>NW_005370116.1:3224196-3229503 GCF_000412655.1 Myotis brandtii
GTTAGGGGCAATCAGACAGGCAGGCAGGTGAGTGGTTGGGAGCCAGCAGTCCTGGATTGTGAGAGGAATGTCCGACTGCCCATTTAGGCCCGATCCCACCAGGCAGTCAGACATCCCTCAAGGGGTCCCAGATTGGAGAGGGTGCAGGCTGGGCTGAAGGACACACTCCCCCATGCATGAATTTTGTGCACCACGCCTCTAGTGCAATTATATTTATTGATGTAATTGATAGTGGATGTTTGCTGATCAGTTTCTTTCAGTATTTATTATCCATTTTATATATTATTCCCAAAATGGTCATGGATTATTTAATTAAGCAAGAAGTATAAACATGAAAGTTTACTCAAAATTCAAGGAATTTAGAAAATAAACAGTATAAAGATGAAAATAAAATTATATTCCTAATAATTTAGAAGCACACAATTAGCTGTATTTACCAATTATTCTAAAATTTATTAAACTAGATTTTTTTTCTTATTGCATATTACCCATCTATATAGTGGGATTTTTCAAACCTGAAATTTCTTTGAAATGAAAGGGATACTTAACCCCAAATTTGTGGCTTTTATATCCTTATTTATTAATTTAAAGAAATAAAATAAAAACATTCATTTTCATAAATAGTTCTTTATTCAATAAATAGTAACTTTTGGAGTTTATTTCTTATATCCCTTTTTCTTTTATTTTCTGGGTTAGTATAAAATTATTGATATCCTTCTATAAAAATCCATTCCTTAGAAGCACATTAAACTAAAATGAATCAAAATGAAAATTCACATCTTAGAACTATATTAATTTTAAATGAAGTGAAATAAAGAATTTTATTTCAGAAATGTCTTTTACTCCTAAACCTTTTCTCCAATGTGCATAATCCAAAGAACTTGATATACAACTAGAGGAAAGATCAGTTACCTGATCTGAATTCAGTTCAATGAATATTGAATTCAATTCAGTGAACAGTCTATTTTATTTAGTCTAAGATATCACAAAATTCAAAATGCTTAATTATTTTGTATTTCACTAAAGCAGATAAAAAGCTGAAAAAATATTTTAACACATAGAATACTTATATTTTGCTTAATTAATGAGTACTTTTACACTTACCAAAACAGATCATAGACATAAAATTTTGATGTATACATTTGACCCAGAGTTTCTTTGATGTATACATAACATAATAAGCAAAATTAACTTATTTATTTTCTGATTTTGATTCTTCTGCATCACTCTTAAAGTCAGGGTCCATTTCTGTGCTTTTCTACATAGTTTTTCCTACTTTCAAGAATATTAGGGATTGGTATTTTCTGAGATTTTCTTTTAAATGATGGTAACTACTTTCATGCCAATCTTTATATGTAGTAGGATAGAAAATGAAGTATCTAAAGTAAGATGCAAATAACTTTTAGGATCATTAGTTGCTCTGTTATTACTGTTTATTTATATATTCCCCACCACCCAAAGTAAATCCAACAAACTAGATGGTAATAATAATTTTTAAAAATTTCATTGAATTGATTTTTAAGACAAAGATTTAGATAAGATTTCTCAAATAATTTGGTGGTGGTGTTATTTTTCTCAAAGAAAATACAACATAACAGATACCTTATCTCTTAATTAACAAGCACAGTTTTAGGTATCCAGTCTCTTTAGTAAATAGTGACTGTCAGAGCCAGCAAGAGCTCAGCTCAGATCTGCTGCTCTGAGTTGCTCTGAGGCCATATATTCTTCTACATTCTTCCCGACTATGCCAGAGCAGGTTTCTTCTTGAACCCTGCCCATTGTACTAACTGTTGGGAACTTAGTCCAAGTTCCTCCTTTATCTTCTGCTCACTAATTACAAGTGTCAGGTCCGAGCCCCTCTGATTGGGGCTGGACCTCCTAGGATGCTGGGTCTTAGAGGGAGAAGCCATGAGAGGTTGTGGGTGTATAAGAATGAGTCTTTATTACAGAAGCCAGTGGCCATAAGCCATTAGACAAGACAGTCTTTTATAACAGTGTCCCAATCAGGCAGCCATACACCGGCTGGTAAGTACATATCTTTTCCATATAATAGCAACTCTAATAGTCTCTGTACTCACAGTCATTATCCCAGCAGCGGCGCTGCCTCTAATCTCACTGCTTTACATTGTAGTGGTGTCTGAGCTCCCCTTAGAGTTACAACCTCAGCGGCTTCTCCTGTCTCCCCTGCCCAGCACACTGGCTGGTCTTTGGAGCCTTACATCTCTGTGTAGCACACTCCAGCAAGCTAGCTGGCCAGTAACTTATATATTATTCCAGAGACAAAGAAGGCTAGTTGCCAACAGTGACATCAATCACTTGGGTTATAGAAGGGCACAGTGTACGGTAAGATCGCTGTGGCCTTGCAGCTGTGTTCAGAGTGGCCTTGGCCGTTCAACATACTGTCAACAAGGCCTTTCACATTCTGAGTGGCCTTGACTGTCTGTCTGTCAACTCTGGCATGGTTCCCACAGTAACCTGTACTAGCATTTCTCTCTACAAATCCTCAAAATATTTGATCTATGTTGAGATATATAACTTACTTAAGTCTAGAAGTGCCTACCCTTTATTTAGTCATACTTCTAACATTTGGTATTTTCCAATATTCATTTTTTCTTTCCCTCATCATTACCTATTCTTGCTAATTTAGGTTTCATCATAAACATTTATGACTCATACATAGCGATATTTTTTGCATTTCATAATATACATATTCTGTTGTATACAGAGATTTAAATATTTATTTGTATTACATTGTGTTTCACATTAAAACTTTAATCTTGTCTATGAATTATCTTTTAATTATCTTGTCTTTTAATTATCCACTGTATTTTTTCCATATAACCAGTAGCATTTAATTGTTTCTGTTGTAAGACCTTCCTTCTTAAAAGGAGATCTTTGGTTTGTCTTCTATTGATTCATATTCTTCCTCAATTTTGTTATTAGCACTTCATAGTTATATCTTCTTGTGTAATATGACAGCCTACCCCAAAAACAGATGAAATCATAGTTCTTTGAAATACTTAGAACATTATGAATTGTGCCTTAACTTAAATGAGGCATACTATCCAAAAAAGTTTTAAACCCCTATTTTCCTAGTGTTTTAAACAGCCAGTCAATTCCATTTTGATGGTAATAGCTGGCAATAAATCATTCAATCAATCAATCTGTGAAATGCTTTGTTAAACAAAGTTAAACAGATTTTTATTTATCAGATTTGAATATATGCCTCTGTATTGTACATTTTTAAGTGACTACAACCAGTATTTGTCACTCATCCTCTTATAGAAAGAATATGCAAGCTTCTTTTTTAAAGAAAGCGTACAAATTTAGCAAAGCAATGAAGCCAATAACAATCAAGGAGTTTTCTCTAAAATACTCTTCAAAATAAGCTCACCTACATTATGGAAATGCGAAGCACCAATTGAGACATCAACAGCAATTCTCTCAAGCAGAAAAGTATTAAAAATAGAAAGAATAAGAATAATTGAAAAGTCACTGATTTGGAACTGAGTGTTGTCAAAAGTAAAGGGCTAGTTTGCAGCACTAACATATTCAAGAAGACGATGTTCAATTGTTTTCAGTGGCAATCAGCAGGAGGGAATCAAGCACCTCATAGCAATTACTAAATTTCTTGGAGAATCTGTTATAACATTGCTTTGGGGAGGCAAGATAAGAAATAGTCTAGCTAAGAAGCTACATCAAGAAAAGTACGGAAATGAGAGAGACCGTATCAGCTTTAACTTGTGAAGCTACCTGAAAATTAAAGGTGGTGTGCTTTGGGAGGAAGGAAAATTCGATGTAATATTGAATGCAGAATAATTAAAAGAGAATGATTTGTCTGAGGAAAAATACCACAAAATATAATTTCTAAATTTTAAGATCAAATATTATATTACATTTAATATTTTGTGGTTTTGAAATAATTTAGCAAATAACCATTTTACACAGTGTATTAAGAATTTGCATATAAATCGTGGAAAAAAATCAAGTAAAAATTTAACTTCTCTGATTATATTGTATACACTATGTCATTAGATGGAGAGAGTAATAGTGTAATACGGGAAAAAGCAATTAAATTTTGTATATAACAAATTATAATAACAGAGAACTGAGTAAATAAATAAAAATTTCAATAAATTTTACCAGGCTCCCAACTGGATTAGAAAAGTACTGTAGTTTTTAAATTATAGGGTATATAATTAAAATATAAAAAGGACAAATACTGATCTTCAAAAATCAGAATATGTAGAGGAGAGGGAAAAATAGCAGCCAAATAAGCAAATGTGTCCTGAGCTTTATCCTGAAGCAGATAGAAGGAGCATCTAAATCAAATAACATCCACCCAGAATTGGTGAATTAGACAGCTGGTGAGACAATTCACAGCCGGAAGGGCAGAGGATGCCTGGAGAATGGTAGGCTCAGGGATCTGGGCTGAAGAGAGATCCACGACCACCGGGCAGAGAGTGTCAGGAGGAAGCTGCACTGCACCAAGGCCATGCCCCTTGGGGACAGATGTAACATCCAACTGTGGAAAGGATGTCCACAGGGCTGCTGGTGGCAGGGAATTCCACTAGTAGATTTAAGTCCACAGCCACGAAAGGCTGAGCTCAGAAAGCAGCCTGAAGAGCTGCACAGTGCTGATGCTGGGAGGAGAGAAACTTGCAGTGGCACGGTTGTATTGTCTCTGGTCTTTGCTTTTATTTGCTAAACCCAGTTCATAGGACCTTTTAAATACAAACACTCACCCGTGGCTGCAGTGCAGGTGGTGACACTCGCAGAGTCTGGGGAGAAGCTGTGGAGGAGAGCGGGTCAGGGAGAGGTGACCAGGAATCTGGCACTGAGACATTCCTAACCCTCTGGACCTAAGCAGCCACTTTTCTCCTGGAGAGCCAGCCCCTCCCAGCAGCCTCAAGAAAGCTAATAGAGCTATATCCTGACTACACCCTGAGCTGTACAAAGGACACAAAAACTCTGAATATCCCTGAAGAGCTCTCAGGGATTGGGTTGAAGAGAGGTCATTCAGTCCCAGAAAGCGATATAGCACCCTCCCCAGGCAGACAGGCAAAGTGGGCAGATTCGTCCTATCTGCTTGCAGCCAAGGCTGTGGAGATAGACACAAACAGAGGAGTGGTGGATCGCTTGGAACTTCAACAGGGTGCTGACTACCTAACAGGAAACTGAGAAGTGGCAGACAGAACAGAAGAGAGGGTTCTTAAACCAGCCCCCATGTGGCATTAAAACTGGGCTGAAAAAAATGACAATTTACTTTTTATTTTTTTATATTTTATTTAAAAATATTTTTATTTT
>NW_005370116.1:3230106-3233532 GCF_000412655.1 Myotis brandtii
TATTTATTTTCATTTATTTATTTGCTTTGATTTTTTTTAATTTAAATAAAATTGTTTTTTCTTTCTTTTCTTCTTATCCACTCTTTCTCTTTCTATCTCCTTATACTGAATCAAGGTCCTTCCCCCTATTCATTCAATTCCCTAACCTTACTTTCTGTAGATAAGTTCTGCTTCTACAGATTCTGCGCCCCCCCCTTTTTTTTCTGGGTGTTTATTGTTTGCATTTTTTGGTTTATCTGTTTGTTTTGTGGTGTTTTCTCCCCATATTTTTTTTATTTTTCTTCTTTTTTTTTACTCTCTTACCTTTTTCCCTTCCTCAATATAATTTTGCTATCTTTTCTTTATTCTAATTATCTTTTCTCTGGTGGTCACTTTTATTAGGGTTATTGGTGTCATGAGTACATTCATGTTTTGTTCCCTTTGTATCATGGTTTGTTGAGTTATTTTTTTGTGCTGTTCAGTCAACATGGTAGAGAGTGAGCCACATGACATGACACCCTCAGAGGAAACTCCATCCACGAGTGGGACAGTAACAGTCAAGACCCAACTACATGAAGAGAACCCAAATATCCCAAGTAGGGGGCATCCCTAGAATACCCATCCCAGAAGACCTGAGAGATTGTACCACTGGGTCCAACAAAATATCTCCTATACAAGACAAACTTAAAAAAAAATCTGGATGACATGGAAGTTTGATCTAATACATAAAAACAATCACAAAGAATTAGAAAGACAGCAATAAGAAAAGCCCAGAGTAAGCAGAAGAAAGGAAATAATAAAGATCAGAGTGAAAATAAATGCAATAGAGATAAAAAATAATACAAAAGATCAATGAAGCCAAGAGCTGGTTCTTTGAAAGGATAAACAAAATTGATGAACCTCTATCCAGGCTCACCAAGAAACAAAGAAAAAGGACCCAAATAAATAAAATCAGAAATGAAAGAGGTGAAGTAACAACGACCCACAGACATGCAAGGGATTGTAAAATGTCCATACTCCCCAAAGCAATCTATAGATTCAATGAAATCCCCACTAAGATACCAACGGAATATTTCACAGACCTAGAACAAACTTTCCAAAAATGTATCTGGAATCAAAAAGACCCTGAATAGCCACAGAAATCCTGAGAAAAAAGAACAAAGTTGGAGGGATCAAAATACCAGACATCACGCTATATTACGAAGCCACTGTTCTCAAAACTGCCTGGTACTGGCACAAGAACAGACATATAGACCAATGAACAGAACAAAGAACCCAGAAATTGACCCAAGCCATTATGCTCAATATATGTAGGAGGCAAGAGCATACAATGAAGTTAAGATAGTCTCTTCAATAAATGGTGTTGGGAAAATTGGACAGATACATGCAAAAAAGTGAAAGTAGACCACCAACTTATACCATACAAAAAATAACTCAAAATGGGTAAATGACTTAAACACAAGATGGGAAACCATAAAAATCTTAGAAGAATCCATAGGCAGCAAAATATTAGACATACGTCATAGTAATATCTTTACCGATACAGCTCCTAGGACAATGGAAACTAAGGAGAAAATAAACAAATGGGACCACATCAAAATAAAAAGGTTCTGCACAGCAAAAGAAACCATCAACAAAACAACAAGAAAGCCCACTGCATGGGAGAACATATTTGCAAATGTTATCACCAATAAGGGTTTAATCTCCAACATTTACAGGGAGCTCATACAACTTAATAAAAGGAAGGAAAAAATCTAATCAAAAAGTGGGAAAAGGACCTAAATACACGCTTTTTGAAGGAAGACATACAGAAGGCCAAGAGACATATGAAAATATGCTCAAAGTTACTAATCATCTGAGAGATGCAAATCAAAATGACAATGAGGTACCATCCACACTTGTCAGAATGCCTATCATCAACCAATCAGCAAATGACAAGTGCTCGTGAGGATGTGGAGAAAAAGGAACCCTCGTGCACTGCTGGTGGGAATGCAGACTGGTGCAGCCACTATAAAAAACAGTATGGAGATTCCTCACAAAATTAAAAATGGAACTGCCATTTGACCCAGTAATTCCACTTCTAGGAATCTATCCCAGGAAATCAGAAACACCAATCAGAAAGGACATATGCACCCTTATGTTCATAGCTACACAATTTACAATAGTAAGATTTGGAAACAGCTTAAGTGACCATCAGCAGATGAATGTATTAAAAAACAGTGGTACATCTACACAATGGAATACTATGCTACTGTAAAAGAGAAGGAACTCTTGCCATTTGCAACAGCATGGATGGACCTGAAGAGCATTATGCTAAGCGAAATAAGCCAGTTGGAGAAAGATAAATATCACATGATCTTACTCATTTGTAGAATATAATGAGCAACATAAACAAAAATAGAGCCAAGACATAGAAGCATCAAACAGACCTTCCAAACTCAAAGGGAAGGTGTGGGGGGAGAAGGGGTAAGAGATCAACAAAACAACTCCTTTGCTTGCATATAAGCACAACCCATGGACACAGACAGTAGAGGGGTGAGGGCATGTGCTGGGGAGTGGGAGCATCCAGGAGAGGTCGATAGGGGGGAAAAGGACACTTATGTAATACTTTAAACAATAAATAATTTATTTTTAAAAAATTAGAATATGTAGAATACATTTAATTTTAAAACAAGTGTAATGACTCAATAATTTTTAACTACAAAGAGCTCATAGATCATAATTTGGAAAAAATGATTATTATACTGAAAATGAATAACATTGATAAGTAAAAGTTATTAATTCATATGTTTATAAATATTACTGAAGATTATTGAAAATAATATGTTTTGCAAGAAAGGTAATTAGGCAGATGCTTTATATAGATTATTGAAGATAGGCTTATTAAAGCACAAAAAGATAGATAGGTAGATCTATATATACTGATTATCTACCTATCTATCTATTTATCTATCATCTATCTATATATCATCTATCAAGAGATGGATAGAGAAAAAGAGAAAGAGAAAGTCATACTAGTTACAGGAATGATTTAACTGCATCCTATATAATAAAATCCTAACACGCTAAGTGTTCGGTCATCCAGTCGGTCATTCAACCAATCAAAGAGTAATATGCTAATGATATGCTAAGGCCACTCAACCACTCACTATGATGTGCACTGACCACCAGAGGGCAGACAGTTGACCGGTCGATCAGTCTCTATGATGTGCACTGACCGCCAGGGGGAAGACACTCTGACGGGTAGGTGAGTTTGCTGCTGGGGTCTGGCCAATTGGGACTGAGCGAGACAGGCCAGACACACCAAGGTTTCTCCCTGGTTGGCCAACCTCCCGTGTCCCTTGCCACCCCCAATCATGCACCAGTGGGGTCCCACGGCCTGGCCTGCACCCTCTCGCAATCCGGGACCCCTCAGGGGATGTTGGAGAGCTGGTTTCAAACCAAACC
>NW_005370116.1:3236170-3239643 GCF_000412655.1 Myotis brandtii
TCTGCTCACTAATTACAAGTGTCAGGTCCGAGCCCCTCTGATTGGGGCTGGACCTCCTAGGATGCTGGGTCTTAGAGGGAGAAGCCATGAGAGGTTGTGGGTGTATAAGAATGAGTCTTTATTACAGAAGCCAGTGGCCATAAGCCATTAGACAAGACAGTCTTTTATAACAGTGTCCCAATCAGGCAGCCATACACCGGCTGGTAAGTACATATCTTTTCCATATAATAGCAACTCTAATAGTCTCTGTACTCACAGTCATTATCCCAGCAGCGGCGCTGCCTCTAATCTCACTGCTTTACATTGTAGTGGTGTCTGAGCTCCCCTTAGAGTTACAACCTCAGCGGCTTCTCCTGTCTCCCCTGCCCAGCACACTGGCTGGTCTTTGGAGCCTTACATCTCTGTGTAGCACACTCCAGCAAGCTAGCTGGCCAGTAACTTATATATTATTCCAGAGACAAAGAAGGCTAGTTGCCAACAGTGACATCAATCACTTGGGTTATAGAAGGGCACAGTGTACGGTAAGATCGCTGTGGCCTTGCAGCTGTGTTCAGAGTGGCCTTGGCCGTTCAACATACTGTCAACAAGGCCTTTCACATTCTGAGTGGCCTTGACTGTCTGTCTGTCAACTCTGGCATGGTTCCCACAGTAACCTGTACTAGCATTTCTCTCTACAAATCCTCAAAATATTTGATCTATGTTGAGATATATAACTTACTTAAGTCTAGAAGTGCCTACCCTTTATTTAGTCATACTTCTAACATTTGGTATTTTCCAATATTCATTTTTTCTTTCCCTCATCATTACCTATTCTTGCTAATTTAGGTTTCATCATAAACATTTATGACTCATACATAGCGATATTTTTTGCATTTCATAATATACATATTCTGTTGTATACAGAGATTTAAATATTTATTTGTATTACATTGTGTTTCACATTAAAACTTTAATCTTGTCTATGAATTATCTTTTAATTATCTTGTCTTTTAATTATCCACTGTATTTTTTCCATATAACCAGTAGCATTTAATTGTTTCTGTTGTAAGACCTTCCTTCTTAAAAGGAGATCTTTGGTTTGTCTTCTATTGATTCATATTCTTCCTCAATTTTGTTATTAGCACTTCATAGTTATATCTTCTTGTGTAATATGACAGCCTACCCCAAAAACAGATGAAATCATAGTTCTTTGAAATACTTAGAACATTATGAATTGTGCCTTAACTTAAATGAGGCATACTATCCAAAAAAGTTTTAAACCCCTATTTTCCTAGTGTTTTAAACAGCCAGTCAATTCCATTTTGATGGTAATAGCTGGCAATAAATCATTCAATCAATCAATCAATCTGTGAAATGCTTTGTTAAACAAAGTTAAACAGATTTTTATTTATCAGATTTGAATATATGCCTCTGTATTGTACATTTTTAAGTGACTACAACCAGTATTTGTCACTCATCCTCTTATAGAAAGAATATGCAAGCTTCTTTTTTAAAGAAAGCGTACAAATTTAGCAAAGCAATGAAGCCAATAACAATCAAGGAGTTTTCTCTAAA
Organism: Myotis brandtii; assembly: GCF_000412655.1. Taxonomy (NCBI): domain Eukaryota; kingdom Metazoa; phylum Chordata; class Mammalia; order Chiroptera; family Vespertilionidae; genus Myotis; species Myotis brandtii. The sequence continues at coordinate 3,237,725 of NW_005370116.1, forward strand.
ATACTCTTCAAAATAAGCTCACCTACATTATGGAAATGCGAAGCACCAATTGAGACATCAACAGCAATTCTCTCAAGCAGAAAAGTATTAAAAATAGAAAGAATAAGAATAATTGAAAAGTCACTGATTTGGAACTGAGTGTTGTCAAAAGTAAAGGGCTAGTTTGCAGCACTAACATATTCAAGAAGACGATGTTCAATTGTTTTCAGTGGCAATCAGCAGGAGGGAATCAAGCACCTCATAGCAATTACTAAATTTCTTGGAGAATCTGTTATAACATTGCTTTGGGGAGGCAAGATAAGAAATAGTCTAGCTAAGAAGCTACATCAAGAAAAGTACGGAAATGAGAGAGACCGTATCAGCTTTAACTTGTGAAGCTACCTGAAAATTAAAGGTGGTGTGCTTTGGGAGGAAGGAAAATTCGATGTAATATTGAATGCAGAATAATTAAAAGAGAATGATTTGTCTGAGGAAAAATACCACAAAATATAATTTCTAAATTTTAAGATCAAATATTATATTACATTTAATATTTTGTGGTTTTGAAATAATTTAGCAAATAACCATTTTACACAGTGTATTAAGAATTTGCATATAAATCGTGGAAAAAAATCAAGTAAAAATTTAACTTCTCTGATTATATTGTATACACTATGTCATTAGATGGAGAGAGTAATAGTGTAATACGGGAAAAAGCAATTAAATTTTGTATATAACAAATTATAATAACAGAGAACTGAGTAAATAAATAAAAATTTCAATAAATTTTACCAGGCTCCCAACTGGATTAGAAAAGTACTGTAGTTTTTAAATTATAGGGTATATAATTAAAATATAAAAAGGACAAATACTGATCTTCAAAAATCAGAATATGTAGAGGAGAGGGAAAAATAGCAGCCAAATAAGCAAATGTGTCCTGAGCTTTATCCTGAAGCAGATAGAAGGAGCATCTAAATCAAATAACATCCACCCAGAATTGGTGAATTAGACAGCTGGTGAGACAATTCACAGCCGGAAGGGCAGAGGATGCCTGGAGAATGGTAGGCTCAGGGATCTGGGCTGAAGAGAGATCCACGACCACCGGGCAGAGAGTGTCAGGAGGAAGCTGCACTGCACCAAGGCCATGCCCCTTGGGGACAGATGTAACATCCAACTGTGGAAAGGATGTCCACAGGGCTGCTGGTGGCAGGGAATTCCACTAGTAGATTTAAGTCCACAGCCACGAAAGGCTGAGCTCAGAAAGCAGCCTGAAGAGCTGCACAGTGCTGATGCTGGGAGGAGAGAAACTTGCAGTGGCACGGTTGTATTGTCTCTGGTCTTTGCTTTTATTTGCTAAACCCAGTTCATAGGACCTTTTAAATACAAACACTCACCCGTGGCTGCAGTGCAGGTGGTGACACTCGCAGAGTCTGGGGAGAAGCTGTGGAGGAGAGCGGGTCAGGGAGAGGTGACCAGGAATCTGGCACTGAGACATTCCTAACCCTCTGGACCTAAGCAGCCACTTTTCTCCTGGAGAGCCAGCCCCTCCCAGCAGCCTCAAGAAAGCTAATAGAGCTATATCCTGACTACACCCTGAGCTGTACAAAGGACACAAAAACTCTGAATATCCCTGAAGAGCTCTCAGGGATTGGGTTGAAGAGAGGTCATTCAGTCCCAGAAAGCGATATAGCACCCTCCCCAGGCAGACAGGCAAAGTGGGCAGATTCGTCCTATCTGCTTGCAGCCAAGGCTGTGGAGATAGACACAAACAGAGGAGTGGTGGATCGCTTGGAACTTCAACACGGTGCTGACTACCTAACAGGAAACTGAGAAGTGGCAGACAGAACAGAAGAGAGGGTTCTTAAACCAGCCCCCATGTGGCATTAAAACTGGGCTGAAAAAAATGACAATTTACTTTTTATTTTTTTATATTTTATTTA
>NW_005370117.1:0-1494 GCF_000412655.1 Myotis brandtii
AGGGTCTCGGCATTAGGAAGGTTGAGAACCACTGACAGAGAGGATGTGCACTCAGTGCTGGGCATTGGGGCCCCAGAGCCCTCAGAGTGTGACCCCGGAAACAGCCGTGACAGCGTCTCTGGGGAATCGGTAGGAAGGCAAATGCAAACTCACTGGCTCACTCAGACTCAGCATCAGAAGCTCAGGGGTTGTGACCCTGGAACTGTTGTAGCAATTCCCAGCGGGCTCTACGCCCATTTTGTGGGGAACCGCAGCTTCAGCTTCTTATTACTTTATATCCACCCGAGTCTCCCCAATGAACTGCACAGTGCTCACTGCAGTGCCCTTAAGCACTTACATTATTGGAGTATTTTTAGGAAACTGTAAATATATTGTACTCTTAGTTTTCCTCAGTTTCTGTGTGGATATCTTAAGTACGTATCTCCTTCTTTAGCCGTGTGATATTCCTCAAAGCATGGCAATACGTGACTCACTCTCTAAGAACCTGGCTACTGTGCTCATTTCCTAAGGGCCTGAAATCCCAATTCAAAAACATGATGTTTGCGAACCACATTTGGTTGCCAAATAATACGTTCATTATGTGTGTCTTGTGTTTACAAATTCACTTTGATTTTATATCTACATTTATTTTACTAAACTTAAAGAAAAATGTTCAGAAACCCCATCATTTTTTTTTTACTTTTAAAAAAGTTTTTAAATTTGTATTGAATTTATTGGGCTGCCATTGTTTAATAAATGGTGCTGGTATAATTGGACAGACACAAGCAGAAAAATGATATTTTACCACTGTCTTATACCTTACACAAGAATAATCTCAAAATGGATTAAAGACGTAAATGCAAGATTCAAAAACCATAAAAATCCTAGAAGAAATAACATGGGCAGTAAAATCTTAGACATTTCTCATAGTAATATTTATTTTCTGATATATCTCCTCAGGCAAGCAAAACAAAAGAAAAAATAAACAAATAGGACTACATCAAACTAAAACGTTTTACACGGCATAATCATCATTTTCATTGCCTGAAAAATCTCTATTAACTTTTCAGAGAGAATGAAAAAAGAAAATTAAGATATAGAAGATTGCCTCTTACCAAAAAAAAAATTGCTTTATCTTTTTTCAATCTTGCATGTAAATTTGTGAAGATTTTCAGTCTCAATTGCATCTAAATGATTGCTGCATTAGAGATCCATTTTTTTCTTGTTATTCAGATCTCTCCTGTGGCAGCCCTCCCTCAGTGCGAAATGCCTTTATACCAAACCAGAAGCCTAGGTATCAACATGGGGACACAGCACGTTATGAATGCAGGCACCCTTTTGGCCTCTTCGGGAATGCAGTGGTGACCTGCTTCAGTGGGAAGTGGACAGACCCACCTGAGTGCAAGGGTAGGTGTCTCATTCTCCCCTCCCAGTCTCTGTGCAGCTTCTGGAAACACTTGGTTATTAGACTCCTGTCCAGCTGGCCTTCATTTGGTTACTCAGGTTTGTTGCTCT
>NW_005370117.1:1626-2730 GCF_000412655.1 Myotis brandtii
CCCTCCTGCTATTGACAATGGAGACATTACCACGGATCCATTAGCAGTCTACGCTCCTGGGTCTTCAGTGGAGTATCAATGCCAGGCCTACTATGAACTTGAGGGAAACAGGAGAATAACGTGCCGAGATGGACAGTGGTCTGAGCCACCCAAATGCTTAGGTAAGTCCTTTCATGTCTCTTGGACCCTGGGAAATCCGTGTAATGAATGCCATGTTTGCTGTTTATAATAGAACTTGCATTGACAATCACCTATTATGTTGACTACCAAATATTAATGTCTTAGGGTATAAAATCTGAAAAATTCTTGAGCAACAACAGCAAGAAACAATCAATTTCCTTTATTTTAATTTATTTTCCCCCTTCACCATTTATGTCCTTCCACCCTCATCCACCTCCACCACCCCCTTCAAGGATTCTTTAATGAAAGCCCTTCAAAGGATAATTGATATTGTATTTGTTGATTATAACATGCAATGATCACACATTCCACAGAGTGCCTTATTTCTACATCATCAATAGTTTAAAATGAGTTATAGCAACATGATGGATTTTCAATGAATTGGTTTGGAAAAGGGTTTCAGAATAAATTCCTGGATCTGTGTAGAATGTTCTACATAAAACTCTAAAATTCTGTGGAAAATATTTGTATACTACTTAAAGTTTTATGCCCTTTTTCTTTTTTCCCTTCAGATGCATGTGTAATATCAGAAGAAATCATGGAAGCACATAACATAGAGTTGAGATATTCATATGCGAAAAAGGTTTATTCCAGAACAAATGATTTTGTTGAATTTAGGTGTCGTCGAGGTTACTATCGTAGACTGTCACCAGACTCTGCATTCCGAGTACAGTGTCATGAAGGAAAAATGGAGTATCCCTCTTGTGCATAATGAGAGCTGTGTGGCAGTTTTCACATTAAAATATGCAGCCTTCATTCAGAATTTGTTAATATTAATCTAATTCTTTTCAATTTATTTTTCTATTAGGGTGTAACTCACTTGTATTCATTAATCAGAATTCATGTTAAATACCATGTGAGAGATGTCATTGTAATCTGAGACCAATGGACCACTTATAAGCATCTCATTAAAATGTGACAAAC
>NW_005370118.1:0-2259 GCF_000412655.1 Myotis brandtii
CACCATGCCTTCGTGGTGGGTGCTCCACCTTGGCATCCAGTACCTGGACTCCATGGGCACATCTTGCACCACGTCATGGAGAATGGCGTGGAGAAAATTATCCTTGAGCTGATGGAAGACTCGTAGGACATGTGATGGGGTCCCTGGCTCTTGCCAACCTGAGCCCCTGTCCTGCTGGCCTTCCAGAGGGACGTGTATAGTTCTGTTCCCCTTTTTACTAAGCTCTGTTTTTCTATCTTCCACCCCCTTGGTACAAGGGTGCATTGATGTCTCTCTCTGTCTCTATCTCTCTCTCTGTCTCTCTCTCTCTCTTTCTTCTTCTTCTTCTTCTAGTTGTTGTTGTTGTTCTTCTTCTTATTTTCTTCTTCTCCTTTCTCTCTGTCTCTCTGTCGCTCTGTGTCTCTCTTCCTCTCTCTCAAATAAAAAAGCATTTTGAGCCAAGCTGGTGTTTCTCAGTGGTTGAAGGACGACCTATGAATCCAGAGGTCAAGTTTCGATTCCTGGTCAGGGCACAGACAGGAATTGACCAATGAGCCCTAGCTTGTTTTGCTCAGTGGATAGAGCCTTGGACTGTGGACTCTGGAATGTCCCAGGTTCAATTCTGTTCAAGGGAACATGCTCTGGTTGTGGGCTCAATCCCCAGTAGGGAGCATGCAGGAGGCACCCGATGGATGATTCTCTCTCATCATTGATGTTTCTCTCTCCCTTCCTGTATGAAATCAATCCTATATAATAAAAGCCTAATATGCTAAGTGTCCAGTCGACCAGTCATCTGTTCAAACAATCAAAGCGTAATATGCAAACGATATACTAAGGTTGTTCAACTGCTCGCTATGACATGCATTGACCACCATTGACAAGACATTCAGACTGGTAGGTAAGCTTGCTGCTGGAATCTGGCTGATCAGGACTGAGTGAGACATGCTGGACACACCCTGGAGCCCTTCCATGGTTCCTCCCCAGCTGGCCAACCTCTCGTGTCCCTCCCCGGACCTAATGGGGCACTGGTGGAGTGCCTTGGTGTGGCCTGTGCCCTCTCGTCATCTGGGACCCCTCGGGGGATGTCAGAGAGCCAGTTTCAGACAATCCCCGAAGGCCAGGCGGAGGCACCACTCTGGGGCAAGAATTCGTGCACCGGGCCTCTTGTAAAAATATATTAAACAGAGAAAGACAAAGAAAAAACCTTAAGTCTGAAAATATTAGCCCAGCCCCGGTACAAAGGCTCAAAGACATCACTGGAAATAGTTTTCATTTCAATGACCAGAGTTCTCATTGTTTGATCTCCTGAGGTTCGTCAAAAAATACTACCCTCTCCAAAAAAAGAACGAATGTTTGGGGGATTACAGGTGTTTTATGCTGATCATCTCTTTCCTTTGAGGAATTACTTGGGATGCCAGGGCTCATCTCCTGAAGGTTGAGCCGGCTCTGTGTGTGGCTTTAGCATCTAGCTCTGGATGCATTTTGGTTTTTAGTTGTGTTTAGCACTAAACAGCCCGAAACAAATCCCAGCGATCATAAAATTCATCTAGCATCACACCAGAGAGAGACGGCTGAAGAGGGAGCTGGAGGGAGCCCCAGAAATCAATTTCAGGGCATTCATGGTTGCATTAAAGAGATCACACTGCTGATTAAATTCTCCTCTTGCAGGAAAGTGTTTGTCAATCCACATTGAGACCTTTAAGGCTAAGGACTGGGGATCGTGCGGGATGTGTTTCTAAGCTTCATTTCTCATATTCAAAATATTGGACTTTGGGCCCAGCTGGCATGATTCAGTGGCTGAGTGTGGAACTACAACCAGGAGGTCATGGTTCGATTACCTGTCAAGGGCACATGCCCAGGTTGCGGGCTTGATCCCCAGTAGGGGGCATGTGGGAGGGGGCCGATCCGTGATTCTCTCTCATCATGGATGTTTCTCTCCCTCTCGATTTTCCTTCCTCTCTGAGTCAATAAAAACATTTAAAAAAATATTAAGCAAGTGTTGCATTCAGATTGAATGCACATTGTTTTAAAATAGTTTATTATATTTTTTGGTTTAACAGACCAGGTGGGTAGTTATTTAAAGATGACGTAGCACACGAGCTGGTTTGGTTCAGTGGATTGAGCATCGGGCTTTTTTTTCAAATATATTTTTATTGTTTTCAGAGAGGAAGGGAGAGGGAGAGAGTTAGAATCATCCATGATGAGAAAATCAAGGATCGGCCGTCTCCTGCATGTCCCTACTGGGATCAAGCCCACAACCTGGGCATGTGCCCTTGATGG
>NW_005370118.1:2276-5985 GCF_000412655.1 Myotis brandtii
AGGCCGACACTCTTTCCACTGAGCCAAACCGGCTATGGCCTGTTTGATTTTTTTAAAGGGTGGAAACACCGTGAAGAAGAATGAAGCATCTTAGCATTCATGTCACAGTGGGAATTACAACTCACCTCACCATTGTTTCCTAATTGTTCCTGTAAATGCAGACTCTGACTAATAATGAAGCTTGTAGGTAAACAGCATGTTTGTATAAGAATCCTAGGAACTAATTTTACAAGATGCGAACTCTGACCTTCCCAGTTCTGGGAGATTTAATGACCTTCAACCTTAGGACTGGGAGGACATATTCTAGGATGACGCACACTGGACCGACACCTGACCACATGCAAGATCCTTATCAGATTGGATTGTGTCTGTGGGCACGTAGAAAACTTCTCAAGCCCCGCCCCCTGACCTCTTTGCTCTGTTTGGAATCTCCCTCCTTATAAAAGCCTCTGCTTGCACTGAGATGTGCAGATGGGTTTTGGGACGAGCTTCCCCCATCTTCTCAGGTTGCTGGCACCTGAATAAACCTCTTTCCTACCTCACCACGACCTGTCTCATGGGACTGGTTTCTGGGGTGTGAGTCAGGGGAACCTTGTTTTTCTGGACACATTTCTGGTACATGGACTCCTGGAAACAAGTGTATCATGGCCACCATGTTCTTTCTGCAGGTGACAGGGGGAAGCATATACCGGTCACAGATGAAAGGAGCAAAGAGCAGTACTTTCCCTTCAGAGCAAGAAGAAGAACTAAGAAAAAGATGGATGTGATGAGGAGCAGGAATCATTAGGGATGGAGTCTGATCTGAGGGAGGAATTTGGACTTTGTGGACTGAAGTGAGTTTAGCAGCAAAACCATACAGCTCTTACCAAGAGCATGGCTGAGGTTTGGGGAAGGGAGAGATGATTCTATAAGTGATGTCATGAGACCTCAGGAATCCTACTTGCTGTTTCACCTGACTCTTAATTCCTGTTTGTCTCATCAGCTATCCCAGAGGCCTGTCTGTCCCTGAATATTTTGGTCGTGCCTCTCTCACCAGCACTTGAGAAGTAAGACCGCTGTTAATAAGCCCACTTGGACGCTGACATTAGCTTTGTTTTTCTGCCAGCTGTTAAAGGTAAACCATATTATTTGCATAATATTTGCGTGAGGTGGCTTATTCTATGGTTTGTGAGTTCCCTCTGAGATGATCAGAAAGAAGGTGGTGTTTTCAGGACAAAAATAAAAGTTGAACAAACTACAAAGTTTTAATTAAGAAAAAAAGAAAAGAAAAGAAAAGAGCCCGTCTGGCATGGCTCAGTTGTTCAGCTTAAACCTAGGAACCAGGAGATGTCGATTCGATTCCCAGTAATGGCACAAGCCCTGGTTAAAGTCTTGATCCCCAGTAAGGGGTATGCAGCAGGCAAAAAATCCGTGATTCTCTGTCATCATTGATCTTTCTCTCTCTCTCCCTCTCCCTTCCTCTCTGAAATCAGTAAAACTATATGAAAAAAAACAAAAGAATAGTCATGGCACAGTAAAGTAGAGCATTGAGTCAATCCTATATAATAAATGGCTAATATTCAAATGGACCAAACAGCAGAACGACTGGTCGCTATGACACGCACTGATCACCGGGGGCAGATGCCCATGACAGGAGCTGTCCACCGGTGGTCAGTGCAGTCCAACAGTGGGAGCGCCAGTCACCCAAAAGCCAGGCTAAGAACTGCTGAGCACAGGGGGGTGATGGGAGCTTCCATGGCAGCAATAAAGCGGGCCTAAGCCATCAGTTGGACATCCCCCAAGGGGTCCCAAAATGGAAGAGGCTGAAGCGCTGACTGAGGGACCCCCCCAAGTGCATGAATTTTGGGCACTGAGCCTCTAGTTATATTATGATAACTGTGTACGGTGTCAGATGGGTTTGAGATTAATTGCATGATTTGTTGGTCCATTATATAATGTCTAATTATTGGGGTGTACCCTTGACAGGAACCTAATGTTCTAAGTCAACTGTCATTTAAAAAATGTTTTTAAAATTCTATAGGACCATGTTACCTTCATAGAGTCATATTTTACCTTAAGTACATTTTGTACAGATTGTTCTAGAATTAAGATCTAAAGCTAAAAAGAAAGAAAGGTTGAGATTTATTAATTTGCAAAATAAACCAAAGAGAACCACAAACACAACCGTAAAAACCATAAAGATAAAAGTAGACGTAAAATGCATTTGGAGACCCCATCCCCTGTCTTTCGATACCAGGAATGAAGTAGCGAGAGGCTCTGAGAAGCTGTGGCTGTTGCTCCTTGGACCACGGAGGGGTCATGTCTGAGCTCCGGTCGAAGGTGCACCTCACCTCGCACCCCATCCTCCTGAGGCGTGGGCCCTCGGGGTATGAGGACGAAAACAATCGCACATGGTTGCACCTCATCATAGAGACAGAAGATGTCTTGAAAGTACTGTTGCACCAGGTAGACATCCCCATTGAGGATATCGCACTCACCCCAAGCACGCTAACCTCGTTCACCATGCCTTTGATGTGGACGCTCCACTCTGGTAGCCAGTACGTGGACAACATGTATCGGTTCTGGCGCATCGTGCGCCACATAAAGGTGGATGGATTGGAGGAAATGATCCTTGAGCTGATGGACAACTCGTTGGACATGTGATGGGGACTCTGGCTCTTGTCAACCTGAGCCCCAGTGTCGCTGGCCTACTGGTTGGACGTGTATAGTTCTGTTCACCTTTTTACTAAGCTCCGTTGTTCTATCTGCCACGCTCTGGTGTGAGGGCACATTGATGTCTCTCTCTCTCTCTCTCTCTCTCTCTCTCTCTCCTCGTTCTTATTCTTCTTCTTGTTGTTCTTGTTCTTCTTGTTCTTCTTGTTCTAGTTCTCCTTCTTCTTCTTCTTGCTCTTCTTCTTCTTCCACTTCTTCTTCTTCTCCTCCTCTTCCTCCTCCTTTCTCTCTCTCTCTCTCTCTCTCTGTCTCTTTGTCTCCCTGTATCTCTCTGTCTCTCTCCCTCTCTCTCAAATCAATAAAAGCATTTTGACCCAAGCTGGTGTTTCTCAGTGGTTGACGGACGAGTTATGAACCCGGAGGTTACAGTTCAATTCCTGGTCCTGGCACAGACAAGAATTAACCAATGAGCCCTAGCTTGTTTGGTTCAGTGGATAGAGGGTTGGACTGGGGCAAGTGGGAGGAGGCCGATCCATGATTCTCTCTCATCATGGATGTCTCTCTCCCTCTGGATTTCCCTTCCTCTCTGAGTCAATAAAATCATTTAAAAAAATATTAGCAATTGTTGCATTGAGATGGCATGCACATTGTTTTAAAATACTTTATTATTTTTTTGGTTTAACATAGCAGGTTGGTAGTCATTTAAAGACGACCTAGCGCCCCAGCTGGTTTGGCTCAGTGGATAGAGCGTCAGCCTGTGGACAGAAGGGTCCCCGGGTATGATTCAAGTCAAGGGCACATGCCTGGGTTGCGGCGGGCTCGATCAGTGGGGTGCGTGCAGGAGGCAGCCGGTCCATGATTCTCTCTCATCATCACTGATGTTTCTCTCTCTCTCCCTACCTTTTTTCTACCAATAAAAAAAATACATATTTTTTATAAAAGAGCCCATGCCTTGAGATCCGTCATTTGTCGCACTGCAGACATTCTATCTCGTGAACCCTTTGGGCACGATCCCTTCGAGGGCAGTATGAGGGTGACATTTGAAATGTTTTTTTTT
>NW_005370118.1:6311-20497 GCF_000412655.1 Myotis brandtii
TCTTCTTCTTCTTCTTCTTCTTCTTCTTCTTCTTCTTCTTCTTCTTCTTCTTCTTCTTCTTCTTCTTCTTCTTCTTCTTCTTCTTCTTCTTCTTCTTCTTCTTCTTCTTCTTCTTCTTCTTCTTCTTCTTCTTCTTCTTCTTCTTCTTCTTCTTCTTCTTCTTCTTCTTCTTCTTCTTCTTCTTCTTCTTCTTCTTCTTCTTCTTCTTCTTCTTCTTCTTCTTCTTCTTCTTCTTCTTCTTCTTCTTCTTCTTCTTCTTCTTCTTCTTCTTCTTCTTCTTCTTCTTCTTCTTCTTCTTCTTCTTCTTCTTCTTCTTCTTCTTCTTCTTCTTCTTCTTCTTCTTCTTCTTCTTCTTCTTCTTCTTCTTCTTCTTCTTCTTCTTCTTCTTCTTCTTCTTCTTCTTCTTCTTCTTCTTCTTCTTCTTCTTCTTCTTCTTCTTCTTCTTCTTCTTCTTCTTCTTCTTCTTCTTCTTCTTCTTCTTCTTCTTCTTCTTCTTCTTCTTCTTCTTCTTCTTCTTCTTCTTCTTCTTCTTCTTCTTCTTCTTCTTCTTCTTCCACTTCTTCTTCTTCTCCTCCTCTTCCTCCTCCTTTCTCTCTCTCTCTCTCTCTCTGTCTCTTTGTCTCCCTATATCTCTCTGTCTCTCTCCCTCTCTCTCAAATCAATAAAAGCATTTTGACCCAAGCTGGTGTTTCTCAGTGGTTGACGGACGAGTTATGAACCCGGAGGTTACAGTTCAATTCCTGGTCCTGGCACAGACAAGAATTAACCAATGAGCCCTAGCTTGTTTGGTTCAGTGGATAGAGGGTTGGACTGGGGCAAGTGGGAGGAGGCCGATCCATGATTCTCTCTCATCATGGATGTCTCTCTCCCTCTGGATTTCCCTTCCTCTCTGAGTCAATAAAATCATTTAAAAAAATATTAGCAATTGTTGCATTGAGATGGCATGCACATTGTTTTAAAATACTTTATTATTTTTTTGGTTTAACATAGCAGGTTGGTAGTCATTTAAAGACGACCTAGCGCCCCAGCTGGTTTGGCTCAGTGGATAGAGCATCAGCCTGTGGACAGAAGGGTCCCCGGGTATGATTCAAGTCAAGGGCACATGCCTGGGTTGCGGGCTCGATCCCCAGTGGGGTGCGTGCAGGAGGCAGCCGGTCCATGATTCTCTCTCATCATCACTGATGTTTCTCTCTCTCTCCCTACCTTTCTAAAACCAATAAAAAAATACATATTTTTTATAAAAGAGCCCATGCCTTGAGATCCGTCATTTGTCGCACTGCAGACATTCTATCTCGTGAACCCTTTGGGCACGATCCCTTCGAGGGCAGTATGAGGGTGACATTTGAAATGTTTTTTTTTTCCTCCCTTAATTTATTTTATTTTATTATTTTATTTTCTTCTACTAAATGCCATCAGGCAGATGTCTGACATCTCCTTAAGGCTCCATTGATCTTTCCTTTCTAATGTGGAAGAGTTTGCCTCAGTCCAGGTCATTGAGCTGGGAGTTGTTTTTTATTTTATTTTATTTTCAGAGAGGAATGGAGAGGGAGAGAGTTAGAAACTCCGATGATGAGAGAATCATGGATAAGCTGCCTCCTGCACGTCCCTCCTTAGGTATCAAGCCCACAACCTGGGCATGTGCCCTTGACGGGGAATTGAACCTGGGGCCATTAGGTTCCCAGGCCAACACTCTATCCACTGAGCCAAACTGGCTAGCGCCAATTTGACTTTTTCAAAGGGTGGAAATGCCTTGAAGAAGACCGAAGATTCTCAGCATTCATGTCACAGTGAGAATTACTAATCACCTCACCATTCTATCCAAATTGCTCCTGTAATTGCAGACTCTGACTAATAATGAATCATGTAGATAAACAGCATTTTTGTATAAGAATCCTAGGAACTAATTTTACAAGATATGAGCTCTGACCTTCCCAGTTCTCAGAAATTTAATGACCTTCAACCTTAGAACCAGGAGGAGAAAGTCTAGGATGACGCTCACTGGACCGACACCTGACCACTTGCAAGATCCTTATCAGATTGGACTATGCCTGTCGGCATCATGAGAACTTCTCAAGCCTCGCCCCCTGACCTCTTTGCTCTGTTTGGCCTCTACCTCCTTATAAAAGCCTCTGCCTGCACTGAGATGTGCAGATGGGTTTTGGGACGAGCTTCCCCCATCTTCTCAGGTTGCCGGCACCTGAATTAACCTCTTTCCTTCCTCACCACCACCTGTCTCCCTGGACTTGTTTCTGGGGTGTGAGTCAGGGGAACCTTGTTTTTCTAGGCACAATCATGGTAGCTGGACTCCTGGGAATATGTGTATCATGGTCATGTTCTTTCTTATGCAGGTGACAGGGGGAAGCAGAGTCCAGTCACATAGGAAAGGAGCTACGATGGTGCTTTGACTTCAGAGCAAGAAGAACAGGTAAGAAAAAGGTGGATGGGAGGAGGAGGAGGAAGGATTGGGGATGGAGTCTGATCTGAGGGAGGAATTTGGACTTTGTGGACTGAAGTGAGTTTAGCAGCAATAGTCATGGCACAGTAGAGTAGAGCATTGAGTCAATTCAATCCTGTATAATAAAAGGCTAATATGCAAATCGACCAAATGGCAGAACAACTGGTTGCTATGACACACACTGGCCACCGGGGGCAGATGCTCATGTCAGGAGCTCTCCACTGGTGCTCACTGCACTCCTACAGGGGGAGCACTGCTCAGCCAAAAGCCAGGCTCACAGCTGCCGAGCACAGGGGTTGGTGGGATCCTCCACAGTAGCACTAAAGTGGTCCTAAGACAGCAGTTGGACATCCCTCAAGTTTTCCCGTACTGCGAGAGGCTGCAGACCTTACTGAGGGACCCCCCCATGTGCATGAATTTTGTGGACTGAGCCTCTAGTAGTATTATAATAACAGTGTATGGTGTCAGATGGGTATGAGATTAATTGCATGATTTCTTAGTCCATTATATAATGTCTAATCATTGGAGTGTACCCCTGAAATGTACCTAAGGTTGTATGTCAAATCATTGAAAAAATGTTTTAAATATTCTATAGGACCGTGTTCCATTCACAGAGTCAAATTTTACTTCAAGTACGTTTGTTCAGTTTGTTCTAGGAGAGAGACCTAAAGCTCAATAGAAAGAAAAGTTGAGATTTATAAATTTGCAAAATAAACCAAAGGCAACCACAAACTCAACCGTAAAAACCATAAGATAAATGCCGAGGTAAAATGCGTTTTGAGACCCCATCCCCTGTCTTCGATGCCAGGACCGAAGTAGCAAGAGGATCTGAGAAGCTGTGGCTGTTGCTCCTTGGACCACGGAGGGGTCATGGCCAAGCCCCCGTCGAAGGTGCACCTCACATCGCACCCCATTTACCTTGATATTTCTGGGCCCTCGCTGTATCAGGACGAGAACCATCGCACATGGCTGCATCTCGTCATGGAGACAGGAGGTGACCTGCAAATACGTTTGTGCCAGGTAAACATCCCCAGTGGTTATATCTCACTCACCACCAGCCAGCTGACCTCGATCACCATGCCTTCGTGGTGGACGCTCCACCTTGGCATCCAGTATCGGGACTCCATGGGCCGGTTCTGGCGCATCGTGCACCACGTGAAGGAGGATGACACTGAGGAAATGATCCTTGAGCTGATGGAAGACTCATTGGACATGTGATGGGGTCTCTGGCTCTTGTCAACCGGAGCCCCAGGCCTGCTGTCCTGCCGGTGGGATGTGTATAGTTCTGTTCACCTTTTTAATAAGCTCTGTTGTTCTAGATGCCACCCCCTGGGTGCGAGGGCACATTGATGTCTCTCTCTCTCTCTGTCTCTGTCTGTCTCTCTCTCTCTCTCTCTCTTTCTCTCTCTCTCTATCTTTTCTTGTTCTTCTTCATCTCCTTTCTCTCTCTCTCTCTCTCTCTGTTTCTCTCCCACTCTCTCAAATCAATAAAAGCATTTTGAGCCAAGCTGGTGTTTCTCAGTGGTTGAGGGACAACCTATGAACCCGGAGGTCACGTTTCGATTTCTGGTCAGGGCACAGAAAAGAATTAACCAATGAGCCCTAGCTATTTTGGCTCAGTGGATAGAGGGTTGGACTGTGGACTCTGGAAGACCCCAGGTTTGATTCTGGTCAAGGGCACATGCTCTGGTTGTTGGCTGGATCCACAGTAGGGGGCGTGCAGGAGGCACCCGATGTATGATTCTCTCTCATCATTGATGTTTCTCTCTCTCTTCCTGTATGAAATCAATCCTATATAATAAAAGCTAATATGCTAAGTGTCCAGTCGACCAGTCATCTGTTCAACCAGTCAAAGTATAATATGCAAATGATATACTAAGGTTGCTCTACTGCTCGCTATGGCATTCATTGACCACCAGGGACAAGACATTCAGACTGGTATGCCAGCTTGCTTCTGGGGTCTGGCTGATCGGGACTGAGTGAGCCATGCTGGATACACCCTGGAGCCCTCACATGTTCCCTCCCCAGCTGGCCAACCTCCCGTTTATCTCCCCAGACTTAATGGGACACCGGTGGGGTGCCTTGGCCTGGCCTGTACTCTCTCGTAATCTGGGACCCCTCGGGGGATGTCAGAGAGCCAGTTTCGGCCGATCCCCACAGGCCAGGCTGAGGCACCACACTGGAGCACGAATTCGTTCACCGGGACTGTAGTAAAAATAAAACAGAGAAAGACAAAGAAAAAGACCTTAAGCTTGAAAATATTAGTCCAGCCCTGGAAGACAAGGCTTGAAGACGTCCCTGGAAATAGTTTTCATTTCAATGACCAGCGTTCTCATTGTTTGATCTCCTGAGGTTGGTCAACCGATACTATCCTCTCCAAAAAAAGAATGAATCTTTGGGGGATTACGGGGTGTTTATTCGGATCATCTCTTTAGGTTGAGGAATTACAAGGGATGCCAGGACTCGTCTCCTGAAGGCTCCAGCTGGCTCTGTGTGTGCCTTTAACATAACATCTAGCTCTTTGTGCATTTGGGTTTTTAATTGTGTTTAGCTCTAAACAGCCCCAAACAAAGCGCAGTGATAATATAATTCATCTACCATCACACCAGAGAGAAGCGGCTGGAGGGGAGACCAGGGGGATCCCCATAAATCAATTTCAGGGCATCCATGGTTGCATTAAAGAGATCACTGACTGCTGATTAAATTCTCCTCTTGCAGAAAAGTGTTTCCAAATGCAAATTGAGACCTTTAAGGCTGAGGATTGGGGAGTGAGAGGGATGTGTTTCTAAGGTGTGTTTCTCGTATTCAAAATATTGCACTTCCGGCCTGTCCCGCGTGGCTCAGTGGTTGAGCATCGACCTATCAACCAGCAGGTCATGGTTCGATTCCCAGTCAAGGGAACATGCCCTGGTTTCGGGCTAAATCGCCATTAGGGGGCGTGTGGGAGGTGACTGATCCATGATTCTCTCTCATCATGGATGTTTCTCAACCTCTCTCTTTCCTTTCCTCTCTGAGTCAATAAAATCATTTAAAAAATAATAAGCCAGTATTGCATTCAGATTAAATACACATTGTTTTCAAATAGTTTATTATTTTTCTTTGTTTAACATACCAGGTTGGTAGTCATTTCAACATGACATAGCACCCTAGCTGGTGTTGCTCAGTGGATAGAGCATCGGCCTTTTTTTTTCAAATATATTTTTATTGATTTCAGAGAGGAGGGGAGAGGGAGAGAGTTAGAAACATCCATGATAAGAGAATCATGGATCGGCTGCCTCCTGCAAGTCCCTCACTGGGGATGAAACCCAAAACCTGGGCATGTGCCCTTGACCGGGAATCAAACCCGGAACCCTTCATGTTCACAGGCCAACACTCTATCCACTGAGCCAAACCGGCTAGGGCCAATTTGACTTTTTCAAAGCGTGGAAACGCCTAGAAGAAGAACGAAGCATCCCAGCATTCATGTCACAATAATGACATGAATTCATGTAATTCATGGGAATTACAACTCACCTCACCATTCTTTCCACATTGTTCCTGTAAATGCAGACTCTGACTAATAATGAAGTTTGTAGGTAAACAGCATGTTTGTTTAAGAATCCTAGGAACTAATTTTACAAGATATGAACTCTGACCTTCCCAGTTCTGGGAGATTTGATGACCTTCAACCTTAGAACCAGGAGGACAAACTCTATGATGACACACTCTGGACCGACACCTGACCACTTGTAAGATCCTTATCAGATTGGACTGTGCCTGTCGGCACATAGAGAACTTCTCAAGCCCCGCCCCCTGACCTCTTTGCTCTGTTTGGCGTCTCCCTCCTTATAAAATCCTCTGCCTGCCCTGAGATGTGCAGATAGGTTTTGGGACGAGCTTCCCCCATCTTCTTAAGTTGCCGGCACCTGAATAAACCTCTTTCATTCTTCACCACCACCTTTCTCACGGGACTGGTTTCTGGGGTGTGAGTCAGGGGAACCTTGTTTTTATGGACATATTCCTGGTACATGGACTCCCAGGAACCTGTGTACATGGTCATGTTCATTCTTCTGCAGGTGACAGGGGGAAGCAGAGACCGGTCACAGAGTAAAGGAGCGAAGAACAGGCCTTTGCCTCCATTGCAAGAAGAACCGGTAAGAAAAAGATGGATGGGAGGAGAAGGAGCAGGAGGAGGAGGAAAGATTGGGGATGGAGTCTGATCTGAGGGAGGAATTTGGACTTTATGGACTGAAGTGAGTTTAGCAGCAACACCATACAGCTCTTGCCAAGATCATGGCTGAGGTTTGGGGAAGGGAGAGATCATTCTATAAGTGATGTTATGAGAACTCAGGAATCCTACTTGCTGTTTCACCTGTCTCTTTGCTTCCTGTTTGCCTGAACAGCTAAACCAGGTATCTGTCTGTCCCTGAATATTTTAGTCTTGCCTCTCTCACCAGTACTTGAGAAGTAAGACCGCTGTTAAGAAGCCCACCTGGACGCTGACATTAGCTTTGTTCCTCTGCCAGCTGTTAAAGGTAAACCATATTATTTGCATAATATTTGCGTGAGGTGGCTTATTCTATGGTTTGTGAGTTCCCTCTGAGATGATCAGAAAGCAGGTGGTGTTGTCAGGACAAAATGAAAAGTTGAACCAACTACAAAGTTTTAATTAAGAAAAAAAGAAAAGAAAAGAAAAGAAAAGAAAAGGAAAGGAAAGAAAAGAAAAGAGCCCGGCTGGCATGGATCATTTGTTTAGCTTAAACCTAGGAACCAGGAGATGTCGATTCGATTCCCAGTCAAGGCACAAACCGGGTTAAAGTCTTGATCCCCAGTAAGGGGCATGCAACAGGCAAAAAATCCGTGATTCTCTGTCATCATTGACCTTTCTCTCTCTCTCTCTCCCTCTCCCTTCCTCTCTGAAATCAGTAAAACTATACGAAAAAAATGAAAGAATAGTCATGGCACAGTAAAGTAGAGCATTGAGTCAATCCTATATAATACATGGCTAATATGCAAATGGACCAAACAGCAGAATGACTGGTCACTATGACACGCACTGATCCCCGGGGGCAGATGCGCATGGCAGGAGCTGTCCACCGGTGGTCAGTGCAGTCCAACAGTGGGAGCGCCAGTCACCCAAAAGCCAGGCTAAGAACTGCTGAGCACAGGGGGGTGATGGGAGCTTCCATGGCAGCAATAAAGCGGGCCTAAGCCATCAGTTGGACATCCCCCAAGGGGTCCCAAAATGGAAGAGGCTGAAGCGCTGACTGAGGGACCCCCCCAAGTGCATGAATTTTGGGCACTGAGCCTCTCGTTATATTATAATAACTGTGTACAGTGTCAGATGGGTTTGAGATTAATTGCATGATTTTTTGGTCCATTATATAATGTCTAGTCATTGGGGTTTACCCCTGAGAGGAACCTAATGTTCTAAGTCAACTGTCATTTAAAAAATGTTTTTAAAATTCTATAGGACCATGTTACCTGCAGAGAGTCATATTTTACATTAAGTACGTTTTGTACAGATTGTTATAGAAGTAAGATCTAAAGCTAAAAATAAAGAAAGGTTGAGATTTATAAATTTGCAAAATAAACCAAAGAGAACCACAAACACAACTGTAAAAACCATAAAGATAAAAGCCGAGGTCAAATGCATTTGGAGACCTCATCCCCTGTCTTTCGATACCAGGAACGAAGTAGCGAGAGGCTCTGAGAACAGTGACTGTTGCTCCTTGGACCACGGAGGGGTCATGTCCGAGCTCCGGTCGAAGGTGCACCTCACCTCGCACCCAATCTGCCTGAGGATCCTTGGGCCCTGGGTGTATGAGGACGAGAATGATTGCACATGGTTGTACCTCATCATTGAGAAAGAAGATGTCCTGAAAGTACTGTTGCACCAGGTAGACATCCCCATTGAGGATATCGCACTCACTCCAAGCACGATGACATCGCACACCATGCCTTTGATGTGGACGTTCCACCCTGGCAGCCAGTACGTGGACCCCATTGGCCGGTTCTGGCGCATCGTGCACCACATCAAGGTGCATGGAGTGGAGGAAATGATCCTTGAGCTGATGAAGGACTCGTAGGACATGTGATGGGGTCCCTGGCTCTTGTCAACCTGAGCCCCAGTCCTGCTGGCCTGCTGGTGGGACATGTATAGTTCTGTTCACCTTTTACTAAGCTCCGTTGTTCTATCTGCCACCCCCTGGTGCGAGGGCACATTCATTTCTCTCTCTCTCTCTCTCTCTCTCTCTCTCTCTCTCTCTCCTTGTTCTTATTCTTCTACTTGTTGTTGTTCTTCTTGTTCTTCTTCTCCTCCTCCTCCTCCTCCTCCTCCTCTTTCTTCTTCTTCTTCTTCTACTTCTTCTTCTCCTCCTCCTCCTCCTCCTCTCCTCCTCCTCCTCCTCCTCCTTTCTCTCTCTCTCTCTCTCTGTCTCTTTGTCTCCCTGTATCTCTCTGTCTCTCTCCCTCTCTCTCAAATCAATAAAAGCATTTTGAGCCAAGCTAGTGTTTCTCAGTGGTTGAGGGACGACTTATGAACCCGGAGGTCACGGTTCAATTCCTGGTCTGTGAACAGACAAGAAGTAACCAATGAGCCCTAGCTTGTTGGGCTCAGTGGATAGAGGGTTGGACTGTGGACTCTGGAAGGTCCCAGGTTCGATTCTGGTCAAGGGCACATGCTCTGGTTGTGGGCTCGATCCCTAGTAGGGGGTGTGCAGGAGGCACCCAATGTATGATTCTCTCTCATCATTGATGTTTCTCCCTCCCTTCCTGTATGAAATCAATCCTATATAATAAAAGCCTAATATGCTAAGTGTCGAGTCGACTGGTCATCTGTTCAACCAATCAAAGCATAATATGGAAATGATATACTAAGGTTGCTCAACTGCTCACTATGACATGTTTTGACCACCAGGGACAAGACATTCAGATTGGTAGGTCAGATTGCTGCTGGGTTCTGGCTGATGGGGACTGAGTGAGATGGGCTGGACATGGCCTGAAGCCCTCCCATGGTCCCTGCCCAGCTGGCCAACCTCCCGATTCCCTCCCCAGATATTATGATGCACCGGTGGGGTCCCTTGGCCTGGCCTGTGGACTCTCATAATCTGGGACTCCTCGGGGGATGTCTAGACCCACTTTCGGCCGATCCCCCCAGGCCAGGCCTAGGCACCACACTGGTGGCCTTTAGTAAAAATATATTAAACAGAGAAAGGCAAAGAAAAAGACCTTCAGCTTGAAAATATTAGCCCAGCCCCGGTAGGCAAGGCTCGAAGACATCACTGGAAATAGTTTTCATTTCAATGACCAGCGTTCTCATTGTTTGACCTCCTGAGGTTCTTCAACCAATACTACCCTCTCTAAAAAAAGAACGAATGTTTGGGGGATTACGGGTGTTTTATGCTGATCATCTCTTTCCTTTGAGGAATTACTAGGGGTGCCAGGGCTAGTCAGCTGAAGGCTGGAACAGGCTCTATGTGTGGCTTTAGCATCTAGCTCTGGATGCATTTGGGTTTTTAATTGTGTTTAGCACTAAACATCCCCAAACAAATCCCAGCGATAATACAATTTATCTAGCATAGCACCCAAGACAGATGGCGGGAGGGGGGGCCCAGGGTGAGCCCCAGAAATCAATTTCAGGTCATCCATGGTTGCATTAAAGAGATCACTGACTGCTGATTAAATTCCCCTCTTGCAAGAAAGTGTTTGCAAATGCACATTGAGACCTCTAAGGCTGAGAACTGGGGAGCGTGAGGGATGTGTTTCTAAGGTGTGCTTCTCATATTCAAAATATTGCACTTCCGGCCCAGCCAGCGTTGCTCAATGGTTGAGCGTCAACCTATTAAGAAGGAACCTGCAAGTCCCTCACTGGGAATCAAGCCCACAACCTGGGCATGTGCCCTTGACCGGGAATCAAAGCCGGGGTTCAAGCCCACAACCTGGGCATGTGCCCTTGACTGGAATCCAAACTGGTACTCTTCAGTTCGCATGCTGACGTTCTATCCACTGAGCCAAACCAGCCAGGGCCAATTTGACTTTAAAAGGCTGCAAACGCCTTGAAGAAGAACGAAGCATCTCAGCATTCATGTCAGTGGGAATTTCAACTCTCCTCCCCATTCTTTCCACATTGTTCCTGTAAGTGCAGACTCTGACTAATAATGAATCTTGTAGGTAAACAGCATGTTTGTATAAGAATCCTAGGAACTAATTTTACAAGATATGAACTCTGACCTTTCCAGTTCTAGGAGATTTGCTGACCTTCAACCTTAGAACCAGGAGGACAAATTCTATGATGACGCACTCTGGACCGACACCTGACCACTTGCAAAATACTTATCAGATTGGACTGTGCCTGTGGGTATGTACAGAACTTCTCAAGCCCCGCCCCCTGACCTCTTTGCTCTGTTTGGCGTCTCCCTCCTTATAAAAGCCTCTGCCTGCACTGACATTTGCAGATAGGTTTTGGAACGAGCTTCCCCCATATTTTAAGGTTGCCGGCACCTGAATAAAACTCTTTCCTTCCTCACCACCACCTGTCTCAAGGGACTGGTTTCTGGGGTGTGAGTCTGGGGAACCTTGTTTTTCTGGACACATTCCTGGTACATGGACTCCCAGGAACCTGTGTATCATGGTCATGTTCATTCTTCTGCAGGTGACAGGGGGAAGCAGAGACCAGTCACAGAGGAAAGGAGTAAAGAACAGGCCTTTGCCTCCATTGCAAGAAGAACTGGTAAGAAAAAGATGGATGGGAGGAGGAGGAGGAATCATTGGGGATGGAGTCTGATCTGAGGGAGGAATTTGGACTTTGTGGACTGAAGTGAGTTTAGCAGCAAAACCATACAGCTCTTGCCAAGAGCATGACTGAGGTTTGGGGAAGGGAGAGATCATTCTATAAGTGATGTTATGAGACCTCAGGAATTCTACTTGTGTTTCACCTGTCTCTTTGCTTCCTGTTTGCCTCATCAGGTATCTCAGGCATCTGTCTGTCCCTGAATATTTTGGTCTTGCCTCTCTCACCAGCACTTGACAAGCAAGACCACTGTTAAGAAGCCAACCAGGATGCTGTCATTAGCTTTGTCCCTCTGCTAGGTGTTAAAGGTAAAGCATATTATTTGCATAGTATTTGCATGGGGTGGCTTGTTCTATGGTTTGTGAGTTCCCTCTGAGATGATCAGAAAGAAAGTGGTGTTGACAAGACAAAAAGAAAAGTTGAACCAACTACAAAGTTTTAATTAAGAAAAAAAAGAAAAGATAGAAAAGAAAAAAATAGAGCCCGGCTGGCATGGCTCGGTTGTTTAGCTTAAACCTAGGAACCAGGAGATGTCGATTCGATTCCCAGTCATGGCACATGCCCGGGTTAAAGTCTTGATCCCCAGAAAGGGGCATGCAACAGGCAAAAAATCCGTGATTCTCGGTCATCATTGATCCTCTTCTCCCTCTCCGTTCCTCTCTGAAATCAGTAAAACTATATGAAAAAAACGAAAGAATAGTCATGGCACAATAAAGTAGAGCATTGAGTCAATCCTATATAATAAAAGGCTGATATGCAAATCGACCAAACGGCAAAACGACTGGTCGCTATGACACGCACTGACCACCGGGGGCAGATGCTCATGGCAGGAGCTGTCCACTGGTGGTCAGTGCACTCCCACAGAGGAGCGCCGCTCAGCCAAAAGCCAGGCTCACAGCTGCCTAGCACAGAGGGTTAGCGGGAGCCTCCACAGAAGCACTAAAGTGGGCCTAAGCCATCAGTTGAACATCGCTCAAGGGGTCCTGGATTGGGAGAGGCTGCAGGGTTGGCTGAGGAACCACCCTGAGTGCATAAATTTTGTGCACTGTACCTCTAGTAATATGTAATAACTGTGTATGGTCTCAGATGGGTATGAGATTAATTGCATGATTTCTTAGTCCACTATATAATGTCTAATCATTGGTGTGTACCCCTGAAATGAACCTAAGGCTCTATGTTAACTGTCATTTAAAAATGTTTTTAAAATTCCATAGGACCATGTTACCTTCATAGAGACATATTTTACCTTACGTACATTTTGTACAGTTTTTTGAGAAGAGCGCTAAAACTGAAAAGAAAGAAAAGTTGAGATTTATAAATTTGCAAAATAAACCAAAGGCAACCACAAACACAACCATAAAAACCATAAAGATGAAAGCCGAGGTAAAATGCATTTGGAGACCCATCCCCTGTCTTTCCATAACAGGAACAAAGTAGCGAGAGGCTCTGAGAAGCTGTGGCTCTTGCTCCTTAAACCACGGAGGGGTCATGGTCGAGCTACTGTCGAAGGTGCACCTCACCTCGCACCCCATCTTCCTGAGGATCCGGGGGCACTCGGTGTATGAGGACGAGAACCAGCGCACGTGGCTGCATCTCGTCTTGGACACAGAAGGTGACCTGCAAGTACGGTTGTGGCAGGACGACATCCCCAGTGGGTATATCGCACTCACCACAAGCCCGCTGACCTCGAGCACCATGCCTTCGATGTGGACGCTACACCTGGGCAGCCAGTACCTGGACTCCATGGGCCGGTTGTGGCGCATCGTGCACCACGTCAAGGTGGGTGACATGGAAGAAATGATCCTTGAGCTGATGGACCACTCCTAGGACACATGATGGGGTCCCTGGATCTTGTCAACCTGAGCCCCAGTTCTGCTGGCCTGCCGGTGGGATGTATATAGTTCTGTTCACCTTCTTAATAAGCTCTGTTATTCTATCTGCCACCCCCTGGGTGCGAGGGCACATTGATGTCTCTCTCTCTCTCTCTCTCTCTCTCTCTCTCTCTCTCTCTCTCTCTCTCTCTCTCTCTCTCTCTCTCTCTCTCTCTCTCTCTCTCTCTCTCTCTCTCTCCCTCTCTTTTCTTCTTCTTCTTCTTCTTTTTCTTCTTCTTCTTCTCCCCCTCCTTTCTCTCTCTGTCTCTCTGTCTCTCTGTCTCTCTCCCTCTCTCTCAGTCAATAAAAGCATTTTGAATCAAGCTGGTGTTTCTCAGTCTTTGAGGGACGACCTATGAACCCAGAAGTAACGGTTTGATTCCTGGCCAGGGCACAGACAAGAATTAACCAATGAGCCCTAGCTTGTTGGGCTCAGTGGATAGAGGGTTGGACTGTGGACTCTGGAAGGTCCCAGGTTCGATTCTGGTCAAGGGCACACGCTCTGGTTGTGGGCTCGATCCCCAGGAGGGGGTGTGCAGGAGGCGCCCGATGTATGATTCTCTCTCATCATTGATGTTTCTCTCTCCCTTCCTGTATGAAATCAATCCTATATAATAAAATCCTAATATGCTAACTGTCGAGTCGACAGGTGATCTGTTCAACCAGTCAAAGCATAATATGCAAAGGATATACTAAGGTTGCTCAACTGCTCGCTATGATATGCTTTGACCACCAGGGACAAGACATTCAGATTGGTAGGTCTGATTGCTGCTGGGGTCTGGCTGTTAGGGACTGAGTGAGACATGCTGGATACACCCTGTAGCCCTCACATGGTCTGTCCCCAGCTGGCCAACCTCCCGTGTCCCTCCCCAGACATAATGGTGCACCGGTGGGGTCCCTTGGCCTGGCCTATGCCCTCTCATAATCTGGGACCCCTCGGGGGATGTCAGAGAGCCAGTTTTGGCCCGATCCCGCAGGCCAGGACGAGGCATCGCACTGGTGCACGAATTTGTGCACCGGGCCTCTAGTAAAAATATATTAAACAGAGAAAGACAAAGAAAAAGACCTTAAGCTTGAAAATATTAGCCCA
>NW_005370118.1:20744-23207 GCF_000412655.1 Myotis brandtii
TTCTATAAGTGATGTTATGAGACCTCATGAATCCTAAGTGCTCTTTCACCTGTCACTTTGCTTCCTGTTTTCCCGATCAGCTATCCCAGGTATCTGTCTGTCCCTGAATATTTTGGCCTTGCCTCTCTCACCAGCACTTGAGAAGCAAGACCGCTGTCAAGAAGCCCACCTGGAGGTAGATGTTAGCTTTGGTCCTCTGCCAGATGTTAAAGTTAAAGCATACTATTTGCATGGGGTGGGTTCTTCTATGGTTTGTGAGTTCCCTCTGAAATGATCAGAAAAATGGTGGTGGTGTCAGGACAAAAAGAAAAGTTGAACCAACTACAAAGTTTTAATTAAGAAAAAATGAAAAGAAAAGGAAAGAAAAAAGCCTGGCTGGCATGGCTCAGTTGTTTAGCTTAAACCTAAGAACCAGGAGATTTGGATTTGATTCCCAGTCATGGCACATGCCCGGGTTACAGTCTTTATCCCCAGTAGGGGGCATGGAGGAGGCAACCAATCCATGATTCTCTGTCATCATTGATCTTTCTCTCTCTCTCCCTCTCCCTTCCTCTCTGAAATCAATAAACATATATTTTAAGAAGAAGAAGGAGGAGGAGGAGGAGCAGGAAGAGGAGGAGGAGGAAGAAGGAAGGAGGAGGAGGAGGAGGAGGAGGAGGGGAACCTGAGAACGGGCTCAGGAAGCTCTGGAATGCTCTGTGACCTACACACCCTTGTTTCGACCATTGGAGGGAATTAATTCTATAACCTGCTCCCCTCTCCTGAATTTTCCTCCGCATCCAGTGGTGCGGATGATCTGGAACCAAGGGCTGGTCTACAGATGGCCCTCCCTCTCCCTTCCTCTCTAAAATCAATAAAATATATATATATATTTTTAAAAGAGCCCATGGCCTCTAGATTTATCATGTGTCCTCCTGCAGATACTCTGTCTCCTGACCCCTTTGGGCTTGATTCCTTCGAGGGCAGTATAAGGGTGACATTTGAATTATGTTGTGTGTTTATCTACCCTTTTTTATTTTTTTTATTTTCTTCTCCTAAATGCCAACAGACAGATCTCTAACATTTCCTTATGGCCCCATTCATCTTTCCTTTCTAACTGGGGAAGTGTTTGCCTCAGTCCAGGTCATTGAGCTGGGAGTTTTTTGGTTGGTTTTTTTTTTTTTCAGAGAGAAAGGGAGAGAGAGAAACATCTATGATGAGAGATAATCATGGATCAGCTGCCTCCTGCACGCCTCCACCTGGGGATGGAGTCCGCAACCCAGGCATGTGCCCTTGACTGGAATCAAACCCAGGACCCATCAGGCCGAAGCTCTATCCACTGCTCCAAACCAGCTAGGGGTGCATATCTACACTAATAAAAGGGTAATATGCTAATTAGACCAGGTTGACCGGACATCTTCCAGAGGTCTGACTCCCTTCTGGACAAAGCCACGGTGGCCAGGGCTGAGGCAGAGGTGGTTAGGGGCGATCAGGCTGGCAGGGGAGGGCAGTTAGGGGCGATCAGCCCAGCAGGAGAGGGCAGTTAAGGGTGATCAGGCCAGCAGGGGAGGGCAGTTAGGGTCGATCAGGCTGGCAGGGGAGGGCAGTTAGGGGCGATCAGGCCAGCAGGAGAGGGCAGTTAAGGGTGATCAGGCCAGCAGGGGAGGGCAGTTAGGGTCGATCAGGCTGGCAGGGGAGGGCAGTTAGGGGTGATCAGGCCAGCAGGGGAGAGCAGTTAGGGGCAATCAGGCCAGCAGGGGAGGGCATTTGGGGATGATCAGGCCGGCAGGGAGGGCAGTTGGGGGCGAGGAGGCTGGCAGACAGAGGAGTGGTTAGGAGCCAGGATCATGAAATTAATCCTGGATTAATCTCAGTACCTGGATTATGAGAGGGATGTCCCAGGAGTCCCAGATTGGAGAGGGTGCAGGTCTGGCTGAGGGACACTATCCCCTGCCCCCGTGCACAAATTTCGTGCACTGGGCCTCTAGTCATTTTATAATTCTCTGAGGGATTTTGCCACGGATAGGGCTTGAGTTGCTGTGAGAAGGGACGTGCCTCAAAGCTCCCTCCCCAAGTCCTTCTGTTCATTTACTGACACGGTCTCGCCTGTGTCAACAAGATAAGGGCTTTCTTGCAAAAGGGCCTGTAAATCAGCAGACAATTCCCTGAGGGAAATGTGTCATACCCTTCCCCTGTTTCAGAGTAAATTTGCAGACAATGGAAATCTGAGGTGGGCATGAGAGTTTGTTATTTAGATAATGAGCTCTGGTGAATTTATTTCAGTTTGTTATTATTTAAAATATATCTTTATTGATTTTAGAGAGCAAGAGAGAGGAAGAGAGAGAGAAACATCCGTGATGAGAGAGAATCATGGATCGGTTGCCTCCTGCACGCCCCCTACTGGGGATCGAGCCCAATACCCGGGCATGTGCCCTTGACCGGGAGTTGAACTGTGACCTCCTGGTTCATAGCTTGATGCTCAAA
>NW_005370118.1:23465-27722 GCF_000412655.1 Myotis brandtii
ATCCATCCATCCATCCATCCATCCATCTATCCATCCATCCATCCATCCATTACTTATCCATTCATCTATCTATCCATCCATCCATCTGCATCTATCTCTTCATCCATCCACCCATCTATCCATTCATCCATCCATTATCCATCCATCCATCCATCCATCCATCTATCCATCCATCCATCCATCCATTACTTATCCATTCATCTATCTATCCATCCATCCATCTGCATCTATCTCTTCATCCATCCACCCATCTATCCATTCATCCATCCATTATCCATCCATCCATCCATCCATCCATCTATCCATCCATCCATCCATCCATTACTTATCCATTCATCTATCTATCCATCCATCCATCTGCATCTATCTCTTCATCCATCCACCCATCTATCCATTCATCCATCCATTATCCATCCATCCATCCATCCATCCATCTATCCATCCATCCATCCATCCATTACTTATCCATTCATCTATCTATCCATCCATCCATCTGCATCTATCTCTTCATCCATTCATCCATCCACCCATCATACATCTATCCATATATCCATCCACTCATCCACCATTTATCCATTCATCCACCCACCCACCATCTATCCATCCATCATTCATGAACCTATTTATACAACCACCTACCTACCCATTCATTCACCCATTCATTCATATCCATTAGTTCATCTATCCATCTACATCCCATTCACCATCCATCTACCCCTCTATCCATCCACCCATCCATCAATCCACTTATCCATTCATCCATCTATCCATCCATCCATCTGCATCTATCTCTTCATCCATTCATCCATCCACCCATCATACATCTATCCATATATCCATCCACTCATCCACCATTTATCCATTCATCCACCCACCCACCATCTATCCATCCATCATTCATGAACCTATTTATACAACCACCTACCTATCTACCCATTCACCCATTCATTCATATCCATTAATTCATCATTTGTTCATCTATCCCTCTACCATCCTATCCACCATCCATCTACCCATCTACCCACCCATCCATCAATCCATCCATCCACCTACTTATTCATTCATCCATCTATCCATCCATTCATCTGAATCTATCTCTCCATCCATCCATCTATACATCCATCCATCCATCCACCATCTATCCATCCATCCTTCATGCACCTATTTATCCAACCATCTATCTACTCATTCATTCATATCCATTAATTCATCATGTATTTGTTCATCTATGTATCTACCCATCCATCCATCCATCCATCTACTTATCCATTCATCCATCCATCCATTCATCTGCATCTATCTCTTCATCCGTCCATCCATCCATCCATCCATCCACTTATCCATTCATCCATCCATCCATTCATCTGCATCTATCTCTTCATCCACCCATCCATCCACTTCTTTATACATTTAGATATGCAGAGATAGAGAGAGAGAGGGAGAGGGAGAATTCGCAGAGCTTTCCATCCTCGTACATTTCTGTTGAAAGTGGACAGAGCATAATTGAATTGAAGGTCATCACCGCCTTCTAATAGTGGGTGGAAGACACGCCAACCAGCTGAACAAATGGCAGTCACAGCCACTCAAGGAGGCAAGCCATCCACCGTGAAAACAAACTCAGACCCCGCGAGCTCTCCTTTTGTGAGTCTTTTGCATTCAAATTGGTCGTGTGTGAGCCAAGATCAACACGGCTGGCCTTTCGCTAACTGAGAGGTGCTCTCCAAACAGCGACCCTTGTCTTAAATGACATAACAAATATGAAAAGGAAAGGGGTTGATCCTCTATCAGAATGCAAACTTCCTCAGAGCGTGCTGCCTGCAAAAGCCCTTTATTTTTCTCCTGTTAATATTTACTGTTGAAAGTATTAATAGGTCTTCCCTTTTTTCCACATTAACCTCTTGCAGCCCACTCCCATCACCCCCCCAAGTCCTCACCATCTCATGGTCTGTGTCCATGGGTGATGCATACATGCACACACATTCATTAGTTGATCTCTTCCCACTCGCCCGCTCCCCTGCCTTCACTCTGACATTCAACAGTCTGTTCATCCTTCTATGACTCTGGATCTATTTTAAAATATATATATATTTTACTGATTTCAGAGAGGAAGAGGGAGAGACAGAGAGAGAGATGGAAACATCAATGATGAGAGAGAATCATGGATCGGCTGCCTCCTGCACGTCCCCTACTGGGGATGGAGCCCGAAATCCGGGCATGTGCCCTTGACCTGGAATCGAACTCTGGACCCTTCAGTCCGCAGGCTGATGCTCTATCCACTGAGCCACACCAGCTAGGACCATATTTTTTATTATTTCTTCTTCTTCTTCTTCTTCTTCTTCTTCTTCTTCTTCTTCTCCTCCTCCTCCTTCTTCTTCTTCTTCTTCTTCATCTCCTTCTTCCTCCTCCTCCTCTTCCTCCTCCTCCTCCTCTTCTTACATGCCCGGGTTGTGGGATACATCCCCAGTAGGGGGCGTGCAGGAGGCAGCCGGTCCATGATTCTCTCTCATCATGGATGTTTCTATGTCTCTCTCCCTCTCCCTTCCTCTCTCTGAAGTCAATACAAATATATTTTAAAAATAAAAATAAAAGAGACGTCACAGTACGTAGAACTGAGGTTGAAAAGCAGGTCGGTGAGGGAGGTCGGTGGCTGCATGTTACCAGTGATCATGGCCAGGATCTCGAGTTTTGCCCAAGGGCAAGGATGGAAATGCCTGGTTGAGGAAAAACGTTGACGTAAATCCATGTTTCTGTTTCATTTCATGGGTAAAGACAAAGATGGGTGACATCTATTCTCTGAATTCCTCCTAATGGCCTCACCTCATTCATGGACCAGCTTTGTGAGGGGACAGACATAGAATTGTGGAGACGAGCTATGGGTATGGGAAAGATGAATCCTGTTCTGTTCACAAGGATTGTTTTGCTCTGATGAGAGAAAACACATTCTGTCCTGGCTGGGAGTTAAACGCCCTGGGATATGGGAGTCGGCATTGGAATGCAGTCCCTCCTCTTTTTTCAAGAACTGCCTGTCGTCATGGAAATTGTCACAACCTTGTCTCTGTCACAATCTGGCCCCAGGGACACCCAGCCTTTTTGATGCTCAGCCTGCAATGCATGTAGCCTGTAGCTATTATACCATGCCTCCTTCCCCAGGCCTATCATTCATACTTCCCCTAATGTAATCTTTTTTTAAAAATAAATATATTTATATATATTTTTATTGATTTCAGAGAGGAAGAGAGAGGGAGAGAGAGATAGCAAACATCCATGATGTTTTTGTGCACTGAGCCTCTAGTAATATTATGATAACTGTGTATGGTGTCAGATGGGTATGAGATTAATGCCATGACTTGTAGGTCCATTATATAATGTCTAATCATTGGGGTGTACCCCTGAAATGAACCTAAGTTTCTCTGTTAACTGTCATTTAAAAAATAATTTTAAAATTCCGTAGGACCATGTTACCTTCATAGAGTCATATTTTCCCTTACATACTTTTTGTACAGTTTGTTCGAGAAGAGAGCTCTAAAACTGAAAAGAAAGAAAAGTTGAGATTTATAAATTTGCAAAATAAACCAAAGGCAATCACAAACACAATCGTAAAAACCATAAAGATAAAAGCCGAGGTAAAATGCGTTTGGAGACCCCATCCCTTGTCTTTCGATACCAGGACCGAAGTAGCGAGAGGCTCTGAGAAGCTGTGGCTGATGCTCCTTGGACCACGGAAAGGTCATGGCTGAGCTCCCATTGAACGTTCACCTCACCTCGCACCCCATCTACCTGAGTATCCGTGGGCCATAGGTGTATTAGGACGAGAACTAGTGCACATGGCTGCATGTCGTCATGGACACAGGAGGTGACCTGCAAGTACAGTTATGCCAGGTCGACTACCCCAATGGGCGTATCGCACTCACCACCAGCCCGCTGACCTCCAGCACCATTCCTTCGTGGTGGACGCTCCGCCTTGGCAGCCAGTCCCTGGACTCCATGGGCTGGTTCTGGCGCATTGTGCAGCACGTCAAGGAGAATGGCGTAGAGAAATGATCCTTGAGCTGATGAAAGACTCATAGGACATGTGATGGGGTCCCTGGCTCTTGTCAACCTGAGCCCCAGTCCTACTGGACTGCCGGTAGGACGTGTATAGTACTGTTCACCTTTTTAATAAGCTCTATTGTTGTACCTGCCACCCCCTGGGTGTGCGGGCACATTGATGTCTCTCTCTCTCTCTCTCTCTCTCTCTCTCTCTTTCTCTCTCTCTCT
>NW_005370118.1:28098-32385 GCF_000412655.1 Myotis brandtii
GGGTAGGGGAGGCTGGGGGATTGTCAAGGGCGGGGAAAAAACAAAGGAGACATATGTAATACTCTTTGTAACACTTTAGACAATTTAAAAAAATTTAAAAAAAAGAATCCTAGGAACGAATTTTACAAGATATGAACTCTGACCTTCCCAGTTCTGGGAGATTTGATGACCTTCAACCTTAGAACAAGGAGGACAAGTCTAGGATGACGCACACTAGACCGACACCTGACCATTTGCAAGATCCTTATCAGATTGGACTGTGCCTGTCTTCACATAGAAAACTTCTCAAGCCACGCCCCCTGACCACTTTGCTCTGTTTGACGTCTCCCTCCTTATAAAGGACTCTACCTGTACTGAGATGTGCAGAAGGTTTTGGAACAAGCTTCCCCCATCTTCACAGGTTGCCGGCACCTGAATAAACCTCTTTCCTTCCTCACCACCACCTGTCTCACGGGACTGGTTTCTGGGGTGTGAGTCAGGGAACCTTGTTTTTCTGGACACATTCCTGGTACATGGACTCCCTGGAACCTGTGTATCATGGTCATGTTCTTTCTCCTGCAGGTGACAGGGGGAAGCAGAGACCGGTCACAGAGGAAAGGAGCGAAGAACAAGCTTTTGCCTTCAGAGCAAGAAGAACTGGTAAGAAAAAGATGAATGGGAGGAGAAGGAGCAGGAGGAGGTGGAATGATTGGGGATGGAGTCTGACCTGAGGGAGGAATTTGGACTTTGTGGACTGAAGTAAGTTTAGCAGTAAAACCATACAGCTCCTGCCAAGATCATGGCTGAGTTTTGGGGAAGGGAGAGATAATTCTATCAGTGATGTCATGAGACCTCAGGAATCCTACTTGCTGTTTCACCTGTCTCTTTGCTTCCTGTTTGCCTGCTCAGCTATACCAGGTACCTGTCTGCCCCTGAATATTTTGGTCTTGCCTCTCTCACCAGCACTTGAGAAGCAAGACCGCTGTTAAGAAGCCCCCCTGAAAGCTGACATTAGCTTTGTTCCCCTGCCAGCTGTTAAATGTAAAGCATATTATTTGCATGAGGTTGCTTGTTCTATGGTTTGTGAGTTCCCTCTGAGATAATCAGAAATAAGTTGGTGGTGTCAGGACAAAAAAAAAACTTGAACCAACAACAAAGTTATAATTAAAAAAAGAAAAAAGAAAGAAAAGAAAAGACAAGAAAAGAAAAGAAGGAAAGAAAAGAAAAGAAAAGAAAAGAAAAGAGAAGAAAAGAAAAGAAAAGAAGAGAAAAGAAAAGAAAAGAGCCCAGCTGGCATTGCTCAGTTGTTTAGCTTAAACCGAGGAACCAGGAGATCATGGTTCAATTCCCAGTCATGGCACATGCCCAGGTTACAGTCTTGATCCCCAGTAGGGGGCATGCAGGAGGCAACCAATCCGTGATTCTCTGTCATCATTGATCTTTCTCTTTCTATCCCTCTCCCTTCCTCTCTGAAATCAGTAAAACTATATGAAAAAAACGAAAGAATAGTCATGGCACAGTAAAGGAGAGCATTGAGTCAATGCTATATAATAAAAGGCTAATATGCAAATTGACCAAAAAGCAGAACGACTGGTCACTATGACATGCACCGACCATCGGGGGCAGATGCTCATGTCAGGAGCTGTCCAGCAGTGGTCATTGCACTCCCACATGTAGAGCGCTGCTCAGCCAAAAGCCAGGCTCATTGCTGCCTAGCACAGGGGTTGGTGGGAGCCTCCACGGGAGCACTAAAGTGGGCCTAAGCCATCAGTTGGACATCTCTCAAGGGGACCCAAACTGCGAGAGGCCGCAGGCCTGACTGAGGGACCCCCCCTCAAGTGCATGAATTTTGTGCACTGAGCCTCTAGTAATATTATAATAACTGTGTATGGTGTCAGATGGGTATGAGATTAATTGCATGATTTCTTAGTCCATTATATAATGTCTAATCATGGGGGTGTACCCCTGAAATGAATCTAAGTTTGTTTGTCAACTCATTTAAAAAATGTTTTAAAATTCCATAGGACCATGTTACCTTCACAGAGTCATATTTTACTTCAAGTAAGTTTTGTACAATTTGTTCTAGGAGAGATCTTCTAAAGCTAAGAAAGAAAAGTTGAGATTTATAAATTTGCAAAATAAACCAAAGGCAAGCACAAACGCAATTGTAAAAACCATAAAGATAATAAAAGAGGTAAAATGTAAAAACCATAAAGATAAAAGCCGAGGTAAAATGTGTTTGGAAACCCAATCCCATGTCTTTCAATACCAGGATCGAAGTAGCGAGAGGCTCTGAGAAGCTGTGGCTGTTGCTCCTTGGACCACGGAGCGGTCATGACTGAGCTCCCGTCAAAGGTGCACCTCAACTCGCACCCCATCTGCCTAATGCTCCATGGGCACTACTCGGTGTAGGACGAAGACCAGCACACATGGCTGCATCACGTCATGGAGACAGGAGGTGTCCTGCAAGTTCGGTTGCACCAGGAAGACAACATCAGTTGGCATATATCACTAACCACCAGCCCTCTGACCTCCATCACCATGTGGACACTCCACCCTTGCGGCCAGTACGTGGACCCCATGTGCCCGTTCTGGCGCATCGTGCACCACGTCAAGGAGAATGGAGTGGAGGAAATGATCCTTGAGCTGATGGAACACTAGTAGGATATGTGATGTGGTCCCTGGCTCTTGTCAACCTGAGCCCCAGTCCTGCTGGCCTGACGGTGGGACTTGTATAGTTCTGTTCACCTTTTTAATAAGCTCTGTTGTTCTATCTGCCACCCCAGGGTGAGAGGGCACATTGATCTCTCTCTCTCTATTTCTTCTTGTTCTTCTTCTTCTTCTTCCACTTTCTCTCTGTCTCTCTGTCTCTCTCTGTCTCTATCTGTATCTCTCCCTTTCTCTCAAATCAATAAAAGAATTTTGAGCCAAGCTGGTGTTTCTCAGAGGTTGAGGGACGACCTATGAACCCGGAGATCATGGTTTGATTCCTGGTCAGGGCGCAGGCAAAAATTAACCAATGAGCCCTAGCTTGTTTGGCTCAGTGGATAGAGGGTTGGACTGGTCTCTGGATGGCCCCAGGTTCAATTCTGGTGAAGGGCACATGCTCTGGTTGTGGGCTTGATCCCCAGTAGGGGGCGTGCAGGAGGCACCTGATGTATGATTCTCTCTCATCATTGATGTTTCTCCCTCCCGCTTGTATGAAATCAATCCTATATAATAAAAGCCTAATACGCTAAGTGTCCAGTTGACCGGTCATCTGTTCAACCAATCAAAGCATAATATGCAAATGATGTACTAAGTTTGCTCAACTGCTCTCTATGACATGCATTGACCACCAGGGACAAGACATTAAGACTCGTAGGTCAGTTTGCTGCTCGGATCTGGTTGATCGGGACTGAGTGAGACAGGCTGGACATTCCCTGGAGCCCTCCCATGGTCCCTCCTCAGCTGGCCAACCTCCCGTGTCCCTCCTCAGACCTAATGGTGCACCGGTGGGGTCCCATGGCCTGGCCTGTGCCCTCTCATAATCTGGGACACCTCGGGGGATGTCGGAGAGCCAGTTTCGGCCTATCCCCGCAGGCCAGGCCAAGGCACCACACCGGTACTCGAATTCCCCCAAACATTCCTTCTTTTTTTGGAAAGGGCAGTATCGGTTGACGAACCTCAGGAGATCAAATAATGAGAACGCTGGTCATTGAAATGAAAACTATTTCCACTGATGTCTTTGAGCCTTGTCTACCGGGGCTGGGTAATATTTTCAGGCTTAGAGTCTTTTTCTTTTTCTTTCTCTGTTTCATATATTTTTACAACAGGTCCAGGTTTCAGTCTCAATCGCCAGTAGGGGGCGTGTGGGAGGCGGCCGCTCCGTGATTCTCTTTAATGCAACCATGGATGTCCAGAAATTGATTTCTGGGGCTCCCTCTGGCTCCCCCTCCAGCCTCCTCTCGCTGGTGCGATGGTAGATGAATTTTATGATTGCTGGGCTTTGTTTGGGGCTGTTTAGTGCTAAACACAATTAAAAACCCAAATGCACACAGTGCTAGACACTAAAGCCGTGATTCTCTCTCATCATCGATGTTTCTCTCCCTCTCAATTTCCCTTCCTCTCTGAGTCAATAAAATCATTTAAAAAAATATTAGCAATTGTTGCATTCAGATGGCATGCACATTGTTTTAAAATAGTTTATTATTTTTTTGGTTTAACATACCAGGTGGGTAGTCATTTAAAGTCGACCTAGCGCCCGTGCTTGTATAGCTCAGTGGATACAACATCGGCCTGTGGACGGAAGGGTCCCGGGTTCAATTC
>NW_005370119.1:0-1178 GCF_000412655.1 Myotis brandtii
GAGTCTTCCTGTGAGAAGCAAGGGTGTCCCAGTCTTATATGAGACCCACAACTCAGGGTTCCAGAGAGGGGAAGAGAATTCCCTGTAACCTCAAGCTGTGAAAATGAGCAAGCACTGCTGCTGATTGACAAAGAACGCTGTGGGAGACCCAGGTAGTTCCTATTAAAGGGCCAGCACAAGAACTTACTAGGACTGAAACACTTAGGGCTCCAGTCTTGTGGTGGCAGCTTGAAAGGAACTTGTGACAATAAGGGAATAACTGGATTATCTGGCATCAGGGCGAATACTCAGAGGCAGCTTTCCCAGAGACAGAGGTGCTCACAGAGGTCATTGTTCCTGTGCTGAGACTTCCCCCATCCCAGAACTGAAAGGTACCCACAATTACTATACCAGTGTTGAATGAAATGTTGATGTGTATTTTTGAGAAAAATGAAGAAGAAGAAGAAAAAGGGAAGAAGGAGAAGAAGAAGAAGAAGAAGAAGAAGAAGAAGAAGAAGAAGAAGAAAAGTTTAAAAATAGAAACAATAATATGTCAATACATATGTATCTACTAGAGACCCAATGCACGAAATTTGTCCAAGGATAGGCCTTTACAGCCATGGCAGCTACCTGGATCACTCCCTTGCAGCTGCGGGGGCTGCCTGTATTCCTCCCTGGTAGTCACAGAGCTTCTATGATTCTGTGGCTGCAGCCCTGGCTTCATCTGGAAGTCGTCCCGCAGGATATCTAGAAGGACCTCTGGTCTAATTAGCATACTATGCTTTCATTATTATAGATCATCAATTGAATGTAAAAATCAAAATAAATAAAAAATCTAATGAACAACAACAACCAATGAATGGAATAGAACCAGAGGCATGGAAACATGTAACAGACTTCTGTATCTCAGTGGCAAGGGGGAACAGAGGAGCAGGAGGAGATTAACCTAAGATTTTACCTATGGACACAGACAGTAGGGTGTTGAAGGTCTGGGGTGGGGCAGGAACCAGGTGGAGGGTTACGATGACGGAAAAATGTAAGAGATCTATAAAACTCTTAACCGTAAACTTTTTTAATAAAGAGAGAAAATGCAAAAGATTATTATTAATGCTGAAGTGTTTTTTTAATCTATAAAGATTTATTTAAAAATATTGAACTCTTCCACTATGTGTATGCATTCTCTCAATCCATTTTTACAT
>NW_005370119.1:4260-5168 GCF_000412655.1 Myotis brandtii
ATATTGCCTTTCCCAGTGTAGTAGGCACCAGCTTGCCTGAGATTCCAAAATTGAGGTTGGCCCCTCAAGTGATCTCTTTGCCATAACTATGAGACATTCCCAAGTGAGTTGAATTTCCTCAGGTCTCAAAATATTTTAAATTGTGTCTCACATGGAAGGCAATCATTGAAAAGTAAATTATTGGTCCGAACAATTGCTATGGGTGCATAACCCATCAGTGTCCATGTGTGACAAGTAGGATTCTATCTTCCAAGCCAATTGGGAGTGGACAGGGAGAATAAGCATCATTCTCATGAAGATCTGCTGGTCCACAGTTAGAGGAGGTAGAGAAGGGATAGTACTAGTCCCTTCTATTAGTTTTCTATAATTCTTTAAAACTTCTATTATTTTCTATAATTCACATGATTCAAAACAAAACTAAGGTAACATTGTGCTGTCTGACTTCATGAGATAAAATATTTTTATATAAATTTAGTTGCAAGTTATAAAGTAACTGAAATCCCCTGAATTACAAACCACAAAGAAAGGAGAGGTAATTACCAAAATTAATAGCATTTTCAGAAAACTGTGACATTTCAATGTTAGAAACTATCAAAAACCCACATGAGGGTTTCTTTGGGATTCCAACACAGTTTCAACAAATTAAGTGCAATAAAAGATTTTTCCTTTGCCGTACTGTTTCTCTGAGCATCTCTTTTTGATGTGTTCTTTCATTTCAATCTCCTAGCAACCTTCTAAAGTAAGGCCGATAGATTCTTATTTTGTAGAGGAGGACCTCAAGCCACAGAAAAAGAGACTTTTTTGAGAACAAATAGTCCTGTTTATACAACTAGGAAGTATGAGTTCAGAAGACTTGCCATTAAGTCAAGCAAAGTCTAATTAATTCACCGAACTAGATTGCCTGCAAA
>NW_005370120.1:0-1172 GCF_000412655.1 Myotis brandtii
TTCGATTCTGGACAAGGGCACAACCCAAGTTGTGGGCCTGATTCCCAGTAGGGGATGTGCAAGAAGCAGCTGATAGATGTTTCTCTCTCATCGTGTATGTTTTTATCTCTCTCTCTCCCTCTCGCTTCCTCTCTCAAATCAATAAAAATACTTTTTTTTAAAAAAGAATTAAGGGGTTAAGCCCTAGCCGGTTCGGATCAGTGGATAGAGCATCGGCCTCGGGACTGAAGGTCCTGGGTTTGATTCCAAGCAAGGGCACATGCCTGGGTTGCAGGTTTGATCCCCAGAGGGGGCATGCAGGAGGCAGGAATCAATGATTCTCTCTCAACATTGATGTTTCTATCTGTCTATCCCTCTCCCTTCCTCTCTAAACTCAATAAAAAACTATTTTAAAAAAATATTTATAGTTTCACATTGCAAAGAATTCAGTTGAGTCATTGAGGATTGAGTGAAATAAATAAATATATCTTAGATGCTGCACTAACCTATAGTTAAAATAGTTATTTCATTATAAAATTGGCAAAAGATTCTGACCAGACATTTCAACAAAGGAGACAAAGACAGGGTAAATAAATGCTTGAGAAAACGTTCACAATTAAAAATTTATTAGGGAAAAAAATTTTAAAAATTTTATTTGGAAAATGGAATTAACACAATGTAAGTTAACACTATACTTATTTCTCAGCCTATTATTAAAAAGATTAAACATCACATGTGCGGGCAGGGTTCTGGAAAAACTAGAAATTTCATTACTGTGGGTGGTTGGAAAGCCAAAGGGAATGACCATTTTAGAACACAGTTCTGCATATACTAACAGGTAAAACATTCGCCTACACTGCATCACTTTGATAAATAAAACTTACCTCTATACTAAGAACTGAAGGCACTATTCCCAGCAGATTAATTTTTAATATCCTAAACCTGGAAATAACTAAAATCATAGACAGATGAATAATAGGTAAACTGGTTATTCACAGAACACAGTATGACTCAGCCATAAAAAATAATTAACTATTCACATAAGCATTCGTGTCGAATCTCAAAATAACTGGATAGCATGAAGGAAAGCAATATTTGTATACCTCTTATAGTGCTTCTGAAATTATGAAAAATATTAACTAATCTTGTAAAGGACGGAAAATCAATGACTGCATTTAGGCCTGGGGAAGGCA
>NW_005370121.1:0-4591 GCF_000412655.1 Myotis brandtii
TTTATGGAGAGTGGGAAGACCCAGACCCAGGGAGGTGACTATTTATTGAGAAGAGTGAAGTTTAGGGGGAGGGCAGTACATCATGGTACCTATTGTTTCACTTGACCTTGGCATGTTGTTTCAGAATGCCTAAATTCTATGTAGTCCAGACAATGGTCTCATGGGAAAGTCTGGTTGGTGATGTGGAGCAATTTTTGTCCTGGTTGGATCAGGGTAGTTGGGAGAGTTTCCTGCCCCAACATTTCAACAGGAACAGCACTAAACCTTGGCACTGGACAACAAAGAGCACTGGAGGGAAGATAGTCACCTGAATTAAGAACCTGTGTGCTTTTGGTTTATCTACAACTAGAATTAGGCTGTGGAATTGAAGATGAAGGCCCCACAAAAAGAGAAACCAATGAGCAAGGTTTAATTTCTAGTCCCGTCAAGAGAGTGGAGGCTCAGTTTAAAGGAGGGATTCTCAACCTTGGTACAATGGGCATTATAGAGTGGACAATTTTTTCTTATCAGGCCATCTTGTGCATTTATACAATACTAGTAGCACATTGCGCAATATTGCGCAGTAGGCTGCCCACTGCTTCCGCGGGAGCTGGCAGGAACCACAGTGCACCGCCCGGAGCTGCACTGCTTCCACCGGAGGCAGGAGGGAGCCGGGCTGATTCTGTGGGAGGTGGGAGGGAGTCATGCCACTTCGGCTGGAGTATGGAGGGACTCGTGCAGATTCTGTGGGAGGCGAAAAGGACCCGCGCTGCTTCTGCGGGAGGCAGGCCCACTGTCTCCTCTCCGGGCCTGTGCTCAGCTGCAGAGGCTGCAGGCCAGCCCCCTGTCCCTGTCCGTGTCTGTTCTGGCTGGAGCTGCCTCCAAGCCTTCGAGATCAGGATCACGGGCCGCAGGCAAGGCGTCTCCTGGGTCTGGGGTGCCGCCTTGCCTCAGCCCGGCTTTCTGATTGCGATCACCAGCTGGGGGCGGGCAAAGGCGCCCTGGTTCTTCGATTCACCCGGCTCTTGCCTGCCCCCTGGGTTTCCAATCACCTTTCTTCTGTCCTTCCCTTTTCGCCTCCCATCATTGTGCCTACCTATGCAAATTAACCGCCATCTTTATTGCCAGTTAACCGCCATCTTTCTTGGCAGTTAATTTGCATATCACCCTGATTAGCCAATGGGAAGTGTAGCGAAGGTACAGTCAATTACCCTGTTTGTCTTTTATTAGATAGGATGGAGCAAGATCCCTGCCCTCTAACCAGTAATATTCTCCATTCTAGTTATGACAATTAAAAATGTCTCCTGCTCTTGATAATATCCTGTGGGGAAGAATCACCGGTAGTTGAGAACTACTGGTTTAAGAGTAGAAGTTCTGTCACTTGAAGATGCATCCTAGTCACTAATACAGATTGTGGGCCTTGCCCCTAGATTTTCTGATTCAGCAGATTTAGGGTAGGCTACCAGATTTACATTTTTAACAAGTTTCCCAGTGATCCTGATGTTGCTGGTCCAGGAACCATATTTTGAAAATCATTGGTTGAGAAATAAGAGAACATATCTTATTTTCTAGAACTATAGATGAAAATTCATATTGCATACTTCTTAAATATATTGTTTTACCTTAGTACTTATCATGTAAATTTTTCTTTTAATTCATTTGTAATATTTCATAAATTTTTTTTCAATTAAGTTGACATTCAATATTATTTTATATTAGCTTTAGGTGTATAGCATAGTTGTTATACATTTATGTAACTTACAACATGATTTCCCCAATAAGTCTAGTACCCACCTTACTCCATATATAGTTATTACAATATTATTGACTATGTTCCCTATGCTATACTTTACATTCCCATGACTATGCTGTCGTTGCCAATTTGTACTTCTCAATTCCTTCACCTTTTCCACCTAGCCTCCTGACTCCCTCCCATCTGACAACCATCAGTTTGTTCATTTATTTTGTTCTTTAAATTCCACATACACGTGAAATTTTGTGGTATTTGCCTTTCTCTGTCTGAGTTATTTCACTTAGCCTAATATCTCTAGGTCCATCATAAAAAATTCTCAAAACTCATATATACGTTGTCATTAAACAGTGTAATAGAGAGTCATTAAACTACCCTTTTACAACTCTGCCATGAAACCTGACAACTGGAGAACACCTAAGATTCTTTTTCAATAAAGGGGGAAAAAAATCTTCACTATTGAGTGTTGTACAGTGGAAAAACACAGACCTTTCAGTACTAAAACTTGCCCATCATATATATTCAAGTGGGGTGTTTGAAACCTGACATGAAGGATCTTTTCTATTCCGAGTGACATCTTCACTGTTCTTCATGGCCCCATATTTAAGGGCACATTTTTTGTCTACGCTGCTCAGCACCAGGACAGCTCTCCAACTACTTGACATGAGCCTTCTTCACACCATCCCAAAGTCAGTTGCATCCACAATCTGGCATTCTTCAAAGTGCTTTGAGAACTAAGTTGGAGACCTCCAAATATGGAAGTTGCCTTTTGTTGTTGTTGTTGTTTTTTTTTGGGGGGGGGGGGGGTTGTGTCTTTGTCAAGAGAAGGAAGGATTACATTCCTTATAGGTTAGCTAGACCCTACTGTTGAGATGAATTAAGATTCCCCATAAACACTGTTGACTGGGGGGAAATGAACAACACAGCAGATTCAGCATTTAAGAGTTGTGCATTTCAAATAATTGTATTGCAAAA
The DNA here is from genome assembly GCF_000412655.1 of Myotis brandtii. Taxonomy (NCBI): domain Eukaryota; kingdom Metazoa; phylum Chordata; class Mammalia; order Chiroptera; family Vespertilionidae; genus Myotis; species Myotis brandtii. The sequence goes on from NW_005370121.1 coordinate 2,705, forward strand.
AGGGGAGAGGAAGTGTTAACCACCAGGTGGAGAAGAGGAATCCATAACCCAGCTCCTTAACACAACAAAAATAACAGGTTTCATTTATATGAGTACAACTAAAACCCCTCCAAGAAGTGCCTGTGGTCAGCAAGGAGGAAGAGACTAGTGACATTGAAATAGGTAGAAGGACCTCGGGGTCAGGTAAAGAACAGCACACTCCACTCATGACACCCTCATGAGAAATGAGACCTCATGACATTCATGAAACCAATAGGATATTTTGTGGAACACGGCAGGCAAAGTGAGCTTGGACTTGGTACTCATAAGGCAGCCAACTTTAAAAGGCTACTTGAAAGGGTTGCACTCAGAGGAAAACAAAGTGTTTGTTATACCTCAAACTGTTTAATTGTTCTCTTTGTTCACCAATATGTAGTGCGATTTTATTACAGGTTGGCTGATTTGCTCATAAAATTTGTCCTCTGAGGAGATGTGATCTATCTATTTATTCATATTTACTATCCATTAGTTTAAAAGCATGCTTTCTGGGGAGGTCTTGTTTACCACACTGCAGGGGATCCTTGAGGGAGGTGAACGTGGTGACGGGTAGAGAGGAGGAGTCTTCCTGCTGCTGGTATGATCCTACCATGGATTCTGAGGTTCTTGATTCCACATATACACAGACTCTTGGAAGACTTCACTCAGTCTTATGTGGATGATGCAGGGTAATGACTTCCTTTCTGGGCTATGGATGAGACAGATGGTATCAAATGATGGATTGCATATGTGCTTAAAATTCCAGCGAATTCTATTATTTTGTTAACAAAAAATTTTAAAAGTCTGTGATTTTAAAAATAATTCTCTTTAAGGACCCTTTAGAAATAGCATTTATTCCCATTTACATTATAAACAAAATTAATTCAGCACTTTAAAACTATAAATTTAACTTCTCTTTTAAGGATGCCAATTTTTGGCAACAAATGAACTATTCTTAAATACTAAGTAATCCTTGTACTCTCATACAATGACCATTTAAAACTTATACAGTACATCTAAACTTTTGTTAGCTCTTCTAATATTGAAGCACAACATAAAGAAGACTTCAAATGTAAAATTTCATAAGTCTAAATCAATTACCTGAATTAAGTCTTTTACATAGGGTAAATGCTATTATTCTAACAGGCAATTAATATATATGTATATGAACACTAAATATATATATTAAGTATATGAACACTAAATAGTCATTACTTCCTCTTTAATTAAAAGATATTTGTACTGAAAGAAACCAAGATGGCGGCGTAGGTAAACACCGGAAATTGCTGCCTCGCACAACCACTTCAAAAATACAGCTAAAAGACGGAACGGAGATCATCCAGAACCACAGGAAGGCTGGCTGAGTGGAAATTCTACAACTAGAAGGAAAGAGAAAAGCATACCGAGACTCAGAAGAGGTGCGGTGTGGAAGTAAAGTGCAGAGGTACGGAGGCGCATGCAGAGAGGGCTGACAGCTGAGGACACGGTTGTCTTTTTCAATCTTGAGGGAGTCTCAAGCTCCCGACTGCTCTGAGCTCCAGTTCTGGGTGAGTCTCTGGGGACTCAGACTCATACGGGAGAAACTGGACTGTCTGGCATCGGTCGGAACTCGAGGGCAGCTTTCTCTCAAAGGTGCTTGCAGCGATTACCAGAACACTGAGAAGCAGGGCCTTTGAGGGCAGGACTGAGAAGCAGCCATAGCTGCTTGCTCCGCCCTGTTGATCCCCTGGGACCCCGCCCCGCCCAAGCTGTGCGCTGGCTTTTGCATATGAAAGTGAAAGGCCTGCAATCTGAAAATTACCTAACAAACTTGCAGCTGGCCCAAGGCCCCAGGGCAACTTGCATTCCTTCACAGCTTCACAGCTGCTGGGT
>NW_005370121.1:5885-9083 GCF_000412655.1 Myotis brandtii
AAGTGAATCTAAAAATCAAGTGAATAAATAATCTGATGAACAGAATAAACTGGTGATTATAATAGAATCAGGGGCATAGAAAGGGAGTGGACTGACTATTCTCGGGGCGGGGGGGGGAATGGAGTGTGGGGGATACGGGAAGAGACTGGATTAAAATCGTACACCTATGGATGAGGATAGTAGGGGGGATGTAAGGACAGAGGGCGGGGTGGGAACCGGGTGGAGGGGAGCTATGGGTGGAAAAAAGAGGAACAACTGTAATAATCTGAACAATAACGATTTAATTTTAAAAAATAAAAAGTAAATAAAAATAAAAAAATAAAGATATTTGTACTATGAATTTGACTCCCCGAAAACAATTGTCCCTGGCCTGTGGTTAATTTGGTCCTCCAGAGGACATTTGAAAAGGTCGGAAGACATTTTGGTTATCACAACTTGGGGAGGTGGTGCTCCTGGCGTCTAGTGGGTAAAAGGATGCTGCTAAACATCCTACAGTGCCAAGGCAGCTCCTTGTAAAGAATTATCTACAGTGCCAAGGTTGAGAAGCACTGCTCTAAACATTTATTTGTATATTCTATCTCTTACCTACATGAAAAGTATCTGTACCATCCCAATTTTTGGAAGTTATTTCCTATCAGAAAAGTAGTTAAGATAATTAATTTCTTTGCTTTTTTACATTTATTTTGTTCATTTTTATTGAATTTATTTGGGTGATATTTATTAATAAAATTATATAGGTTTTAGATGTACAATTCTATAGTCCATCATCTGTATACTGTATTTTTCACCAACTCAAGTCAAGAGGATCCCTAGTTTCCTTTTCAGGAAACTGATAGAACATGTTGGACAATGTTTTTAATATTATGTCAATAATTTCATAACTTCAAGGGTGAAGAAACAATTTAACCTATTTCCTTGAATTAGAGTTATATTCATGTCAATATTTTTTATTTGCTCACAGAAGTCTATAACTTCCATCTTGGATGGTCAACTAATTGGGTTTTAGGGTTTTCAGATGCAAAACTATAAATTGGGATACCTTTGTATATGAGGGGTTTCTAAGACTTCAATAACTGAGAGATACTTCTGTTGTACCTTTAGGACATTCTAACTCTGAAGGATATTTTAAATGATATCCCATTGAAATTTCCAGATTTCTTATGGCTTTTGAAGTTTTTGTGTACAGCCTATGAATTTTTTTTTAAATGCCTCCTTAGCTCAGCCAGCATGGCTCAGTAGTTAAACATAGACCCATGAACCAGGAGGTCACGGTTCAATTCCAGATCAGGGCACATACCCAGATTGCGGGCTCGATCCCCAGTGTGGAGCATGCAGAATACAGTCGATCAATGATTATCTCTCATCATTAATGTTTCTATCTCTCTCTCCCTTTTCCTTCCTCTCTGAAATCAATTTTAAAAAATATTTTTAATGCCTCCTTAACCAGGTCAGGTGATCAAAATTAATACCACCAATAATGTGTCTCTAGATGTGATTCCCTGAGGAATAAACAACATCATTAATACAATATTTTACCCAAAAATGTATGATCTGAATCTAGTCATAAGGCAAAAATTATACAAACACTTCAGAAAATATAAAACAAACCAAAATTGAGGGCCTTCCAACAATACAACTGGCATGTACATGTAAAAATTCTAAATATCATGAAAGAAAAAGAAAGGTTGAAGAATTATCTCAGAAAAAAATGAACCTAAAAAATCTGACAGCTAGAAGCAATTTGAGATTCTGGAATGAATGCTAGATCAGAAATAAAATTCTATAGAAGATATTTTTGCTATAATTGGCAAAGTTATGTTATGGCCTGTGTATTAGTTACCAATAGTAGAAAAATGTTAAATTTATATTGTGGTTAGTATGATGAGAATGTCTCTGTACCTTCCATGATCCATGATGAAATATTTGGGACAAATGATCAAATAGCTGCAACTTACAAAAGCATTTAAATGGATGTATAAACAAATATAGCAAACTAAAATCAGTGAATATTGGAGAAGAGTTTAATGTATTATTGTTGCAATTTTGAGGATTTGTAATTTTACAAAATAAAGGTCCAAATTTTTAAAATGCCTTATGTTGTGACTAGGATTAATTGATTTTCATATTTTTCAATGATCCAATAATAAGTTAATAATATCACATTGTCTGTGTGTAATTGTGGACTCATAATGCCTCATAGAGTTGATGTATTTCAATGACAGTCATAACTCTCCATTATTGTACCTTTCACCAATAGAACCCCCTCTTCTGTTGATTCTTAAATTCTTTGGACATGAACTCATTAATGTTTGAAAGCTTTCTTGCTTTCTGACACATAAAATGGTTCAAATTTACTTTATATCTGTTGGCAGGAAACCAGAATCAATTATTTCCTCAAAAAGTCTTAGTTACTTTTAATGAAAAAAAAATAATATTAGAGATCAGGATGTCAGTATCTTAAGATTTTCATATGTAGAATGAGAAGAATAGCACTACCTACTAACATTGACTTGTTAAAATAATTAAACAAGATAATTCATATAAAATACAGTGCCCCATGTCTGGTCTACAATATTGTTCAACAAATGTTACTTATCCTTATTATTAGTACTGAAATGAAAAAATATGAAACAAATTCTCTGATTATTCCCATTCTTCAAGAATTGGTGAGGAATTCATTGATCTAAGGTTAATCTAGTTGCTTTAGAAAAGGCTCACGCCATTCTCCTAGGACATTCACTTTTTATTTCCCTCCTCTCACATCTTTAATATTTCTTATTCTTCCTTGATATGGAGTTCTCAGCCAAGTTGTTCTTTTAAGACACACACACACACACACACACACACATATATATATATATACAAGAGGCCCGGTGCACAAAAATTTGTGCACTCAGGGGGGAGAGGGGGTGCCTCAGCCCGTCCTGTGCCCTCTCGCAGTCTGGGACCCCTCAGGAGATAATGACCTGCTGGCTTAGGCCTGCTCCCGGGTGGCAGAGGGCAGGCCCAATCCCTAGGTGCAGCACCTGGTTGGGCTCAGAGCAAGGCCGACTGGGGAGTAGGGGCGCCGCCCCCTGTCATGCACAGAGCAGGGTGGATCCGGAGGTTGCGATGCCACCCCTAGTCACGCTCAGGGTACGGCCGATTGGGGGATTGGGGCACTGCCCCCTGTCACACTCAAGGCAGGGTCGATGGGGA
>NW_005370121.1:10284-16228 GCF_000412655.1 Myotis brandtii
ATTTCAGAGAGGAAAGGAGAGGGAGAGAGATAGAAACATCAATGATGAGAGAGAATCATTGATTGGCTGCCTCCTGCACGCCCCCTACTGGGGATTGAGCCCACAACCTGGGCATGTGCCCTTGACCAGAATCAAATCCCGGACCCTTCAGTCTGCAGGCCCATGCTCTATCTACTGAGCCAAACTGCCAAGGGCCAAGTTGCTTCTTTTACAAAGCTCATGGATGTTAACTGTATTACAGAATTCTTTTAAAGCAGCAATCCAGTGTCCTTAAAGATGAAGATAAGACATTTTATGGAAAACGAGATGACTTTGCAGTCTTTCATGCATATCTTTGGGTATCTTTCAGCATGCTGAGTGTCTTACTGTTTGATGTAGGTGGTAGAGAAATATCTAGGATAGCCCAGGATTTACCCTCATGTCCACCTAAAGCAGTGGTTCTCAACCTTCCTAATGCCGCGACCCTTTAATACAGTTCCTCATGTTGTGGTGACCCCCAACGATAAAATTATTTTCGTTGCTACTTCATAACTGTAATTTTGCTACTGTTATGAATCATAATGTAAATATCTGATATGCAGGATGTATTTTCATTGTTACAAATTGAACATAATTAAAGCATAGTGATTAATCACAAAAACAATATGTAATTATACATGTGTTTTCCGATGGTCTTAGGCGACCCCTGTGAAAGGGTCGTTCGACCCCCAAAGGGGTCGCGACCCACAGGTTGAGAACCGCTGATCTAAAGACTTAAAGTCTTGCTCTAGTCAGTTTGGCTGAATGAATAGAGCATCGGCCTGTAGACTGAAGGGTTCCAGGTTCAATTCTGGTCAAGGGCACATGCTAGAATTACAACCTCGATCCCCAGTAGGAGGCGTGCAGAAGGCAATCAATCAATGACTCCCTCTCATCATTGATGTTTCTATCTCTCTCTCCACTCCCTTCTTCTCTAAAAGCAATAAAAATATATTTTTTTAAAAAGACTTAAAGTCTCTAGACCCTGAGTCTACTTAACATAGCTCCATTGTCTCTGGTAACTTTCTTATTTGTTTTAATACCAAGTATTTCCTGCTCGGGGTAAATAACTGTGCTGTATTAAGAGCTTTTGTGAGGAAAAAAGAACACAGTGCATGTTGTGACTGCTACATGTTGTGTAACTACAGACTATTGTTTTAATATACATAAATTGAGTGTCCTGGGTAATGTGGTAACAAGGTGGGACTAAATGTCAGGAGTGTGTCTGAATTCCAGGTGTGGTTCAGCCAATCATTGGAGGATACCAGGCAAATCACATGCTATGTTTTGATTTTCCATTTTTAAAATGCAGATAAAATATATGCACTTGTAAAAAGAGATATAAAGAGGATTGTATACTTGCATGATAGAGAATTGGCTCAAGATTGCAGGTTGGAGCCTAGTTATCTTACCATCTGCCTAAGCCTCATTTAATGATTAAATCAATAAGAGCCAGGGAAGAGAATTCACTACTGCTTCAGATGTGTTCCGGAATTCTTACAAGCTGGAGAGTGAAGAGGATGAGGATTAGGGAGAAACGAAACTGCAAGAATCCACCACTTATAATACCTATAAAATGCCTGCTAGGAAGTCACAAGGGGGAGGATCAGCCCAGAGTCGCAGACACACTAGTTGGAAGAAACCCAACTCAGGGCTATTATTGATCAGAGCTAGATTACCCAAAGCTTGGTACGTTGACCCTTGATTCCATTCTGGTTTTTGCTAAACACTTTGCTAGTGTGAGGCAGTGAGGAGAGAAACTGGGAATAGGAAGGAATAGAGAGTTTCAGGCCCTTGGAAGAGCAGAAGATCTCACTCAAAGGTGGCAAACTATTGTCACATCTTGCTATGTGTCCCATCCCATCTTCCCAAAATACCAGGCACATGCAATTGTCATTTTTTTAGGTGTGGAGAGGAACTCTCAAACTCAAAGATAAAATGGAAACCAGGAATGACTAAAGAATTCACAAGGAGCCCTAGCTGGTTTGGCTCAGTGGATGGAGCATCGGTCTGCGGACTCAAGGGTCACGGATTTGATTCCCGTCAAGGGCATATGCCCAGGTTGCTGGCTCAATCCCCAGTAGGGGGCGTGCAGGAGGCAGCCAATCAATGATTTCTTCTCATCATTGATGTTTCTATCTCTCTCTTCCTCTCCCTTCTTCTCTGAAATCAATAAAAAATATATTTTAAAAAAAAAGAATTCACAAGAAAGAGAGAGGCATCAGACTCAACCTGTGGCTGAATCACACCTACTGAAGGAGAAATAGGACAAAGAGAAGACTCTCAAGAATGTCCTGCTACAGGCATATGAAAGAATCACTTAGGGATTTTAGAAATTAAATATTGGAATTTCAGTAAAAATCAGTAGACGGACTGAGTAGGAAAGTGGACACAGTTGACAGATAATTAGAAAGCTGGATGATCTAGCAGATCATAACACAAAATGAAGATCGGATAGGAAATATGAAAGAGAAGACAAGAGAACTGAACAACACTGACAAGTTTGAACATCCAAATGGCATTCCAAAAAGTGAGAACAGAACAAGTGGAGTATAAAAGTAATTTAAAAGGAGGGAAAGGGAAGAAAAAGCAGAAGTAACAGGAGAAGCAGAAAATTTTCCAAAAGTAAAGAATGTCGTAAGATTGAAAGAACACAGTTCAGACTAAATGTGAAAGAAACTTGTTAGACACATTACTATGCAATTTCAAAGCCCCAGAGATGAAAACAAATTCGTACAAGTTCCAGAGAGAGGGAACAGACTCATTATGTCCAGAAGACTAAGAATCACACTGACTTCAGACTTCTCACCAGCAGTTCCAGGTACCTAGTAAACAAAGAAGCAATATCAAAGTTCCAGATCTTGGGCCTATAAACATAAAGGAAGGCAAAACACTGGGAATAAAGTACAGCATACGGAATATAGTCAATAATGTTGTATTAACTATGTTTGATATCAGATGGGTAATAGACTGATCAGAGCAATAACTTTTTAAGTTATATAAATGTCTATCCACTATGTTGTTCACCTGAAACTAATATAATATTGTATGCCAAATGTAACTGAAAAATTAAGAATAAAGAAAATGTACTAACAAAATAAAAATGTTAAATACATTAGAAAATATGGCAAAACAGCATTTAATTAGAACGACAATTTTTTTAAAAAATTTTGGACATACAATAACTCGGGAAGTTTAATACAAAGAGAGTCTCTCTATCTTTTAAAATGAGGTATAATTTACAAACACACCGATCTTAAGTTACAGTTCCCTGGGGTTGAAACAAGCTTACATTCATGGAACCTAGATCCTTTTAAAAAAAAATAGAACAATACTATCACTTCTGATAGCACTTCACAAATGTTAACTCATTTAACTCAAAAAAAAAGAAGAAGAAAGAAAACACCAGAAACTAGTAAGAGTGGGTAGCATTATTCACTCTACCTGCAGATGAGGAAACTGAAGTACAAAGACTAGACAACTGGGCAAAGACAAACAACTAGTAAATGGATCCAACCCTGGGACACAACCAGATTCCCAAATTTGGAGAAGCAGCTCTCTGAATATGCCACCCAAAGGGAACAATTGAATGCCTCTGGAACCCACACCAGCTTACAGAAGCTCTCCACCTCCCCATCCTCCACCCCCAGCTTTTCAAAGAGCAAGGTCCACATTAAGAGCTTCAGCTTAATGATTTCTGTAGAAAATTTACCAAAACACACTTTGCAGGTCTGAGCTGTGCATGCTAGGATAAAGGGGATCTTTTAGTCTGAAAAAGTCTGCTGCCTCTCATTTGTTCCTGGGGACCAGTCTGCGTGGAGTTCACCTTCCAGGTGAGAACTCATCTCACTGGAAAGAACCACTGCTTTGTGACACCCCCCCGCCTTCTCCCTTTTTTCCTACAACAAATGACATTGGTGGTTTTAGAGAAGAACTGTTGAGCTTATTTAGTGATACTTGGACCATGGGAAAGGGAATCTGTTCCATTTGATAGACAACGTTTCTGCACCTACTATGTACACACCAGATGTGCAGTGGAAAAATTCTCAGGAGGACTAAGTCAGTTCTCCATTTTGAATGAATAAATGTTATGAAGGGATTTTGGAAGTGGGTGGGTGAAGGGAGAGGTAATAACATTGGCAAGAAAGGATTCTTGGTCCAAGTAACATTAATTTAGTACCTAGTGTATAGAGATATTATGCAGACATTATTTTGTATTTTGGGAGGGAAACAGTCTAAAGGAGGCAGCTTGTATCTGGGATAAATGTTAACCAGGAGAGTAAAGTACTCTATTAAAATCAGAGAGAAAATATTCAGACCAGATGTACTGTTCATTTAAATCATGTGGGTGTGTGTGTGTGTGGGGGGGTAATTTAACAGATATTATCTATAATGCTCTGACCATAAAATAGGTTTTTTAAATTTTAAAATTTTGTTTAATATATTTGAATATTATTGAAAACTTAAAAATAAGCCTTTCTTTTCTTCCAGCAATTACACTTCTAAAAACTTTATCTTAAGAAAATAAACATGGATGCATATTTACAGAATCTGTTCAACAGAAAATTATTAACAATAGAGAAAAACAACCCTAATTAGTTAGCACCTCTAATGTCCAACAGTAGGAGACTGGTTCGAAATATGTATGGTACATGCATACAATGAAATAATAAAATATAAAATCTATTATTTATATTAATGAAATATATATTCACTATATATAAATACTTTTTAACATTCATGTTCTAAACATATTTGATGACATGGATTATGTCATTTTAAATTTAAAAACGGGTTACAAAATTATATATATATATCATGCTCTTACTTTTGTAAAAAATAAAACAATGTGTAAAAACAAATGGATACATAGTCTCAAGTTAATAAGTATCCATATTAACTGGATAGTGGAATTTTTCTTTATAAAATAGTTTTCATTATTTTATTTTCCCTGCTAAATTTTATTTTCTATATTCTTAAAATTCCCATGCATATTATATGTTGAATTATATAAACACAGATATACATATTATAATTAAAAACCATGTACTATTTTCTGTTCCACATCTTCTCCTTTTGTTTTAATACTGTCCCTTGTGCATGCCTGTGTTGTATCATAGTTCTTATGTTAATGGCTCCTTGCAGTTGCAATACACTAACAGATCATAATTTATCTAACCTTATCCCAGTGACAAAAGAGATTGTGTCTTATTTTTTCCTATTTGTTGATGTTGCTTTATAAAACTACTCTTTACAACTCATTTTCCTTGTTTGAGTTGTCCCTTTTGAAGACATTTCCAGTAAGGGGAAGACTGGGTCTAAAGCGCCTTCTTTGTGGACTTTGCCCACTGCCAAGGCTGAAAGCTCACATACTAGTGAGTTGTTTTAGAGTCACTAAAGTTTCAGAAATGTTGAGGATGAAGGAAATTTTCTCTCTCTTAAGTATGATGAAGGTTTCATGGGCTTATAATCTGTTAAATCTGTAGACTTGTTCACATTACATGCTTTTAATTATGTCCATTTAAATTACTCAGCGTTGAAGCTGTTTTTAAAAGAGACAACAAAAATCATGATGCCACCAAAGACTGTCCTCTTCCCAAACTCAGAAGTAGCCTTAGAGAGGATAAAATGGCTGGCAAGCAACTAAGGGTGTGGGGCAGGACACATGCACATGGAAAAGTCAAGAACATTGAGTTGTGCAAACAATTTTAACCCTGCTCAAAAAGCAGGTGCCAAAGTGTAAATGAGATTTTGGAACGAGAAATCTTTTCCCATTGAAAGCGACCACCACTGGTTCTATCTGTACAAGTCTCTGTAGCTGATCATTTCCACAGGACCTGTGCTGAAAGAAAGAAAGAGAGAGAGAGGGGGGGGGGGGGGGAGAGAGAGAGAGAGAGAGAGAGAGAGAGAGAGAGAGAGAAACATC
>NW_005370121.1:16466-24769 GCF_000412655.1 Myotis brandtii
AAGAAAGAAAGAAAGAAAGAAAGAAAGAAAGAAAGAAAGAAAGAAAGAAAGAAAGAAAGAAAGAAAGAAAGAAAGAAAGAAAGAAAGAAAAGAACATCCTGGCCAGAGTTCTGGGAAACCAGTGCCTCAGCACTAAAGGGCTGAGTACATCAAACAATCTTATCTCTGCTTCCGTCAGGGAATGACGATAATCATGACACATAAATTCTATTCTGTGCCAGGCACTTACTAAGAAATTCCCTTTGGGCTTTTTTACTCACTTGGTGCCAATGCCTGGATTACTCATTTAATCTCCACAAACTGTCTCTCACGTAAGTGTTGGTGTTATCCTCAGGACACTATTCACACTGAAAACACTCACACTGTGGGCTAGGTTAAAGTTACACCCATTTCTTTAAAAAAAAAATCCAATGGGCTGAGCTGAAATACTGTGTGGTTAGCTGCCAGTAATGATATTAATAATAACAGTAATAAAATAATAATTTTGAGTTATTATATGCTAGAAACTCTACTATGCACTTAATATATATTAACTCATTTAACCATCGCTATGATTTTCTTTTTCTTTCTAAACCAACTAGGTGTTCAGTTTGGTTTTTGTAAGAAATTTCAGACACCAGTTTGTGAGGGTAAAGGCAGCTGGGGAGAGCAAACACAGAGGGGAGGTAGCCTGGAGCTGAGGAACACCTTTGATTTTTGGCAGAAGTTGCAAACCCATGGCTTTCTGATCAACCTCCCACTTCTCTGTCCTCTCATATTTCTGTTTCTCTGTGTTGAGGAGCTCACCCTCCTGGTGACTGGGCTGGCGCTGCTCCTTCTTCCTAAATAAGTACCAGTGACATGTTTGGGATTTTCACACCACTGGTTCCCGTCTTGGTAGAGGTGGCAGTGATGAATTTCTGGTGTGTTCTATGCAGAGGAACTTAATGATTAAGGCACAGAGTTGCAGACATTAAGGCCCCTGCTCAGCTGCTTCAGGAAAACCATTCTCTTGCCTCCGTAGTGCCCAGGAGTATGATAGAATGGTCCCGGGAGTGATGTTGGCCCACAGTTTTCTCACATGCTGACCAAAGGGCTCCTTGTTGTGGCTCAACAGCTTTGGAGGCACATCTTCAGTGGGGTAGTATCTAGGGATTTTGCAAAGTGTAAGCACTTGGGTATCACCTTTTTAGTCACTACCAACTGGTTTTGTGACAGTAGCAATAACTTTTTCATTTCAATCAAGGATTTAGCTACTGAATACTTCCACTTGTACATGGCCTTTCTGGAGTATATAGCCGACCAGGAATATTTGCCAATTCCTCTGACCAGGATAGGGTTTCGGTTGTAGTGGGGCTTCCTCTTCTTACTCATCTTGACCTTGGGGTTACCTTTCTTTTTTAAAAAATATATTTTTATTAATTTCAGAGAGGAAGGGAGAGGGAGAGAGAGAAAGATAGAAACATCAATGAGAGTCATTGATTGACTGCCTCCTACACACCCCCTACTGGGAATCGAGTCCACAACCAGGGCATGTGCTCTTGACTGGAATCAAACCCGGAATCCTTGAGTTCACAGGCTGATGCCCTATCCACTGAGCCAAATCAGCTAGAGCAGGGGTTACCCTTCTTAATCTTGTCACCAGTATCAGCCTTCTTGGCTCTGGGTTTCTTCTCCTTAGTATCTTGCCTCTCAGCTTCTTCACCCACCATCTTGCAGATGGGAAAGAGGCAATAATTTTCTAGGTAGAGTCTGTTTTCATTAGGATTAATGAGTAAATTATGGAACCAAGAGGGTAAGTAACTTTTTGGAGATTACAGAGTTTGCTAGTGGTGGCATTGGGCTAATCATTGACTACAACCAGATCCCCAAAGACGCACTAGCATATTTACGTAACATGTTTGTTAAAATAAATGTGTATTAAATGAAAATGTAGGGTAGTGTTAGAAGTGAAGGCAAAACTTTCAGAAGGAGAACCAGGTGCTTCCTGCCAATCTCCTTCCTTGGTGTTACTGAGGACTTCAGTGTGGGTAACACCAATAGGGGGCACTGAAGAAGGTCGTGGGCATTAGCATAGAACCTGCTGCTCTTGTTTCTCCCTGGTAGTTCCTTCGGAACTTTTATGCTGTGTCTCCATCCGAGTAAGGCTTGAAATCTAGAGTGACTCTACTTTTTCTTCCCCTAAGGCAGTTACTTTAGAAGAGGGCAGACTTATCTGTTACCTTCTAAGATTCAGGTAAAGGTGTGTGGATCTAGTTCCTATGGATTCAGCATTTTTACATCCTGGCTGTTTGTTGATCCTCCCTCTAGGCTAAAATACCTGCCAGGATGCTCCACTTGCAGGGTCCACAGATGCTGCAGATGCTAGAAAAATCCTTGAGGAAGAGCCTCCCTGAGTCCTTAAAGGTGAGACTGGAACAATCTCAGGGAAACAAAGGGTGGCATCTTCCTGTGACAGAGTAGGAAAGAGAATGAGCTGTTATTAGGCATCTATTTTTAAAATATATATATTTTTTATTTCAGAGAGGACAGGAGAGGGAGAGAGAGATAGAAACATCAATGATGAGAGTCATTATCAGCTGCCTCCTGCATGCCCCTTACTGGGGACTGAGCTGGCAACCAGGGCATGTGCCATGACCTGGAATCAAACCATGACCTCCTGGTTCATAGGTCAGCATCGAGCCACGCCAGCTGGGCAGGAATTCACTCATGCTACAGCTCATTTAGTTCACATCACCTCTTTGCAAGGGAGATATATTATGGAACCTCTTTGTACTTTCTTTGCTACTTCATGTGAATAAATTAAAAGTTTTAAAAAAATAAGGTTTGTTCATCCATGTCATAGAATGCTCTTTAGTCATTAAAATTATTTTTATTTATTGGAGAAGAAATATGACTAGAATGTATTTATCCAATGGAGAAAACATTTCAATATCACATCTATGTGATTTTTTTAATTTTGCAAAATTTGTTGTGCATGTGCATGAATAGTAAGAAATCTATTAAAAGTTTTTTCTCTTTTTTTAAAAATTGGGATATAATTGGCATACATTACATTAAATGTGTATTAAATTCTACAATGGGAGAGTTCATGATTTTTATTCATAAATTTTATTAGTCTGAATATTTTACAATGTGATTATATTTCTAAAAGATACATTTATTGAGACAAAACACTAAAACTTAAAATTGCTTGGCAGAAATACTCATTAGAGACCTTTCAATGATAAAATTCCATGATTTCATAGAAATAAACCTGTCCTGATCAAACAAGTTACTTTAACATTCTTTCCTAATACAGGGGTGGGAAAAGTAGGTTTATAGTTGTGAGTACATGAAACAGAGTTAATAAAGCTATTATAATAATCATAACCTGCATGACTTTTTCCAGATGAACAACCGTAAACCTACTTTTACCAACCCCTGTACATTGACCCTCCCACTTTCTTGTGATGCTGCAGGTTTATGGGACCATCTTCCACATGAACCAGGGAAACCCGTTCAAGCTGAAGGCTCTGGTGGACAAGTGGCCTGATTTTAATACAGTGGTTGTCCGCCCTCAGGAGCAGGTAAGGTGTCAGATATGGAATGAATATATGTATTTGCTACGTGTTTATCTGGACCTGGCAATGTGCAAGACCTGGGCGTATAGAAATGAATCCCAGGAATAGTAAATAGTCCCTGTCCTCAAAAATTCCACAGCCTGGAAGAGAATACAGGTGAGTCCACAGATAAATCACAGCATGGTCTGAAATGTGCAGCAACAGGAGAATTGAATCAAATGATTGTCTAACCACTGTGCTGTACACCTGAAACTAATATAAAATAATATTGAATATCAACTGTAATTGAAAAATAAACTTAAAAAAGAAGTAACACATGTGGAAAGCTGATTAAAACTATATATTTTAATATATTTTTATTGATTTCAGAGAGTAAGAGGGAGGGAGAGATATAGAAACATCAAAGATAAGAGAGAATCATTGATTGACTGCCTCTTGCATGCCCTTCACTGGGGATTGATCGCACAACCTGAGCATGTGCCCTGACTAGGAATGGAACCATGACCTCCTGGTTCATAGGTCAATGCTCAACCACTAAGCCACACCGGCTGGGCTATATGGTACATTTTCATACTCATTCATTGTTTTAATTTGTTTTCAAGACAGGACCCCAAACAGCATCCTGGTGATGCTGAAGACCAAGCACTTTTCATTATTTCTTGCATTTAGTTTATGGGAAGAGAGACACCCAATGGATGGTTTTGCTAATGTAAGATTATGTTGAGGACATAGACAAAAGGCTGATCTTTTGTTCAAGATATTAAAGCAACATTTCTCAGACTTGACATCTTTATTGTTTTGAATCAAACACTTTTAACTCTTAGCCTATGGGGAAAAATTATTTCCTATCTTTTAAAAATACCAACCTTGAAACCACACCACTAGTTAACTCACTAGTGCTAACTCACAACTTCTTGTGATACTGTCTTCCCATTGAGAGGTTGCATGGTATTGTAACCAACTGCCATCAGTAAAGTCAATAAAATAGGGCATTTTAAAAAAACTATATATAGTAGAGGTTGCAGGGAAAGGAAGAAAATTTACCAAAACTGCATGTTAAAGATAAATAAGATTTTTTTATAGAGGGTCAAGGCAGGACTTCATCCAAAGCAAACAAAATACCAATTGAGTGGCATAAGGTCTAAAATAACATCATGGATTAGGGAAATTTAAAAGCAAAAGACATGGTTGGAGTTGTTATATATTGTGATAATTTTTTTAAATTAATGAAATTAAATAGCTAAAATATTTCAAAACTAAAAAATATATAATTATATTTTAATAAATTAAGCAATAATCTAAATTTATTAATATTAAACATTATTACTTGTAAATTTCACCAAATTAAATAATTTGAAAAATAAAGACTTTGAATTATTGATAGAAACCTGAATAAGAAATATTATTTGAGCAACTGTCAAAAATACAATCTTCTAAGATCTGGAAACAGCCTAAGTGCCCATCAGTAGATGAATGGATTAGAAAACTGTGGTACATCTACATGATGGAATACTATGCTGCTGTAAAAAAGAAGGAATTCTTACCATTTGCAACAGCATGGATGGAACTGGAGAGCATTATGCTAAGTGAAATAAGCCAGTCAATGAAGGAAAAATACCACATGATCTCACTCATTCATGGATAATAAAGACCATTACAAACTTTTGAACAATAATAGATACAGAGGCAGAGCTGCCTCAAACTGATTGTCAAACTGCAGCGGGAAGGCCAGAGAGGGTTGGGGGGCAGAAGGGAGGGGAGTAAGAGATCAACCGAAGGACTTGTATGCATGCATATAAGCATAACTAATGGACATAAGACACTGGGGGGTAAGGGAGGGCAGGGGATTGTCAAGGGGGGGGGAAGGACACATATGTAATACCCTTTGTAATACTTATAATATTTTTTTTAAAAAGAATAAAAAAATAAAAAATAAAAAAACAGAAAAAAAAAGAAAAAACAAACAAAATTGTGACATAATAAAAATAATAAACATTAATTGAACCATGACCATAAGTTAAGCCCTATGATATTTCTAATGCATACTGCTCTCGTAAGAGGCCAATGATGCATGTTGTACTATTACTTCTATTTCACAGATGGCTCAGTGAAAATAAATAACTTGGCCAAAGTCTCAAAGCCAATCCCAAAATTTGAACTTAAGAAGTCTGATCCCAGAACAAAAAAAAATTCACCTATCTAAACAGCATCAACTATCTAAGTCTCTATTTTCACATCTTTAAAATGAAAATAATATTTATTATGTCAGTTGCAAATTGAATTCAGTTGCAAATAAAATGACCTCTCTCAAAAATAATAGCTGCTAAAACACCTAAAATTTTATTCTTTCGCATAATTTACTCTAGCAAAAACTCAAATGCAAGATGTGTAACTCCATAGACTTCACAGCCAATAAATACACTGAACTTAACATCACTCTTATGTCAGCTATTCTCCAACTCTTTCCTAAAGGAACTTACTGGTTCTGCTTCAACCCTGCCAGTCATGGGTGGCAGAATTCTGGGAAGAAAAAGTCTGTCTAAGCAAAAAAAAAAAAAAAAAAAATGGATTTCTTTTACTTGTGCACTGCTGGTGGGAATGCAGACTGGTGCAGCCACTATGGAAGACAGTATGGAGTTTCCTCAAAAAGCTGGAAATGGAACTCCCATTTGACCCTGTGATCCCACTTCTAGGAATATATCCCAAGAAACCAGAAACACCAATCAGAAAGGATCTATGCACCCCTATGTTCATAGCAGCACAATTCACCATAGCTAAGATTTGGAAACAGCCTAAGTGCCCATCAGTAGATGAATGGATTAGAAAACTGTGGTACATCTACACGATGGAATACTATGCTGCTGTAAAAAAGAAGGAACTCTTACCATTTGCAACGGCATGGATGGAACTGGAGAGCATTATGCTAAGTGAAATAAGCCAGTCAATGAAGGAAAAATACCACATGATCTCACACATTCATGGATAATAGAGACCATTATAAACTTTTGAACAATAATAGATACAGAGGCAGAGCTGCCTCAAACAGATTGTCAAACTGCAGCGGGAAGGCCGGGGAGGGTTGGGGGGAAGGAGGGAAGGGGGGAAGAGATCAACTGAAGGACTTGTATGCATTCATATAAGCATAACCAATGGACATAAGACATTGGGGGGTAGGGGAGGCCAGGGGATTGTCAAGGGCAGGGAAAAAAAGGAGATATATGTAATACTCTTTGTAATACTTTAAGCAATAAAACAATAAAAGAAAAAAAGAAAAAAAATACAATTTTGCCCTAGCTGATTTGGCTCAATGATTACAGTCTCGACCCAGAGACTGAAGGGTCGTGAGTTGGATTCCAATCAAGGACACATACATCTGTTTCAGGCTCAGTCCCTGGCCCAAGCTGGAGACCGTGTGGGAGGCAACCACTTGATGTGTCTCTCACACATTGATGTTTTTCTCTCTGTCTCTCCTCCTCCTGTCCACTCACACTAAAAATCAATGGAGGACTTTCAACAATAAAGATTTTAAAAAATCAATGGGGAAAAATCCTCAGGGGAGAATTGATGAAAAAAATATTTAAAATAAGGTTTTCCAGCTTTATGAGAGATGATTGACATCTAAACTTGTGTATGTTTAAGATGTACAATGTGTAGATTTGATACACACATATATTGCAAAATTATCACCACCATAGCTTTAGCTGACACCTCTATCCTGTCACATAATTACTGTTTCTTTTTTGTGGTGAAAATATTTAAGATTTTCTCTCTTAGCAGCTTTCAAGTATATATAATACAATATTTACTAATTATAATTATCATGCTGTACATCAGATCTTCAGAACTTACTCACCTTATAACTTTTCATTAGTTTCATCATTTATAGGTGGGTATTCTAAGTCTGTTACCTCCATCAATTTTGATAAAGACATGTTCACAGCCCACATGTTCTAAAAATCTTCGGACTAGAGCAAGATTTATTCCTCTGGCCAAAGATTTTGCTTGCAATTTTACTCTCTAGTTGAGTTTTATAAAGGTTAGAAAAATTATTTTATTTGAGGTGGAGAGGGGGCAATATTGCATCTTTACTTAGAAAATCATTATTGATGAGATTATCTTCTCGCCATATTTTCTAATAGTTATTGCTGAGGAAACCAGTGTTTTGAGCTGAATAATGTGTTAGCTATATAAAAATGTATAAAATACTAGAGGCCTGGTGCACGGATTCACACACCAGTGGGGTTCCTCGGTGTGGCCTGGGGGGATTGGGCAAAACTGGCAGTCCAACACTGCCTGCCACTCCTGCTCCCGCTCATCCCAGCCCTGCTGCACCTGCTGCGTGCTGATGCCCAGTCGGTCCCGATCCAGAGGCTCACACCACCGCAGCAACGCTCACCAGCCGTGAGCCCTGCATCTGACGCCCATCGGTTAGCTAAGCAGTGCACTGACCACCAGGGGGCAGCTCCTGCGTTGAGCGCCTGCCCCCTGGTGGTCAGTGCGCATCATAGCGACCAGTCAACTGGTCGTTCGGTTGTTCGGTCATTCGGTTGCTTAGGCTTTTAGATAGATAGATAGATAGATAGATAGATAGATAGATAGATAGATAGTGCATACTTTGAAGGTCTCATTGGGGAGGTAAGACAAGATGAAAAGAACTCCATGGAGTAATTAATAGGTAATATTTGCTTAGTACTTGGAATTTGGAATGTAGTTTTTACATACCTGCCGGAAGCCGGTCCATCCTTGCTGCTTGACACAGTC
>NW_005370121.1:24953-25671 GCF_000412655.1 Myotis brandtii
CCCCCTAGTGTTACAGAAATACCATGTACTACTTATGAAGAACTTGGACTAAGATTGTTGGCAATAAATTTGGGACTTGTTGGGCCCACATCTCCAGGGGTCTGCCCACCAGGGAAAGCACCAAAGCCTATACCCCTGGAGACCCACCGACACAGGGCAGTCCCAGGGAAGGCAAGCAGCGAGGCTGGGAGGACATAACCTTTACTGGGTAGGATAATCTCCTTCAGTCATTTCCTTGTAGCTTATCAGTAGAGCAGTGACTTTGGAATAGCCCTTATAATGGAACACAAAGATTAACCTAGACAGGATTAAATTCAACAGAACTAGATTAACAAACGCCCTAACCTTTGGAATAGAATTGTTAGGATTAAACTCAACAGAACTAGATTAACAAACACCCTAACCTTTGGAAGAGAATGGATGGGATTAAAATCAACTGGTATAAATACGGATGTAACAGGACAGTAAGAACCGAACCTGGCTAGAGAACCTCGCTATGCTGATCAACTGAACGCTGACTCCGTCCACACCTTTGGGAACCCCTGGACCTGCTGGTGCTGGACCCCAACAATACCATTCTGTCAGTTTAAAAAATACATTTCTGGAGTTGGCGCCGCGCCTCCCCCGCTCTGCGCTCTTGGCCTCTTCGCCTGGCCGGACCGAGCCCCTCCAGCACCCTCTCCTCCCTCAGGCCCAGCACCCTCTCCTCCCTCAGGCC
>NW_005370121.1:25879-26153 GCF_000412655.1 Myotis brandtii
CGGAGGCGGAGGCGGCGGCAGCAGCAGCAGCAGCAGCAGGAGCAGGAGCCCGGAGGCAGCGGTCGGTGGCCGGGGAGCCCATGGCGTACAGTCAGGAAGGCGGCAAAAAGAAAATCTGCTACTACTACGATGGTGATATTGGAAACTATTACTATGGACAAGGCCATCCTATGAAACCTCATAGAATCCGCATGACCCATAACTTGCTGCTAAATTATGGCTTATATAGAAAAATGGAAATATATAGGCCCCATAAAGTCACTGCTGAAGAAAT
>NW_005370121.1:26670-28561 GCF_000412655.1 Myotis brandtii
TTACTGATGCTTGGGGGAGGTGGATACACAATTCGTAACGTTGCTCGCTGTTGGACATATGAGACTGCAGTTGCCCTTGATTGTGAGATTCCTAATGAATTGCCATATAATGATTACTTTGAGTATTTTGGACCAGACTTCAAACTGCATATTAGTCCTTCAAATATGACAAACCAGAACACTCCAGAATATATGGAAAAGATAAAACAGCATTTATTTGAAAATTTACGCATGTTGCCTCATGCACCTGGTGTCCAAATGCAAGCTATTCCAGAAGATGCTGTTCATGAAGACAGTGGAGATGAAGATGGAGAAGACTCAGACAAGAGAATTTCTATTCGAGCATCAGACAAACGGATAGCTTGTGATGAAGAATTCTCAGATTCAGAGGATGAAGGAGAAGGAGGTCGTAGAAATGTGGCTGATCATAAGAAAGGAGCAAAGAAAGCTAGAATTGAGGAAGACAAGAAGGAAACAGAAGACAAAAAAGCTGATGTTAAGGAAGAAGATAAATCCAAGGATAATAGTGGTGAAAAAACAGATACCAAAGGAGCCAAATCAGAACAGCTCAGCAACCCTTGAATTTAGATGTAATTTATTTACATCTCCAATTTCAGAAAACATTAAAAAATAAGAAAATATTGGCAAGAAAAGTGTTTTCTTTTTGAAGACTTCTGGCTTCATTTTATACTACTTTGGCATGGACTGTATTTATTTTCAAAATGGCTTTTTTCTTTGGTTTGTTTTTGTTCTTGGCAAGTTTTAGTGTGAGTTTCTAATTATGAAGCAAAATTTCTTTTCTCCACCATGCTTTATGTGATAGTATTTAAAATTGATGTGTTATTATGTCAAAAACTGATCTATTAAAGAAGTAATTGGCCTTTCTGAAAACAAAAAGCAAAAAAAAAGAAAGAAAATCATTATTGATGTTTAGAAATATCTGACAATTGCATCTGCCTGTTCCTAAGAATTTGCATAGCATGATACAATATGATTATTTCCCTATTCTGATTGGTTTTAAAAATCACAATAAGGGAACACAAAGTATCTTTGCTTTGGGAGGGGTTTTGCTATTGTTTTCTACTGAAGCCATTGGAGTTAACACATTTACTACCAGAGAATAAACTTGTACAAAAGACATTTTACTAGAAGTCTGACTCTCCTGTGCTTTTTTGAAAGAAATGTTAAATTCTAAATGGATCATTTCTGTTTGAAATTTTATAGTAATAGTTGATTTAGGAATAGTTTATTCAGGATATTTTTATTGTTAGTTGAATAAGGAAGTGCTTGATTTGACCTAATAATATAAATCATTCTTCAATAAAGGTAATACACCAACAGGAAAACCTAATATTTTAGTACTTAAAAATACCATAGTATAACGGAACACTGACAACCATGTATGGCAATCACAAACTACAATTATTTTTGTTGATTCTACTTTTCCCAACCCAAACAGGAGATGGTAGATGACCTTGATCACTACACCAATACTTACCAAATCTACTCCAAGGACCCCAAGAACTGTCATGAATTCCTTGGCTCACCAGAAGTCATAAACTGGAAACAACATTTGCAGATTCAAAGTAAGGGGATTGGAATGTGTTCCAGTTGCTGGGATTTTCTATGTCTATACACTTTTCATTTTGAATAACACCCCTACATTCCATATATCTTTACTTCAAGCCCCATTAGTTATTAGTTACTAGAGGCCCGGTGCACAAAATTTGTGCATGGGGGAGGATCCCCTCAGCCCAGCCTGCACTCTCTCCAATCCGGGACCCCTTGGGGGATGTCCAACTGCTGGTTTAGGCCCAATCCCGGAGATTGTGCCTATACCGGCAGTCGGACATCCCTCTCACAATCCTAGACTGCTGGTTCTTAATCGCTC
>NW_005370121.1:28695-36994 GCF_000412655.1 Myotis brandtii
TGGTCACCCCCAACTGCATCCCCCCACCAGCCTGATCGCCCCTCACTGCCTCTGTGTGCCAGCCTGATCACCCCTCACTGCCTCTGCATGCCAGCCTGATTGCCCCTAACTGCCCCCTGCTGCCAGCCAGGTTGCCCCCAATTGCCTCCTCCCTGCTGGCCTGGTTGCTTCTAACTGCTCCCCACCGCTGGCCTGGTTGCCCCCAACTTCCCCCCCACCAGTCTGGTCACCCCCAACTGCCCCCCCTGCTGGCCTGGTCGCCCCATGCAGCCTGCTGTTCGGTCATCCGTCCAGTTGTTTGGGTCGTAATGGCCCCTGACTTTTTTTATATTAGGATGTACTTTACCACAAAGTTTTCATATAAATATTAGTGTTGCTGCTACTATTAACACTACTAACAGTAATTGCATACTCAGTCTTTCTTTAAATATGTATTATCGCCCAGCTGGCTTGGCTCAGTGATTGAGCATTGACCTATGAACCAGGAAGTCTCGATTTGATACCCGCCTCTAGTCTGGTCGCCCCTCATGCCCCTCCCCCCACTGGCCTGGTCGCCCCACACAGCCTGTTATTCAGTCATTTGGTCGTCCCTCACTAACCCCCCTGCAGGCCTGGTCATAGGCAGCCATCTTGTGAGGGTGTGAGGGTTAATTTGCATATTACCTCTATTATATAGGAGGATGTAATCTAGAGCAAGTAACAACCTGTCTGTGGATCAGTTTCCTCCTGGGTAAAAGTGAGGATTATGATAGTATTTAAAATATAGAGCCTTTGAATGATTAAATCCGATATTGAATGAGAAGTGCTTGGCACCCTCTATGTCTGGTTTTATCATTTGGTTTTCAAACCATCCCGAAACAGTGACTTAAAACAGCAATAATTTATTAGCTCACAATTTGGTGTGGTAGCAATTTATATTTTAAAATATATTTTTATTTATTTCAGAGAGGAAAGGAGAGGAAGAGAGAAACAGAAATATCAATGATGAGAGAGAATGTGTTGAATGAGAATCATTGATTGTCTGACTCTTGCACACCTCCACTAGGGATAGAGCCTGCAACCTTAGCATATACCCAGACCAGGAATAGAAC
Source organism: Myotis brandtii (assembly GCF_000412655.1). Taxonomy (NCBI): domain Eukaryota; kingdom Metazoa; phylum Chordata; class Mammalia; order Chiroptera; family Vespertilionidae; genus Myotis; species Myotis brandtii. The sequence continues at coordinate 29,787 of NW_005370121.1, forward strand.
TGTGACCTCCTGGTTATAGGTTCAACCACTGAGTCATGCCAGTCAGGCATGAGGCAGCAATTTAGATGGGACTCACCTGGGTGATTCTTTGGCTAGCTCCCCCTAGATTCATCCATGTGGCTGCTACCCACAGGGGTTTGTCTATGAGCTGGTAGAACTAGTTAGACACCGCCCCAGGCCTGGCGATCGCTGGCTTTGCTTGTGCTGGCGGAAATGGATTGGGCAACATATAGAAGTCACAGAGTTTTCAAAAGCAGAAAGAGAAGGCAAGAAAAAGAAAATAAAAAATAAAGAGAGGGCAAGACTCAGTGCACCATCCCTTTTCAAGCTTCTTGTTAAATTACATTTACTATCATTGCACTGGCTAAAGCAAGTTTCATGGTTAAGCTCAGAGTCATATCAGGAGGAAAAATCAGGGTAGTGAGGAAAATACAACCTTCTCAAAACCATTGCAGCAACAACTGATGGCATGCAGTGCATAGGCTTGTTTGATACATTTTGGTTATCACAATTATACCTCATCAACTTTGGTAGTCATGACTGTACTGTGTAGTCCCAATTTTTAATTTAAAAAATGAGTGATTTAGCCTCAATCCTATAGAGGCCATGTCATGATTGAACATGGGTTTTGAGGACTCTAAACCACAAACTTTCCAGCCCCTAGACAACAGAGAAAGGAAGAGTGATACCTCATATTATTCCTCTTTTCTTCATCTAGGTTCACAATCCAACCTGGATGAGGTGATAGAAAATCTTGTAGCTGTTAAACTGAGTCAGGTCAAGCGAACACAATGCTTCCTCTATATGATCCTTCAGACAGCAAAGAAATTGGTTCCTTCCCTGCTGAATGCAAAGAAGTTATCTCCAAGTGCGGGCACACATGATTCCATGTAAGTCTGACAGCAGCCACTCTGCACTGCTCATCTCTCTCAGGAGCCGTGCATTTGTTTTCCAACTGCTGTGAAAAATGGCCTCAAACTGGGGTGGCTTGGAACCACAGAAATTTATTCTCTGAAGTCAATGTGTTGGCAAGCCATTGTTCTCTTCAAAGCCTCTAGGAGACAGTCTTTCCTTGCCTCTTCCAGCTTCTGGTGGCTCTAAGCATTCTTTGGCTTGTGGCTGCCTCACTCAAGTCTCTGGTGTTGTGCTCGCATGGCCTTCTCCTCTCTGTGTGTGTCTTCTCTTCTGTTTATTATAAGGATTGTCATTGGATTTAAGGTCCAGGATGATTTCATATTGAAACCTTTAATTTATTTACATCTGCAAACACCCTTTTTGAAATAAGGTCATGTTTTCAGGTTCCAGGTGGAAATACGTTTGAGTGGACATACCATTCAGCACATTATACCTCCCAACTTCTTTTCCAGTTTTTGCTAAGACTCCCTATAATCCATTTTCTGCAAAGCACTCAAACTAATCTTTTAAAAAACAAAAATTAGAACATGTCTCTCTCCTCTTAAAAGACTCTAGTATTCCTGTCTCACCTTGAAATAATTCTGAACTCCTTCATGATCCTACAAGAGCCAGCATCCATTTACCTTTTAGACCTCATCTTCCTTGCTTACTCCCCCAGCAACACTGGTCTTCCTCCCGCTGTTGATCATTGCAAAATCAGGCCCTTTCAATCAGGTTTTCCCTCTGCCTAAACTTTAGGCCCTAAAGTGTCTTTCCCTCCACCCCACCCTTTTTTTACTCTCATGACTTCTTTTGTTATTCGGGACTTCTCAAATGTCACCTTACCATAGAGTCCTGGTTACACCATCCACCTGAAGTCACTTCCCAGTTATTTTCCACACATGACTCAGTTTTTTATTTTTCATAGCACTGATGATTATTTGTAATTAGCTAACTTAGTTAACTTACATACTTATTTGATGTTTGAATTCTTCCCAACAATATTGTAACTGCAGACACCTTCTGTCTTGTTTAATGATGGAGCCTTAATAGCTATAACAGTGTCTGCTATGTAGTAGGCGCTTAACAAATACGTGTTTAGCGAATTTGCTTCACAGAACAAAAGATTTCCAATAAAGAGAACTTCGACCAATTATACATTTTTTCCCATTGGTGCTTTACTGAACACTGAAGAGAATTAAAAAGTGATGGCAGAGATTTGATCTGGAGACACCCAAACCCTTGGCCCTCTCTGTGTTAATATGCTTAGAAAAGCTTTATTTACATGGCATTGCACATTCCACCTGAAAGATACTGCCAAATCTATCAACTCATTTGATTTTCTTGTCCATCCCATGAGATAGACAAGGTAGGAGATATTATCCATCTCCTGCCAGAAACCAGTCTCAGATGAAAAAAATCACTTGTTCAGGTCACATGGAAGGTCAAGCGTAACTGGGCCTTGAGTCTCCATCTTCTAGTTCTACATTGTGGGTTCTTTCCAAGACACTTGCTGAAGCCCCTAATACCATAGCAGAAGCCTTCAGACTTCAGTGTTCTGTACCTCAGGGGCTGCCTGCACTCCACATCACTGCCCCTCTCTGGACTTGAGCTTCCCCACCAACATTCTAAGAGTCCATGATTCTCATCTCTTATTTTACCTACAGCTCATTAACATGTACATTGGGGCACTTGTTTAATTTCTTGAAAACATTTTACTTCTAGGTAAAATGAGAATAAGAACACCTACCCTACCTAGTTTGGAGGGTGATGGCCAGGGCCAAATAAAACAATTGCAGCTAATCTCTGTGGGGTGCTCACTCTCTGTCAGGTACTGGTTCGTTGATATCCATGGGCTCATGTAAGCCTCACGATGATTCTAGGAGGGAGGTGTCATTATCATCCCTAGTTATTAGATGACAAAATAAAGGAAATGAGGGATTAAATAATCAGCCCCAAATCACACAAGTAGTCAGTTGATGAACCTAGGCAGTGTGGCTGCAAAGCACAAACCCTTAAATGTATGCCTAATTGCCTCTTGACACTATCTGCGTGGAAACAGATATAATACTTCACAATATGTATGATATTTGGGCTGTTCTTTTCCCTTGTTCCCAATAGCAACCAAGAGATGTTTAAACTCTCATCCCTGGATGTCACACATGCTGTCCTGGTGAATAAATTCTGGCATTTCGGCGGCAACGAGAGGAGCCAGAGATTCATCGAGCGCTGTATCCAGACCTTCCCTTCCTTCTGTATCCTGGGGCCCGAGGGGACCCCTGTGTCCTGGACCCTGATGGACCAGACAGGAGAGCTGCGGATGGCAGGCACTGTGCCTGAGTACCGAGGACACCGTCTCATCTTTCATGTCATCTGTGCCCAGATCCAGGCTCTGGATAAACTTGGCTTCCCCATGTATTCCCACGTGGATAAAGCCAACCACAGCATGCAAAGACTGAGTCCAAAAATCCAGAGTGTCCTTATGCCCTGTGACTGGAACCAGTGGCAATGTGTGCCTCTGTGACAAGACAGTGTTGGGTGGGCTGGTCTTGTAGCAGGAGGAACAAATGGATGAATGGAGAGAAAGAATACATTGTCATCAGTGGTAACGAAGTGGTCTCTCAGGACAGGCTCAATCTTTATACTCCACCTTCCTAGGCTCCCCTTAGCTTCCTCCTTGGAAAGCTGCCCAGCCAGCATAGCTCCCATATTTCCAGGGTCTTCCTCACACTTCATATCAGTTGCATGTTTTCCTATGTTGTACTTCCTGAAATTCTTGCTCATTGACTGACCCTTGCCAATTTGCCAGGAAGTGGAAATATTTGGTGGGTTCTATGATTTTTCCTCTGGCTTTCTTTTTTCTTTTTAATGTTGGCAGGAGAGTAGTCTGTCTTTTCAGCTGGTCATCCTTCCCCAGGTCACATCTCAAGCCTTATATTATAATCTTGTGAAATATAACACACACACACACCCCATATAACTTGAGGGTATTATGCAAATGAAATAAGTCAGATGGAGAAAGACAAATACTGTATAATTTCATTCATGTGTGGAATATTAAAACAAACAAATGAAACAAAACTCATGGACACAAACTGCAGATTGGTGGTTATCAGATGAAAAGGGGGTGAGGGGGAAATAGTAAATGGGATCAATTGTATGGTGACAGAGGGAAACTAAACCTTTCATGGTGAGCATGCTGTAGTATATACAGATGTTGAATCCCTGATACTTATATAATGTTATAAACCAATGTTACTACAATTAAAAGAGAGAGAGAGAGAGAGAGAGAGAGAGAGAGAGAGAGAGAATATGAATGCCTGGTGAGAATGCCATATGATGTAATTCACACATACCATGAACATTTGCTGAGCACAGTGTTAGGCCCTGTGCTGGTTAAAATACAACAGTGAACAAAACAGGTGATTCATAACTGTAAAGATCTAATAAATCAATCATCTAGGGAAAGAGATGGAGCTCACAAATACAGTTACATGAATATAGTCTTAGAAATTTGCAGTGCTATAAATAAAAAAGTGAAAGTAGCTACAAATTTGAATCTCAATTGACTTCAGGAGGTGGGAGAAGGCTCCTGTTAGAAAAAGAGGTGGAAGCATGTTCTGAGCAGTGTTAGAAAAGAGATGGGATTTTAAGAGTTTTAGTTTTACTCCAAAGTAGCCATGACTCACTCAGGTAAGTCACTTAAACACGTGGTCCACTGTTCTGCCTCTCTTATAGATGTGTCCACACGCAAATGACTTGCTTTCTGTCAGGGTGTTCTATGACCTGTAAGTGTCCATAATCTTATTCTTCCAAGTAAGTGCTAATACGAAACTCTTTTTTTTTTAATTAAATCTTTATTGTTCAGATTATTACAGTTGTTTCTCTTTTTTCCACCCATAGCTCCCCTCCACCCGGTTCCCACCTCACCCCACCCTCTGCCCTCACCCCCGCCCCCACTCTCCTCATCCATAGGTGCACGATTTTTGTCCAGTCTCTTCCCGCATCTCCCACTCCCCTTTCCCCCCCAAGAATAGTCAGTCCATTCCCTTTCTATGTCCCTGATTCATTATAATCACCAGTTCATTCTGTACATCAGATTATTTATTCACTTGATTCTTAGATTCACTTGTTGATAGATGCATGTTTGTTGTTCACAATTTGTATCTTTACCTTTTTCTTCTTCCTCCTCTTAAAGGATACCTTTCAGCATTTCGTATAATACTGGTTTAGTGGTGATGAACTCCTTTAGCTTTTCCTTATCTGTGAAGCTCTTTATCTGACCTTCAATTCTGAATGATAGCTTTGCTGGATAAAGTAATCTTGGTTGTAGGTTCTTGCTATTCATCACTTTGAATATTTCTTGCCACTCCCTTCTGGCCTGCAAAGTTTCTGTTGAGAAATCAGCTGACAGTCGTATGGGTATTCCCTTGTAGGTAATTGAGTCTCTTTCTCTTGCTGCTTTTAAGATTCTCTCTTTGTCTTTTGCTCTTGGCATTTTAATTATGATGTGTCTTGGTGTGGTCCTCTTTGGATTCCTTTTGTTTGGGGTTCTCTGCGCTTCTTGGACCTGTAAGTCCATTTCTTTCACCAGGTGGGGGAAGTTTTCTGCCATTATTTCTTCAAATAGGTTTTCAATATCTTGCTGTCTCTCATCTTCTGGCACCCCTATAATTCTGATATTGGTGCACTTGAAGCTGTCCCAGAGGCTCCTTACACTATCTTCGTATTTTCGGATTCTTTTTTCATTTTGCTTTTCCGGTTGGGTGTTTTTTGCTTCTTCGCATTTCAAATCTTTGACTTGATTCTTGCGCTCCTCTGGTCTGCTATTGGGTGTAATATTCTTTATTTCCGACCGTGTATGCTTAATTTCTAGTTGTTTCTTTATCATAGCATCGAGGGTCTCATTAGTTTTCGTGAGGCTCTCCAAAAGTTTATTGCAAGCCCTCAAAATTGCGTTTTTTAGCTCTATATCCTCCATTTCTGTCATGTTTTTTTGTCTCCGCATTTTTTATGCTTTCTTGGTGCACCCCCTAGTGGTCTTTGTGCGCAGTCTTGTTCTAGTTGAGCCTTGATTGTTGTAGTTAATACTAGAGGGATTTGACCACCAGGCCGACTGGCTGTGTGAATCAGCTGTGTCTGCCGCGGAAAACTTCTGTCCTCTGGGGAGGTGCTAATCTAGCCTTTGCCTGAGGCGATCCGGCAAATGGCTCTGCGCAGGGCTTGGGCGGGGCGGGCTCAACAGGGCGGGCGGAGGGAGCGGTTATGGTGCCCTCAGTCCCGTTCCCAGAGGCTCTGCTTCTCAGAACCCCAGGAACCGCTGCAAACCTCGGAGAGAAAGCTGCCTTCCAACTGATGCCAGACACTCCCACTTCTCCCGTTTGAGTCCCCAGCGATTCGCCCGTATCTGGAGCTCAGAGTCTGAGACTCCCCCCTGACCGAAAACGACAACCGCGCTCTCAGCCACCAGCCCGCTTTGCGCGCGCACCTCCGCACCTGAGTATTTTCCACACTGCGCCTCCTCTGAGCCTCGGTGTGCTGTTATTTTTCCTTCTAGTTGAAGAGTCTCTCCTCAGCCAGCCTTCCTGTGGTTCTGGGTGATGTCCGTTCCGTCTTTTAGTTGTATTTTTGAAGTGGTTGTTTGCGGCAGCAGTCTCCGGTGTTTACCTATGCCGCCATCTTGGAGAGACCTCCATAGGTGTATCTCGGTACCTTTTTTTAATCTAAAAATAATGAAACCAATGGGTTCTATTTATTTTAGCTCAGGCAAACCAGAACTCTGACATGTCAGATTTTGCAAAATATCTGGGTTTCCTTTGAAGCAATTTTCAAGAATATCAATCATAGGTGAAGACCGCAAGAAAATCATAAATATTTTATCTATTAATTATCTTCCCCTCAAATTTTCTTAGGATCTAAACCAAATTCAACCCACGCCAAGGTTGAAACTGTTATTTTTATCACTGACCTTTTTAGCTCACTAGTACTAATTAAGAAATACTTTAAATATCCTATTTCAGCAAAATATGAGAATATCTTAGTTTATTTCATCCTCAGTTTTTTGTGGGGCAATATGTGTCATGTCTGGTAAAGTTCTATTTGCATGTTCAGGCTATGAGAGGAAGCTGTTGAACTGAATTTTTAGTTTATTTGTACAATTTCACATCTGAAAGTCTATTATTTTCTTGAAAGCCAGATAATCTTGTTAAGTACTTTCCAATGACCCCATCCTTCAGAATTACTTGGTATCTGAGATTCTAGCTGACTTTGACTTTGCAGTAAGCTTCAGTTTCAAAATACTTCATTTTTTTTTT
>NW_005370121.1:37493-40536 GCF_000412655.1 Myotis brandtii
AAGTTCTGGTTAGGATCTGATCAGGATCTGATGTTTATTGTCTTGTTACATCTATATTTATACCAGCCGATTTTAATCCTGTCAATTTCTATTGCAAAGGTTAGGGCGTTTCTTATCTCCATTCCAGGGAGTAAAGATTATGTAGCTTAAGCGTGATTGTTTGTAGTTAAAGTGATTAACTACCCGCCTGGCACTTAGTTAAGGGGTTGTATCCCCTCCCTAACCTCAGGGAAAAATCCCTACCTGGGGAAACAACCTTTCTCGGAGAGGTGACCTTGGTTAAAACACATGGCGCTTAAGGAGAGCAAACATATTAAGAACAATATGCTATATATGCCAGGTCCCTTGAAACATATGCTGTGCAGATGTTTCTTTCCTGCAGCGACTGTGTCAAGCAGCAAGGATGGACCGGCTTCCGGCAAAGGCCCACAATCTGTATTAGTGACTAGTATGCATCCTCAAGTGGCAGAACTTCTACTCTTAAACCAGTGGTTCTCAACTACCGGTGATTTTGCCCCCCAGGAGATTATCAAGAGCAGGAGACATTTTTAATTGTCATAACTAGAATGGAGAATATTACTGGTTAGAGGGCAGGGATCTTGCTCCATCCTATCTAATAAAAGACAAACAGGGTAATTGACCGTACCTTCGCTACGCTTCCCATTGGCTAATCAGGGTGATATGCAAATTAACTGCCAAAAAGATGGCGGTTAATTTGCATAGGTAGGCACAATAATGGGAGGCAAAAGGGGAAGGTCAGAAGAATGGTGATTGGAAACCCAGGCGGCAGACAAGAGCAGGGTGGCAAGGCAAAGGCGGCCCTGGGGGCCACCTTTGTCGTGCCCCCCAGCCCTGAATTGGAGAACTGGGGCACCTTTGCCCGCCCCCAGCCGGTGATTTTGATCGGAAAGCCAGGCCACAGGGAAGGCGGCACCCCCGGGACCCAGGAGCCGCCTTGCCTGTGGCCCGTGATCCTGATCACGAAGGCTTGGAGGCGGCTCCCACCTGGGCCTGCGAAGGTTTGGAGGCAGCTCCGGCTGGAACAGACAAGGACAGGTACAGGGGGCTGGACTGCAGCCTCCGCAGATGAGCGCAGGCCCGGAGAGGAGATGGCGGGACTGCCTCCCACAGAAGTAGCACGGGTCCCTTCCGCCTCCCACAGAATCTGCACGAGTCCCTCCATGCTCCAGCAGAAGTGGCGTGACTCCCTCCCACCTCCCATGGAATCAGCGCGGCTCCCTCTTGCCTTCGGTGTAAGCAGCGCAGCTCCGGGCAGTGCACTGCAGTTCCTGCCAACTCCCGCGGAAGCAGTGGGCAGCCTACTGCGCAATATTGCCCAATGGGCTACTAGTATTGTATAAATGCACAAGATGGCCTGATAAGAAAAAATGGTCCACTCTATAATGCCCATTGTACCAAGGTTGAGAATCCCTCCTCTAAACTGAGCCTCCACTCTCTTTACGGGGCTAGAAATTAAACCTTGCTCATTGGTTTCTCTGTTTATGGGGCCTTCATCTTCAATTCCACAGCCTAATTCTAGTTGTAGATAAACCAAAAGCACACAGGTTCTTAATTCAGGTGACTATCTTCCCTCCAGTGCTCTTTGTTGTCCAGTGCCAAGGTTTAGTGCTGTTCCTGTTGAAATGTTGGGGCAGGAAACTCTCCCAACTACCCTGATCCAACCAGGACAAAAATTGCTCCACACCACCAACCAGACTTTCCCATGAGACTATTGTCGGGTCTGCATAGAATTTACAACATGCCAAGGTCAAGTGAAACAATAGGTACCATGATGTACTGCCCTCCCCCTAAACTTCACTCTTCTCAATAAATAGTCACCTCCCTGGGTCTGGGTCTTCCCACTCTCCATAAACCCAACCCAGGCTCTTCCCATCACAAACCACTTCACTTCAACTTGTTTAATCAAACACAAAATCTCTTTATTGTTTGGGGTTTGGGTGGATTTAGAAAGCTCTGCTGTTAGAAGCAACATTGAATCATTTTCCCTGGTGTGGGAGTGAGGAGGGGACAGGCTAATATAAGTTAGTCTTTTTCTTCGAAACTCTCCCTGCCATATCATGCACACTATGTTTAACCTAATATTTCACACATATTAGTGTATAATTCTTTAATGTATCGAGAAAGCAGCAGAGGAGAGGATACTCTCTACAGACCTACTGAGCAGAGTCCACTTGCTGATCATTAAGAGAAAGACCATAGAAAGAGAGAAGAATAAATCATCATGCTCAGAAACTAGTATTACCTCTCTGGAAAATCTGGCAAGGCTCTACAGATCCACATACTACAAGTTCCGGGATAAGCCATTCTGGGTAGCATGCAGCTGATGATAGTGTCATGGAGATCCCCGGAAGTGTGGGGGAACTAAACCATGTGGAGTGCCTGGGGCTGCTTCAACCTGATACACCTAAGGGAAGCCAGCAGTGACTTGAGTGCAGGGACCATGGTATTGAACATCCACACTGCATCCCCAGAGCCCACTGCTTTACTGATAATTACAATTATGTACAATTTATTCTTTCTCTCTGCCCACCCATCCATTGCTCCAGCCACATGTTGGGGACCATCCACAGAGGCACACTGGTTCCAGGTACAGGGCATGCGGATATGATGCAGATTGTAACCGATTTTCTGCATAATTTTGTTATTTTGTTATTCTTGAGAATATATGGGAAAGCCAAGGTTGTTAAGAGCCTGGGTCTGGATATAGATGACATAGGAGATGAGGCCTTGCTTCCGGTACTCAGGCAGGGTGCCTGCCATCCGTATCTCTCCTGTCTGGTCCATCAGGTCCCAGCACACAGGGTTCCCCTCAGGCCCCAGCAGACAGAACGTGGGGAACGTCTGGATACAGCGCTCGATGAATCTCTGGCTCTTCTCGTTGCCACCAAAATGCCAGAATTTATTCACCAGGGCAGCATGGGTAACATCCAGGGATGAGAGTTTAAGCATTTCTTGATTGCTATGGAGGTTCCAAGAGAAAAGTAAAGTCCATGAGTACTTATTATATCTGTTCTTGTCCCTA
>NW_005370121.1:41000-41574 GCF_000412655.1 Myotis brandtii
TGACCTTGGCCATATGGCTTGCTTTTGCCAATGGAAACGAGTACACTTGATGCAGAGAGAGGCTAAAGAGGGCTTGCACCAGGGGCTTTCTCTGTGCTCCTGATTTCCTTGAGACCCACACCATATGGATAGGATTAGGGTAGTCAGCTGAGGACTTGTGCTCCTATCATGCTGTCATCAAGGTGGCCAGCACGTACAGCCAGAACTGTCATTCAGGCATGTGAGTGAGGCCATGCTAGAGCAACTAGCGCATATTCCATCCATTAATACCTGCAGCCACATGAGTAAATCTGGATGAAACCAGCAGAAGAACTGTCTTGCAAAGCCCAGCCCAAATGTTGATTCACAGAATTATGAGGTTTGCTTTGCAGTCCAAGTAAATTGACACATCCAGGTATTGTGCTAAGCAATTCCTACTCAACATGCTATCTAATCTTCTCAACACCCTTGTGCCTTAGCTACCATTGTTATCCTCATTTTTATATATGAACTCAGTGAGCATAATTAAAGTGGCTAAGATGACATAGCAAGTAAAAGACAAATGCCATCCTAGGGAGTGTGATTCTGGATGACA
>NW_005370122.1:0-3566 GCF_000412655.1 Myotis brandtii
ATCTACACCATGGAATACTATGCAGCAGTAAAAAGGATCTATTTCCCTTTGAGACAGTATGGTGGGACCTGGAGAGTACTATGCTAAGCAAAATAAGCCAGTCAGAGAAAGACGAATATCACATGATCTCACTCATATGTAGAATCTAGTGAACAAAATAAACTGATGAACAAAGTAGATCCAGAGACTTTGGAGCAGAGTGTTGAATTTAGAGGGAAGGTGGGGGTGGGTGGGGGGAAGAGGTTAACCAAAGAACTTGTATGCATATGAGCATAACCCATGGACACAGACAATAGTGTGGTAAAGGCCTGGGTCAGGGTGTGGGGGTGGGCTAGAAAGGGTCAATGGGGGGAAAAAAGAGTTATCCATTATCTTGTGTGTATCAATTGTCCCTTTCATTGTCAAGTAGTATACCATAGTATGAAAAAACACCACAGCTTATCCATTCAACAGTTACCAGTTTTTAACTATTATGAATACTGCTTCTATGAATACTTGTGTACAATTTTTGCATGAACATGTGTTTCGATCTCTCTTGGGCAAATGCCTAGGAGTGGAATTGCCAAGTCATCTAACAACCGTATGCTTAACTTTTAAGACAAGGCTAAACGTGTTTTCCAGATTGGTTGTGCCATTTTGTATCCACAACAAACACACAGGAACGTTTTTATTATTCTACATTCTCACCAACAATTGTGTTTTCATTTTAGCTATTCAGATTGATATGTAATGGACTCTGCTGTTTTAATTTCCTGATGATTAATGACATTGACCATCTTTTCATGTACACGATGGTGTTTTCTGTATTTTTCTTTTTGAAATGCTTGTACAAATATTTTGCTCATTTTTAAATCAGGATGTTTGTCTCTTAATTATTAAGTTGTTCTGGAAACAAGTCAATTTCAGGAAAATCCTTTGCAAATATTTTTCTCTTGTACGTTTCCAATAGATGCCCTTTATCAGTCCCTTTATTCTTCTGAGATTTTTTTTTTTAATCATGAATTGGTGTTAGATTTCTGCCAAGTTTTTCCCCTGTATCTCCTAGAGCAGTGGTTCTCAACCTTCCTAATGCCGCGACCCTTTAAAACAGTTCCTCATGTTGTGGTGACCCCCAACCATAAAATTATTTTCGTTGCTACTTAATAACTGTAATTTTGCTACTGTTATGAATATAACAGTAATGTAATGTAAATATCTGATATGCAGGATGTATTTTCCTTGTTACAAATTGAACATAATTAAAGCATAGTGATTAATCACAAAAACAATATGTAATTATATATGTGTTTTCCCATGGTCTTAGGCAACCCCTGTGAAAGGGTCGTTCGACCCCCAAAGGGGTCGCGACCCACAGGTTGAGAACCACTGTCCTAGAGGATCATATAAACTTTTATTTATACCTTGTTAGTATCGTGAAATACTTCGATACTTAAATTTAAACTAACGTTGAATTCCTAATATACACTGAAATTTGTCATGATTTATTATTGCTTTTGTATCTTCCTGGGTTCACTGAACTTTGGCATGAATGTTCATGAGGCAAGTAGATTTTTAGTTTAGTTTTTTTTTTTTTTTTAACAACTTTGTCTGGTTTTGGTATCAGGGAAATGCTGTCTTCTTAAAATGAGTTAATAAGTGTTCTTTTTCTATTTTCTAGAGTTCTATAGACTAGGTATTACTTTTTCCTTAAGTATTTGATAGAATTTACTAGTGAAGTCATCTGGGCCTGGAGTTTGATTTTTAGGAAGTTTAACTATTAATTCAATGCTTTAGTACATAAAGTCCTATTCAGATTATCTATTTTTTCTCGAGTGAGATTTGATAAATGTCTTTCAAGGAATTTGACCATTCTATCCAAGTTTACAAGTTGTTCATAATATCCCTCTCTTATTTTAGTGGCTATAGGATATATACTGATCTCCTCTTCTTCTTCTTTTTTTTTTTTTTGGTCAATTTCACTTGAGATTTATTAATTTATGGATATTTTCAAATATCTTCTTTTGTTTTAATTGATTTTTATCCATTGCTTGTCACTTTTCTATTTTGCTTATTTAAGCAATTATCTTTATCATTTCCTCCTTGTTATTTTCGTTTTATATTCCTCTAGTTTTTCTAGCTTTTAAGGTGGAAACCTAGATCATTGATTCAAGACATTTCTTTTTTAAATATAAACATTTAATGCTGCAATTTCCCTCTAAATATCGTTTTTATAATATCTCACAAATGTGGTATATCAACTTTCATTTACTTAAAAATACTGTCTTATTTCCATTGTGATTTATTATATGATACATGATTTATTTAAAATTGTATCATTTTATATTTAATTGTTTATGGATTTTCCACATATCTTTCTGTTTTAGTACAACTATTGTTAAGAGACCACACTTTGTATGCTTTCCATACTTTTACATTCATTAAGGCTTATTTTATTGCATGGCATGTGGTATAGCTTTGTGACTGGAAAACACTGTATTCTGCTCTGATTGGATAGAGAATTCTATATCTTTTAGTTAGGTTGAGTTAGTTGACAGTGTTATTCAGGCCTTCCATTTTCTGCATTATTACCTATTGCTCTATCAATTACCAAGAGAAGAGTATTATAATCTTCAACTATTATCATAGATTTTTAAAATTCCCTTTTCTATTCTAATTAGATTAGTTTTTGCTTCATGTATGTTGAAGCTCTATAGTGAATGCATAAATATTTAGGATTGTTTTGTCCTCTTACTAAAATACTAGAGGCCCTGTGCATGAAATTCATGCGGAGGCGGGGGGGTTCCTCAGCCCAGCCTGCACTCTCTCCAATCCGGAACCCCTCGAGGGATGTTTGACTGCTGACAGTCGGACATCCCTCTCACAATGCAGGACTGCTGACTCCCAACTGCTTGCCTTCCTGCCTGCCTGATTGCCCCTAACCGCTTCTGCCTGCCAGCCTGATCACCCCTAACCACTCCCCTGCCAGCCTGATCGATGCCTAACTGCTCCCCTGCTGGCCTGATTGCCCCCAGCTGTCCTCCGCTGCTGGCCTGGTCACCCCCAACTGCCCTCCCCTGCTGACCCGGTCACTCCTAACTGCCCTCCTCTGCCAACCTGGTGGCTCCTAACTGCCCACCCCTGCCGGCCTGGTCACCCCTAACTACTTTCCCCTGCCAGCCTGGTCCCCCCCAACTGCCCTCCCCTGTAAGGCTGGTCCCCCACAATTGCCCTCCCTTTCAGTCCTGGTCCCTCCCAACTGCCCTCCCCTGCTAGCTATCTTGTGGCAGCCATCTTGTGTCCACATGGGGGCGGCCATCTTGTGTGTTGGAGTGACGGTCAATTTGCATATTATTGCTTTACTAGTGGCCCAGTGCATGAAATTCGTGCACGGGGTAGGGGGTGTTCCTCAGCCCGGCCTGCACCCTCTTCAATATGGGACCCCTCAAAGGATGTCCTACTGCCAGTTTACAGGGATCGGGCCTAAACCAGCAGTCGGACATCCCTCTCGTAATCTGGGACTGCTGGCTCCTAACTGCTCACCTGCCTGCCTGATTGCCCCTAACCACTCTGCCTGCTGGCCTGCTTGC
>NW_005370122.1:10427-14925 GCF_000412655.1 Myotis brandtii
ACCAGTCATTTCTTTCTGCTGTTAGGGTCAGTTTGCATATTACCCTTTTATTATATAGGATAGAGGGATGTTCATGGAGTGAGCAGGCCAGCAGGAGTGAGCAGGCCAGTTTGGAGTGAGCAGGCCAGCAGGCCAAGCCCGTTGGTGACGGAAGCTCCCAGCCTCTCCTTTTTTTCTTTTTCTTTTTTTTTATTCTGGTATTTATTTACCTTCTATAATTGAAACTTTGTTGCCTTCAGTGGAGCTGAGAGCTGGCTCCTGCTCCCTCCAGCTCCGTGGCCACGCTGGTTGAAAGCAGGTATCTGGGGTTTATTTACCTTCTATAATTGCAACTTTGTTGCTTTTGAGTGGAGCTGAGAGCCGGCGGCAGGCTGGCTTCCTCCATCACTGGAGCATGCAAGCCTCCTGCTCGCTTCAGCTCCGTGGCTGCCCGCCGCCATCTTGGTTGGGTTAATTTGCATACAGTTGCTCTGATTGGCTGGTGAGCGTGGCTTAAGGCATAGCGAAGGTGTGGTCAATTTGCATGTTTGTCTTTTATTAGAATTGATTAGATAGGATAGCCACTGCAAGTTTCTGTTGATTAGTATGTTCATGGCTTTTTCTTAACAATTTCATTTTAAAACTGTGTCTTTATATTTAAGCAGTTTGCTTTTAGATAGCATATAGCTGGGTCACACTGTTTTATCTAATCTGACAAATACTATCTTTTATTTGGAGTGTTGGACAAGTTATTTTTAATTTACATATTGATATGATTTAGTTTAAAACCACCATCTTATTATTACTTGTCATTTTTATTAGCTCCTCATTTACTGCTTTCTTTTGGGTTTATAGAATTATTTTTATGATTTTATTTTATTTTCACTATTTTTTTAGCTATACTATTTTGTTTTATTATTATCAGCTGTCCTGGGATTTAAAATATGTATTTTTCACTTATCCCAGTCCGCCTTCAAATTATAACATTATACAACTTCACATGTAGTGCTACAAACATGTTTCCATTTTCTTCCTATGTCCTTTGTGCTATTGGTGTTATTTTATTTCTACTTACATAATAAACACTGCATTATGATTTCTGCTATCATCAGTTATCTTTTAAATAGATTAAAATGAGAAAATCTTTTCTATTTACCACATATACCATTTTTGGTACTCTCTTTTACTCTGTGTAGATCCCAATTATTATCAGTTATTATTTTCCTTTTGAAGAACTTTTTTTAGTACTCATGGTTCGGGTCTGGTGGTAATTAATTCTCTCAGGGATTTTTTTGTCTAAAAAGTATTTTGCCTACATTTTACAAATATATTTTTACTAAGTAAAAATTGTATATTGACCTTTTAAAACTGTCAGTACTTACAGAGATTGCTTTCTTGTTCTCTGGATTGCTAGCAGATTTGATGGTCTTATCCTTGTTTTCTGAATATAAGATGCTTCTCTCCTCTGCTTTTAAGAGTGTTTTGTTTATCACTGATTCAGCAATGTGATTATAATGTGCTTTTACATGAGTGAGTTTGTGTGTGTGTGTGTGTATGTGTGTGCATGTATTTTGACCTTGGTATGTTGATTGCATTAAATTTGAAAGATTTTTGTCCATTATTCTTCAAATAACCCCCTTTTTTCTGGTTCATTTAGTTGTTACTTATTTTCCAGTCTTTTTTTCTCTCTGTATTTCATTTGGAGTGTTTCTATTATGTCTTTAAGTTCATGGCTCTTTTCTTCTCCACTGTCTAAAATACAGTTATTCCCAGGTTCTTCCCTTTCCCTTTTAAGATACTATACTATCATCACTAAAAAGCCCCTTTTGTACCATATGAATCTTCTATATTTCTCCCTCATTAAGTCCAAATCTTCTTTTATGTTTTTGAGCTATGGAACATAATTATACTAGCAATGTTAAGGTCCCTCTGCTCTGTAAGATGACTGAGGTCTGTTTCTCCCCTTCCTTATTCTTAAAACTACCTGAAAGCTGCCTGCAAGTTAGCTGGAACAATTATAGAGCTCATAGAATCATACGCCTTCTCTCATGTATTAGAATCTTGCATTGTCCATTGACCAATGTCTCAAAAACAGCTGTTAGATGTTTTTTTGTCTTGTTTACTAGTTGCTTGAGATGGAGGGTGATTTTCTCTCATTAATCCTTTTACTGAGTAATATTAGTGGTAATGACCTAAGTTATGTTAAAATGTAATTTCATTTCAATCTCTTACTTGTTGTATTACCTTGAACAAATTGCTGAATTTTAATAATCCCTTTATGGGACTAACAATGTGAATAGTAGAAAAATTTATCTTTATTACAATGTAAACAATTTTTGTTAATATATGAATGTCCTGATAATATCTTTAGTCTAAATCCCAGGTTTTTGAAAAGTTAATAAATATTTTTAAAATTTAATTTCTCATCTTTAAGGTAGGTATAAAATTGTACCCACTTAAAGAATCATTTGAAGAGTAAATAAGACAATGCAGAGACCTTAGCTCAGTGTCTGGCATCATCTTGGTACTCAATAAATGGTAGCTAAAATCTTAATTGATGTAATTTTAATGGAATGGATATACTATAACATGGATTAGTATGCATTGAGAATACTACAAGAAGATATGTTAGAGTTTATTATACTGCCTCACAATTTTTTAGCATAATATATTTCTTGTAGTATGTAATTTAGGGATCAGAAAGTTTAGCTTATTTTCATAAGAATGACATTTCAATAAATACTTATTGAAAACTTAGTATATATAAACGACTGTTCTGGGCAAATGGGGTAAGCAAATATTGACAACATAGAGTATCTCTCATCAAATATCTTACAATCTAGCACTCAATTATACATTGAGAGAGTTCCTCTATCCACACACGCATATAGCTACTTTAAACTAGTCTGGAATAAGACCTTTAATATTATTCTTTAAAATATTTCAAATTTTTATATTATTTAATTTTTACCTGAAGTACCCATCTTCTATTATCTGCAGATTCAATTTTTTCATGACTATTGGGGCCTCCAGGAGAAGCCTCCTCCTGCCCTATGCATCTTTGTCCTGCCCCAAGCTGCCGCTGGCCTTATAGCACTACATTGTGTCTCTCCCCCAAGCAAAGCCAATATGTATTTTATTATCATGTAAAACTATCTTTTATTCTTTTTATTCTAATCCCTAAATCAAGTTTATTAATATTTCCTAAATTTTTTAAAGAAAGATATATAGAAATCTCTGTGACAGTCTAATAGCATAGTGACCAAGCTTTTGCTAATATTTAACCTTCTGAGTTGGTACCTACAACCTGTGATTAAGGGCAAAGAGCTGAACAGGCATAATATTTCTATAGAATGGAAAGGATAGGCACTCAATACTAAAGTTGAAACAAAAACAAATTATGCTTCTAGGTAACCTAAAGCCAATCCTCAGAAACTTTTCATGAAAGTTGGAAGATACATTGTCCTTGTCCTGATTTTGTGTCATGCTATTAAGTCTCATCTGCACCCACTCCCAATTCCTTGAGATTTGCAAATTGTTTCAGAGGAATTCCTATTATTTAATACACTAGTGGCCCAGTGCATGGATTCATGCACATTGAAGGGAAGTTAATTAGAATTCCTGGGGGAGTGCAATGGCTCAAAGGGCGTCTGCAGAGTGGGGTGGGGGAGGGGGGAAGAAAAAGAAAGAAAACTCACCCTCAGGTCTTCCAGCTTGAGGTGCTGGTGGTCCCATGTGGTGGCCAGCAGTGGGGTGGGACTGGGTGAGAGGGGCTGGACACTCCCTAGAGCCAACCTCCTGCGGTCCCTCCTGGGATGGCTGCACCTGGGGAAGCACCGCAGCTTGAAGGACATCTGCGGAGTGAGTGGGGTCCTTCCAGCAGGTGGAGTCCCTAGGCCTGGCCTGCGGGGATCAGGCCAAAACCAGCTCTCCAACACCCCCTGAGGTGTCCAGGAGTGCAAGAGGGCACTCTGCAAAGTTGCTGTCATACAGGGTGTGGAATGCAAACACAAGTGTGCAGTAAACCAGATTCGGGGCCAACAGTGCCCAGGAACAACATAACCCATGGCCGAAGGAGGAATCATGTGGCCTGCAAGGAATCGGGCTCCCTCCTCTCTGGTTCCAGGGTGCGTCACCCCAAAACCACTGCTGCCAAGTCACTGCAGTGCAGCAGCTCCTGCGTTTCCCTTACCCTGGCTGCTGGCACCGGTTTTCCTCTGGCACCCGAAACCCAGGCCTTTGCTCCGACTGGAGCAGCCATCAAAGCCCTCGCTGCTCCGGCCGGAGCTGCCTTCACAGCCCTCACTGCTCCAGCCGGAGCTGCCATCAAATCCCTCGCTGCTCCAGCCGGAGCCGCCTTCACAGCACTCGCTGCTCTGGCTGGAGCTGCCTTCAGTCCTCGCTCTGCCGCTTTGTGCCCACGTATGCAAATTAACCGCCATCTTTGTTGGCGGTTAATTTGCATATCTCTCTGATTAGCCAATGGGAGGCATAGCAAAGGTACAGTCAATTACCATGT
>NW_005370122.1:15081-26613 GCF_000412655.1 Myotis brandtii
TAACAACATGAATAATTTTGTGTGAAATATTCTATAGGCTTTTCTATATGTTGAAAGGGATGAATTAATCATAACTGAACATATTTATGAACTAATGTGGTACTTTTAATGTTTAGTTGTACTTTGGTTGCAATTACACGTTTGCTATTATTGTATTACTAGAGACCCAATGCATGAAATTTGTGCATTCGGGGGGGAGGGGGGCGACCCTCAGTCCAGCCTGCACCCTCTTGCAGTCCGGGAGCCTGTCGGGAGTAGGCCTAAGCCATCAGTCTGACATCCTTAGCGCTGCTTACTGCCACGGATGCAGGAGAGGCTCCCACCACAGCCACTGCATTCGCCAGCCATGAGCCCGGCTTCTGGCTGAGTAGCGCTCTTCCTGTGGGAGAGCACTGACCACCAGGGGGCAGCTCTGACATTGAGTGTCTGCCCCTGGTGGTCAGTGCATGTCATAGCAACTGGTCATTCTGCCATTCAGTCGATTTGTATATTAGCCTTTTATTATATAAGATTGAATTTTGTCCCATCTCTTCCTTCATGATGCTCTCCTGTACCTAAAGCCTGCTCATGAGTCATGATTTGCATATTTTCTTCCCTATGACCCAGTGTTCACATAACACTGAAAATTCCATCCTCTGTAACTTCTCACCCCATACATTGTCTTCTTTCTACACAGGCCACTTGGATACTGCTGTTGTCTTACATTCATCTACACCTTTTGCTTTTATGAATTTGCAATTGTGCTGAAACTGTACTGATAGGAGTATCCCTCTCGCCGAGTTATTTTGCCCCAGATATATAGCCTGTGTAGTCGTAGCTTGCAAGATTCAGCATGGCCTCTATACTCTTTGTGAGAATATTGGCACAGGAAGACATTGAGGCTTACACATCACTTATTAGACAACATTCAGACACTCAGGACAAAATACCACATGATCTCTTTCTAGGTTTAGATTCTTGTCTCCAGCAATGATTATTTAACATGCCTTTGGCCTACGTTCTGTCTGCTTTCTCTCTACTTCACATACCCAACAAGTCATCTCCTCATTAATTAAAAATCAACTTCATATATTTTAGTTCCTGTTTTTTCTCTGTTCCGGTCCAGAGCACACTATAATTTTTAAAAAATCACAAACACATATACATTTGAGGTTATTAATGGATAGAGACTGAAAAAAGGATTTCTCAGTGCCCTTTATTCCTTTTTCAGCATCAATGTCTAAAAATACTGATATCTCCTACAATATGTGCCATCATTTCTCTAAAGTCCAGTTCTTTGATAAGAAGCCACTTCTTCCTAGAAGCCTTCTGTTCTGGTTATTCCTTTTGCCACCTCTCGATTCCTACCTGTACCCCATCTTTATCCATTGTCCATCATTCTGTCCTGCTCTCAGTTCTAGTAAGCTGACTCATAGAGACTGAAACACATGAGTTATCTTGCTTCAGTCAGGTTTGGCCAATAAAACACAGTCAGATGAAAGAGGATGAAATGTTTCTTCTCAGCTTCTTCCCTGTTCTTGGTGACATTTTCAGTAAGTGGCTGGGTCCCTTCCTGAGTCCAGTTTTTACTAGGATGGTAACACTATTTTCTCTCTTTTCCCCATTCAGGCATAGGGGTAGCAATTGTCTCCTGCTCTCAATAGTCTCTGGGGGTATTTGTGGATTTCCTCAACACTATTCACATATCTATAAGTGATCACTTTCTTCACGTTTCTTGTACCAGCTGCATTGTATTCTATTTTTTTTGCCAGAATCCTACCTATATATCTTCTCAAGCCCTCTAGACTAGGTTAGTTGCTCCTACTGTGAGCTTATACCCATACTTCCCCATTGTATATATATTATATATATTATTGTAATTATTTGTTTAAGCTTTTGGTCTCCTCTTCCAGTCTTTGTGAAGGGGGGGTGCATGGTATGAATTATTCACTCTTTTATTACCAGTACCTACCACAAAGAGTGGGATCTGACCGTAATAATTGAATGAGTCAATAATAAATGAGTGATTAATAGGTATAAAATTTATTTCTCCTGGGTCAAGCTAAAGATAAAGATAGGCTCTGGATGGGTAGTGACATTTCATAAAGAATAGCTCTATGACAGATCATCAATGAAAGACTTGTGACTCAATTTCTTATATACAATGCCAGAAAAATCAATTCCCACTTATCCAAGTTCAAACTCTGGACTATAAGATCTCTAAGGTCCCTTACAGTTTTAAAAATATTTATCATCCACAAAAGCACTCCCTTTTATAGAATCTGACTGTTCAGGACTATTAGAGTTGGAAAGCTGACATTCATGGAACATTGGTCAATTTAATGAATTGAGTATTATAATTATGTGTCCACTGATGTGCAGTCCTTGTGAGGCACAGTGGTCTCATGCAGTATGGACTACTAATGTTGTCATCTGTCTTTGTCTCATGTACTCCTGTAAGCCTCATCATTGGCATGAATCACTTCATCCAGAAGCCTTCTTTAAGAGCCTTCTCCTGCTTCTCAATTTGTACATTAGGAAATTTAGGACCTTTCTGGAACTACTTCTATAGGTCTGAAATACTCTATCTTCTGTACTGGAATATTTTATTCACCTTCTGTAATAAAAATGTGTCATTTTAGAGATGAAACGGAAATGTGATTAAAGTTCAGCAAGCAAGTAAGGGAGTCAGGGTTTATACTTTACAATCTGAATCTAGAGTGTCTAATCCTAACCACAAGAGTAGAGGATGGCTGAGACTACTCCCAGTCCTAGGTGAACAGTGGGAGGAAAAAAGGAAGCAATTTAATGAGAACAGGGGATGGTGTTTGGCATCATAGTAAAAGATAAATGAATAAAATAAATAAAATGAAGAAGCAGTAAGACCTGAATTAGTTAACTCAGTCCCAGAGATGGGTACTTATTTGCAGAGGGACTCTTTGTAGAGAGAAAAAAATGCACATAAAGAAGCATTTTATTGATGGAGCACATTCCCCAGGAGGTAATAAGTGTCTTTCTAAAATACAGAGGGAAATGAAAGCCCTCAGATTGCAAATGCCCTGGTCTTTGAAGTTATGCATTGCATAGATTTGAACAATGGTACTTTAAAATGAATGTAGAAATAGCTAGAGCAGTGAAACATAGTGGCTGAACTTTAGGAAGCAGACTATCTGGACAATAAAGACTAAAAATTCTATGATTACTATGTCAATTCTGAAAGCTGGAAGGGACTAGTATTGCATAATGGAGTGTGAGATCTAAAACTTGAAAAGTCCTGTTACCAAAATGGAGATGCAGAATCAGGGCAATAAAAGAAGATCCAGAGGAAATTTTGGATAGAGAGATTACTTGAGTCATTCCCAGTAATTAAGATTAGTACCATAGCCACGATTAATTATTTTTGCATGAATTTGCAATTTTCTGTAAATGTATAAGTACATTAATTAACTATTGGTTAACAGAATATAGCTCAATTCATTCCTTTGCTTTCATATCATTTCTCTAATCCCTTTATATTATTTTTATAAAATCTTAAGTTAGAACTCATTTGGAGAATATAAAGGAAAAAAAACATGAAATGGATGTATCAAACCAAAATTATAGTCACAATGTTGATTTCCTAATTTCAGAAATGAGGCAACTTTATATTATGAATGTAGTGCCCCAAAGGATAGAAGCCCATCTGGGTATCTCTCTTAGTGACCTAATGGCCTCTGAATTGCAACAAGCTTGAGGTAAGGGGTGACTGGTTCAGTTCCCTCTTTTCACATATCATATTTTGGGAAACTGAAATACCTTTCTCCCAAAGCTTTTTTCAATACTTTTCCCTTGCTCCAAAGATCTCCTGAATATTTACAGGGACATCCAGATATATAAAGATTCCTCACTACTTCACTGATCTCATGGAAATGAAGTAATGATTTCCCCTCCAAAGAGTGACTTACACCTCTGCAAAACAGTAGTAATAAACACTACATTCTATTGGTGGAATTTGTTTATTAATGAATGTAGGTCCTGATATTGACTTTTCAATTTGTTATTAAGCTCTCCATTTCATCATAAGCAATTTCCATATGCATTTTATTAAAAACCCATCTGAATCCACATTTAACTGGTTAATACAGCATTCCATGGGAGTGATGACTTGTGTTGAAATAGTAATTCTACCCTTAAAGGGTATGAAGCCTCTCTACTATCCAAGTAAGACTCTGGTAAGATGAACAAAAAGATAGGGCCGGAAAAGTTTGTCAGAGGCTCAGCAGGATCTTAAAGACATTCCAGCTGGAAACACTGCTGGATAAAAAGTAAAGTTGAAATGCAAGGAAAGGGAGTCATAGAATTATGATAAGGCTGGAAATCTACTAGAAGATCTTAAGTGATCACTGAAATGAGTTTGGATTTGGTGTCTTAGTTGATGGAGGAAATAACTGAAATCTTTCTGAGAAGTTAAAAGGACATGATTTGGGTTGAGCTTCCTGAAAGTTATTTGGGGAGTGCTGTTTGATGAAGGATCCACTAGAAGTAAGGAGCCTAAATTGGAAGCTCTTACTGAGGTTAAGGACAGATTTGTTATTATGAGCCAAAGATTCATATGTGGTCAAGATCTATAGAATCTATCCAAAAATGAAAGAGGACAGTGATTGCTAGAGATCCTGGAGGTCAGCCCTGAAGAAGGATACTTCATGGAGCAGACAATCAGCAGGAGAGAGTTAAGGATAGCAGTTTTAGGCAGGCAATAGAATTGCTGAAAGATTTGGAGTAAAAAGAAATGCCTGTTATAATAGAATCAGTCAGGATAAAGTATGACAAGAAGAGAATAGCAGTCAGAAAAAGTCATTGAAGATGCAGCCATAGCAATAAATAGGAGGGAAAGAGAGAAAGGAAAGTGCAGCTCTCTCTACCCCATCCCTGTAAATGAATGCATGGAAATAATTAGGGATGTAGAGGACTTCCCTTAGTACCTGGGATGAGGCCTTGAGCCATTGTACTTGGCTATTAAAAAAGCACGAGTGTAACCTCAACAAGCTTGAGACCTTAGGGGCACAGCAGACACATAGGGTACATTTAGAATTGTATCTAATGGTAAGAATGTAGCTAAAGATTTTTCTTTGAACTAAAGCAAAAATTGACACAGAATAGTAAAAGGCTTTACTAAATTCACAAAACTAGTGCATTCTAGAATCTAGTCTCCAAATGCTTCTTCTATGGTCTCTTTGTAATAGAAAATTATCTTTCCTGGCCTAAAAGAAAATTTAGAGAGCACGCACTAATCTATATTAGTGCTAACATGCAAAATGTCCCCTCAGGAGTTTGACAGGGAGACCCGGAGTTCAATTGCTTTTTATGATGTGCACTGACCACCAGGGGGTGGTGCAGAACAAAGTAAGTCCCTGGCTGGCAGCAGCAGCCAGGGAAGGAAGGCCCCAGCTGGCAGCTGGAAGGCCCTGATTGGCCCTGATCACCGGCCAAGCCTAGGGACCCTACCCGTGCATGAATTTCATGCACTGGGCCTCTAGTTTTAAGATAATTTACACAATTATAATTCATAATTTATAAAACAAATGCTAATCATTATAATTTATCTGTCTATTATATTGGTCATTTTGATTCTGGAAGTCTTCTTTTCTATGGGATAATATTTAAAAATCAAAAAAGCAAACAAAATAAATATGATCTAAAAATAGACATTGAAATTAGCTCTAAATAAATTAATAAAAAAATATAGTCTTTGCCCTTATTAAATGTACAATCTAGACAATAAAATAGGTATATATTTATGATTTTTTTGGTTAATCCTCACCTGAGGATATTTTACCATTGATTTTTTTAGGGAGAGTGGAAGAGAGAGGGAAAGACAGAGAGAAACATCGATGTGAGAGAAACGCATCGATTGGTTGCCTCCTGCACACGCCCCAACCAGGGCCCAGGCTGGGGAGGAGCCTGCAAGCAAGGTATGTGCCCTTGACCAGAATTGAACCCATGACTCTTTGGTCCACAGACTGATGCTCTATTTACTGAGCCAAACTATCTAGGGCAAAACAGATGTATATTTAAAGAAAACAGAAAAAATATATCTTGTCAAATATGTGATGGTTCCTGAATGAACCAATTAAGAATCTTCTGCTTTTCCCAGATGGAGTGGCTCAGTTGGTTTTCCCAGATAGAGTGGCTCAGTTGGTTGAGCAGCATCCTGTGCACTGAAAGGTGGCCGGTTTAATTCCCTCTCAGGGCACATACCTGGGTTGTGGGTTTGATCTCTGGTTGGGCCATGTATGGAAGGCAACCAATTGCTCACATCAATGTTTCTCTCTCTCTCTCTCTCTCTCTCTCTCTCTCTCCCCCTTCCTCTCTTTAAGCATATCATTGGATGAAGATTAAAATAAAAAGAATCTGTTGCTTTAAGAAGTAATGTTGAATAAGAGTGGCGAGAATGGACATCGTTGTCTTGTTCCTGATCTTAGAGGAAAAGTTTTCAGTTTTTCACCATTGAGTATGATATTAGTTGAGGGTTTATAATAGACAGCCTTTATTATGTTGAGGTACTTTCCTTCTATTCCTATTTTATTGAGTGTTTTAATCATAAATGGATGTATCTTATAAAATACTAGCCAGAGCAATAAGTCAAGAGAAAGAAATAAAAGGCATCTAAATAGGGAAGGAAGAAGTAAAACTATCACTTTTTGTGGATGACATGATTCTGTATATAGAAAACCCTAAACACGCTACCAAAAAACTATTAGAAACAGTAAACAAATATAGTCAAGTTGCAGGATACAAAATCAATGTGCAAAAATCCATTGCCTTCCTGTATACTAAAAACGAAACTTCAGTAAAATAAAAAGTACAATTCCTTTTGCAATTGCAACCAAAAGAATAAAATATCTAGGAAGAAACTTAATAAAGAACGTGAAAGACCTACATACTGAAAATTACAAAGCATTATTAAAAGAGATTGAAAAGACACAACAAAATGGAAAAATGTCCCATGTTCATGGATTGGAAGAATCAGCATAGTTAAAATGGCCATATTACCCAAAGAAATATACAGATTTAATACAATCCCAACGTCATTTTTTAAAAAATAGAGTGAGAAATCATCAGATTTGTATGGAACCACAAAAGCCCCGAACAAGCAAGGCAATCCAGAGGAAAGCAAAAACAAAAACAAAGCTAGAGGTATCATGCTACCTAACTTCAAATTATATTACAGAGCTATGATAATCAAACACCATGATCTTGGCAGAGAAACAGACACACAGATCAATGGAATAGAATAGGGAGCCCAGCTATAGAACGACAAGTATATGGACAGACAATTTTCAACAAAGGAGCCAGAAACACACAATGGAATAAAGATATTCTCTTCAGTAAATGCTGCTGGGAAAACTGGAAATCACATGCAAATGAATGAAACTGGATTACAGTTTGTCCCATGTACAAAAATTAATTCAAAGTGGATCAAAGACCTAAATGTAATACCCAAAACAATAAGTTACATAGAAGAAAATATAGGTACCAAACTTATGAACCTTGGTCATAGAGAACATTTTATGAACTTGACCCCAAAGGCAAGGGAAATAAAGGAAAAAATAAATGAATGAGACTATGTCAAACAAAATGTTACAGAAGATGAATAACAGAAGATGTTGGCCTCTACTCACTACCTCCCACAACCATATCAAAATCACAACTAAAATACAGAACAACCATCATTCAGAACCACCTTAAAACTGGCTGAATGGAAGTCTTACAACTAGAGAAGTAAAGAAGAAAGCACACTGAGACTGGTAGGAGGGGCGGAGGCATAAAATTGGCTGGTCCAACATCCATGTGCTGCAATATTTTTAATTGGGAGAGATATCTCTAAGGCCTCCCAGGAGAAGCAGGGGGTTGCCGTCACACACCAGAACCCCAGCCCAGGGTTCCAGAGCTGGGAAGAGAAGTCCCCATAACTTTGGGCTATAAAAACCAGCGGGGATTGTAGATGGATGACAAGGAGGCTGCTGGAGTCCCATGTGTTCCTCTTAAAGCACCCGTGCATGTGGCCATGTGAGACCAGAAGGGAATGGAAAGAAATACTCAAAGTGATGAATAGCAAGGACCTACAACCAAGGTTACTATACCCAGCAAAGCTATCATTTAGAATTGAAGGTCAGATAAAGAGCTTCACAGACAAGAAAAAGCTAAGGGAGTTCATCACCACCAAACCAGTATTACATGAAATGTTGAAGGGTATTCTTTAAGAAGAGGAAGAAGAAGAAGAAGAAAAAAAGAGATCAAATATATGAACAATAAAATGGCAATAGATAATACATATTCAACAATTGAATCTAAACATCAAAATAAATGAACAAGATATCTAATGAACAAAATAAACTGATAAATAAAATACACTTAGAAACATGGAAACATGTAACAGACTGATGGATCTCAAAGAGAAGTGGGGTGGAGGGGCAGGAAGAGATTAACCAAAGATCTTATGTGCATATATGCATTACCTATGGACACAGACAATTGAAAGGTAAAGACCTGGGGTGGGGTGGGAACTGGGTGGAGGGGAGAAATGGGGCAAAAGGAGGACATCTGTAATACTCTCAACAATAAAGATTTTTTTTAAAAAGGTGATGAAAAGAGGGAAGAAAAAAAATTAAATTGCTTCTGCACAGCAAAAGAAACTGACAGTAAAACAAAGAGGCAGCCAACCAGATGGGAGATGATATTTGCAAACAGTAGCTCAGACGAAGGTTTGATTTCTAAAAAATATAAAGAACTCATAATACTCAACATCAGACAAACAAACCACCCAATCAAATAGTGGGCAGAGGACCTGAAAATACACCTCTCCCAAGAAGACATATGAACAGCCAATAGATATACGAAATAATGTTCAACCTCACTGGCAATTTGGGAAATGCAAATCAAAACTACAATGAGATACCACCTTACACCTGTTAGAGTGGCATTATCAACCAGACAAAATAACAAGTATTTGGTGTGTTTGTGGAAAAAAGAGAACCCTCATCCACTGCTGGTGGGAATGCAGACAGGTACAACCACTATGGAAAGCAGTCTGGCCATTCTTCAAAAAATTCAGAATAGACCTACCATACGACCAAGCAATTCCTCTCTTGGGTATATACCTGAAAACCTCAAAATCATATTTGCAAAGATATATGAACCCTGACTTTGAGAACATTATGCTAAGTGAAATAAGTCAGACAGAAAAATCTAAGAACCATGATTTCACTCATATGTGGGATATAAAACTGAAGCTTGTGAACAGAAATAGCAGTGTTGTGGTTGTCAAAGGGAAGGTGGTGGGGGGAGAAAGGGATCCTAATATGAGGTGATAGGAGAAAATTTGACTTTGGGTGGCAGGCACATGGTGCAATATACAAATCTTGTAACATAAAAACCCATAACTGAAACTTATATGTTCATGTTCACCAATGTAACCCCAATAAATTTAATTTTAAAAAGAAGTAATGCAATTTCAGTTTAAAGATAGATAATACACAAAAAGAAATATTCTTATCATGAAGTATCATCAAGTTATAGGTAGAAAATACATCTGCTTATGTAAACCCATTTGACCTATTTCAATACATGCTGGGGGATTTAATTTACTTACAAGATACAAATTTTGGCATGCCATGCAATGATACTGAGTCCTTTACTTATTTTAAAAAATAAATTAAGTTCAACTCAGTTGGTAAATATTCTGTGTGATTTACATGCAGGTCATGCTAAATACACTGGGAGATATAAAATTGAGTAATATATGATTTGGGGCCTCAAGAACAAAGGACTAAAATTATAAGATGAAGCAGAACATTATAAACTCCATAAGACAAATATAATGTTATCTAGGTTGATACTCAGAAATGGCTCCATGAAAGAAGACACATTTGATTTCTGCTTTGATAGATGAAGATGATAGGGATAGCCTTCATATGAAGGGAACAGCATAAGCAAAGACACATAGCAGAACTTAGTCAGTTTGGGTATGGCTTTGGGCAAACACATAATAACATGGAAACTAAATAGAAAAAAAAATCTCATGCAAGGTAAGGCCTTTTAAGATCAAAATAAAGAACTGGGAATCAATGGAAATGAGTAGGCAACTTTTTAAAGCTTTTGATCAGGGGAATGAAATGGTCAGAACTGTAATTTCAACACATTATCTTTTTTTGTACAGTAACTTAATGAGACTTATTTTTTTATAACTTGAATTTTGTACCTTTTGACATTATCTTGCATTAGCACATTATCTTGACAGTGCTCTGGAGCATTGCCACTTGAGGAGCAAATGTGATAGTATAAGTGAGAGGTTATGAGGTTCCAATGACAAGAATAGAAAAGAGGGGGTGATATGAGCTATGAAGGTAGACTTTCTAATATTTAGAGGCTGATTAGATGGTGATAAAGGACATGTGTAAAAAATTACTCCCAAAACTTAGTGATTTAAAAAAACTATAAATATTATCTCTTACATTTCCTGAGTTACAAAAAATTTGAGAGTGATTTCGCTAGGTGATCCTGGCTTTGGATATCTCATGAGGCTGTGGGTAGATATCACCCAAGGTTGCAGTTATCCAAAGGTTTGAATTGGACTGGACAATATACTAGGGCTTACTTAGCATAACTGGCAAGTTGGAGCTGGCTATTAGTGGGAGGCTTTAGTTCCTCTCCATATACACCTTTCCATGGATTGTTTGAATATCCTCACAATATGGTAACTAGTTTTTTCTAGAGGGAGTGATCAAGGAGTTCAAAGCAAATGCTGAAATGTTTTTTATAACCTAGCTTTGGAAGCCTCACACCATCACTTCTACAGAATCCTAATGGTCACATAGGTAAGCTCTAATTCCAAGGAGGAGAATAGTATTCAAGGGTATGGATACCAAGAAATCATGGGGGAACCTCTTTGTGGTTGTCTACCAAAGTGTGGTTTTTTGGGGGAAGGAATCCTCTACTTTATATCCCAAGATCCTAGCCTAGTTCATGACTGATCTGAAAAATGAAAGATGACTTTGAGCTTGTATAGTAGGGAGAATTCAAGCACTACATTTTATAAAAATAGAGATGAAGAAGCTTAAGAGGAAAATATATAACTTTGATTTATTTTAAATTTTCTTTGAGGAGTGAAATACAAAGAAGAATGCATTTATTTAATTTTAACCTCTCAAATCTCAAAGGCTAATTCAAAGAGACAAAATTCAACACATTATATTATATATTCAGGTACTTCAAAGTATATGAAGTGCATTGTGAATCAGACATATCATGAATCATTGCTTCATTTTAGCAGGAATCTTATACTTTTCAATAAATGCCAAAATTTGAAAACAATCAAAAAAACTTCAGAGAAACTAATTTATAATTACACTAGAGGCCTGGTGCATGAATTCGTACATGGGTGAGGTCCACCTGTTCCACCCTGATCAGCGCCAATAGGAGCTGGGCTGGCTGTGGGGAGGGGCTGTGGGAGGTTGGATGGCTGCAGTGTGTGACATAGCGACCGGTCATTCCAGTCATTTTGGTCACTTGGCT
>NW_005370122.1:26756-43110 GCF_000412655.1 Myotis brandtii
TATAATAGTGATGACGTGATAACTTCACTTGCTGGAAAATTCCAAAAGAAATCTTAGTAGGCAGTTTATAATGAAGCATTTTCTTTTTCATAAACCGAATCCCTAATTTCTGCTGTCATTTTATGGTAACAGCTAACATGACTGCATATATCTACTCTAATCACATAAAGCCAGACATTTAATAACACACAGCTTCAGGGCTTTTTCTAGTCCTGCTGAATCCCTATGGATGTTATTCTTATACTCTGGGTTTGAAGCTTCATTATTCCTTAATTACTTATTAGAACTGCACATACCACCCAAATGGAGATTTTTAAATGCAAGTATGAATTTGTATGTGAGGGAGGCTATGATCATTTCGTGTATCTTATCTCATTCTGTTGGAAAGCATAATGTCCTTGCTTGTTGCAGCAGGTGTATAACCTATTCATTAATATATATATAAAGATTTGCAAGACAGTTTGCCTTAAACATCCAACCATCAACAGTAAACTAAAACTGCCTTAGGGTCTAATTTCCTACCACTCTCCATCCTGGATTAAGTGACATGAATGATTGATTATACTGTAGTGTCTATCCATGAAGGGAATTTTCAAATGAACCACATCTTTTAGAATCTAACTGAAGAGCTGTCCAATTTCCTCTTTTTACTGTACTTTGAATAGAAAAATAATTCTTGGAAGATTCATTTTAGCACAAGATTGATTTTATGTACTTCTTCCAAAGATTAGAGCAACGCTGTATGCTACCTGCCCTATCTGTCACTGGCTACTATGGGGGAAATTTAAGGTGACACCAATGACTCTCCCAAGTGCAGGAGTGATGAACAGGCATACAGCCAAGTGGTAAAGCACCTGGGAAATGGTTAACACAGGAGCCATATGTCTGAGAGGAAAACACAAAGACATTGCTACTAGTGTTAAACATAAGGCTTTTTGGTTTTTAAAAGCCCTTCCTTTTCACTGTCTTTAAACATCCAACTTACAATGTCTTTTTAGACAAAGAACATTTTTAACAAAACTCACTTTGGAACCATGGAATTGAGAAAGGGCTGTTAGCAATATACTATAGTTATTAGTGTTAAGAAATAATCCAAGGTGTGTAAATATTTGCCAGGAGAAATGTGAAGATCTTCCAACAGTAATCCTATATAAGAAAGAGGTAATATGCAAATTGACCATCACACCCTTGCACAAAGATGGCCGCCCCCATGTGGTCAAAGATGGCCACCACAAGATGGCCGGCAGGGGAGGGCAATTGTGGGTGATCAGGCCAGCAGGGAGGGAAGTTAGGGGTGACCAGGCCAGCAGGGGAGGGCAGTTGGGGGTGACCAGGCCAGCAGGGGAGGGTTGGGGGCGACCGGGCCTGTAGGGGTGGGCAGTTGGGGGTGACTGGGCCTTCAGGGGAGGGCAGTTAGGGATGACCAGGCCAGCATGGGAGGGCAGTTATTAGGGGCAAGGCCAGCAGAAGAGGGTAGTTGGGGGCAATTGAGTCAGCAGGGGAGAGCAGTTGGGGGCAATCGGGCTGGCAGAGGAGCAGTTAGGGGTTATCAGGCAGGCAGGCAGAGGCAGTTAGAGGTGATCAGGCAATCAGGTTAGGGGCGATCAGGCAGGCATTCAGAGGAGTTAGGGGCAATCAGGCTGGCAGCCAGAGTGGTTAGTGGTGATCAAGCAGGCAGACAGGTGAGTGGTTAAGAGCCAGCATTCCCAGATTGCAAGAGGGATGTCCGACTTCCGGTTTAGGCCTGATCCTACAGGGACATCCCCCAAAGGGTCCCCGATTGGATAGGGTGCAGGCTGCTTGTTTAGGCCCGATCCCCCGACAGTCAGACATTCCCCAAGGGGTCCCTGATTGGAGAGGATGCAGGCTGGGCTGAGGGAACCCCCCCCCCATGCATGAATTTCTTGTACCAGGCCTCTAGTATTAATATATATGTATATATACATATTGATTGCTTGATAGTAATTAAGTAATGGTTATGTTTCATTTAGTATCATTTATGTAACACATACAAATATTATAACAAACTCTAACAACAAGCTAGACATCTATTCTCCATTCATACTTGATGCAATAGTGCATCCGAGATGTTAGAATCTCACAGTTAGTAAGTGTCAGAGCCAGGGTTTGCTTTCAGGTTTATTTAAAGCCTGACATTTTCCTATAAGTTTACACTATTTCTCTAACAATAGAAGTAGGAGATTGAATATCACTATTTTCAACCCTTTCAAAATTTCCATTTGTATTTCTATATATTTTTTTCTCAATAAGTAATGTAAAACTGGTTTTCCGTATGTCAGTTCTCTCCCGCTATGGCTCTCTAACTTTAGCTCCCTCTCATTCAAAGTAAAAGTTGCATTGCCCAGAGTGAAAGTTGCATTGCCTGACTAGTTCAGAATTCCTTCCAGCTTTAATTTTATTCACAGGTAGATTTACATTAAGAACTAAATATCTGAGAGATTCTGATAAGTCCACTACTGTTTCTTTGTATAAGTAGCTGCTTCATAGTAAGTGAAGATGGGATGCTGAATAAATGTGGCAGAAACTTTGTTATATGGACACTAGCGAATATATGATAAGAAATCAATCTAAGGGAAAAACAGATCTTGGATGGACTAATTATGATAGGCAGATTTAACATTACATTCATGAAACTCAATTTTTAGGACCCTTAACTTGAGCAGAACACTTCCAAGGCTCTCACTAGTTATAACAATATTATATCCTTTTTCTTAAAGATTCCTGCACACCAATTTCATAAGCTTCATGTTCTATAACATCTAGATTCTCTCCTTGAAAATTTGGGCAAATTACGGGTATCCTGGCTCAAATACAGGATCAAGATCAAGAGTAATAAAAAGAATAGCAAGGGAATTAACATAGAAAAACAAGCATAATAAAGAACAAAATGGCAGGGGTGATAGGAAAAGGACACATTAGCGTAATTGAGAAATCTATTGATACTGTTAAATGAAGCCCAAGGAATATGGGATTAAAAATTAAAGAAATACATGCCTTCTCTTTTTATATGGGGACATTCTTTGCTAGTAAAACTTCCACATCAGCCCCCGACACAAGAGGATTCAAATCTATCTAGTTTCAATTTGTTAGAAATATTGTGCAAAACCTTTAAGAGGAATTGCTTACCTTCCTATTATTATTGGAAACATATCCAGAAGCTAAAACTCAGTGTGTGAAGGTAGGACACATCATAGGTAAATAGCAAAGTAGAACACATCAGGTAATGCTAGAAAAATAGTCTTCCTTAGACCCAGAGCTTCTGATCTCCATTAAACAAAATGTTGACTCATCTTAGTTCTGCAATGCATTGTTTGTTTCCTTTTCTTCTTTTTACTGAAGTTGTATTTTACCTAAACATATTATGTTGTTTTGTTCTGATTTGTGGTAATATTTTTGCTCTGTTATTTTTGTATGATTCTTGTTTATTTCTGTGTACATATTATCTGTCTGCTGTGGCTATATCTTTCTCTAGTTTTGTCAGTTCCTGCAGATCTTTGAAAAAGTAACAAATAGCAATACATGAAGCTTTAATTAATAATATTTACCTTACAACAATAAAGATCCCTTCTCAATTGAAAATTTTCATAAGATCCAAGACTCTTTGATATTTAAAGAATTACCTCTCCAACAGGAGAGAGAAAGTTTGGATTGGAGAAGAGTTCATAAGTTAGGAATAGATTTATCAGAATAGAAATGTAAACAAATCAGATATAAAGGGTCTGGAAGAGTAGGAAGAATTTATAAACATATTAAAAGGGAGAATAATTTCACTCAAAATTGCAGAACGTGCTTAGAACAAATACATATGAATGAAACTAGTAGAGTAGCCTTAATGTATCTCCCTGAAAGGGATAGTGTTTTGTGTGTGTGTGTGTGTGTGTGTGTGTGTGTGTGTGTGTGCGAGGGGGGGAGAGGAGGAGTAGTGAAAGAGATATATGATGACCAGAAGTGTAGATTGGTAGAATAGATACTCACCAAACCTATTCCCTCTTTTTAGGCACACTGCTAAAACTATATTATTCATCCTCTTTAAATATGTTTGAGCCATATGACAAGTTCTTGCCAATGGAAAGCGAGTTGCAATAGTACGCAATTTCTGGATTGAGGCATTTAAAAGTGGGTATGGTTCATGTTCACTCTCCGCTCATTGTTCTGCTGAATGGATGATGTAAAGGAAATATTGAAACCATTTGTTGAGGATGCAGTTACGCAGCTTAGAAAGAGATTGGAGACCTTCATCAGCTTTGCATAAGAGCCACAAAACCAGGCTTTGTATGAATTAAAATCAAACTATTATTGTATTAAACCCTCATATTTGTTTGTGACAAAAACTGTTAACTAGCCCAGACTGTGCCACTACAAATAAAAAGTTGTGCCTACAATACATTAAATGTTCTTCCTTGATTGGTTCTCTCTCTCTCCAAATGAAACATGTGGGCTTATTTGGAGACTAGCAGAGGCACACGCAACACCATCTATCCTGGACAAAGAAAAAAAAATGATTTCCTTGCTGGGAAGGTGGTACTACTTCAATAAGTTAGTTGTCTCAGTAAAAGAAACAGCTGGAGTATAGAAAGTATTTGATTGGCCCATACTACCTTTTGATTTATCCTAAGAAATGAGTTACAGATTTTAAAGGGGATATTAAGGAAGAGACACAAAGTGTCACTATAGTGGCCATCCTCTCAAGGAAGCATACGTCCAGATATTAGTTCACCTCATGGCTTAGCTTTACCACCTTCCATCAACTTTTCAACTTACTGAAATCTTGCCTCCTTCCAGAGCATTTACTCTACTCTCAATACTGTAAACAGTGATTGCTAAATGGTAGATACAGTGGGGCCTTGACTTACGAGTTTAATTTGTTCAGAGACCAAGCTCGTTAAGGAGCTCGTTAAGGAGCTCGTTAACTCAAATTACTCTATCAACTCAATGCAAAAAATCAGCCGAGAGACAGCTGGTATTATCTCAAAATCGTTAGTCGGGACACTCGTAAGTCAAGGCCCCACTGTATTAATGATACTTTTCAGTCTTTAATCATCTTGTCTTCTCTGCTGGGCTTGATTGTCACTGCTGATAACCCCTCTCATCTTCAAACTCGCCCGTATTTTTATTCTTTCATTTGTTCTAGGTTTTTGCTCAGATCTTTCCTTCTTGAAGTCAGTCAAAACATCGGTTTTCTCTTCTAGCCATTCAAATGGTCAATTTACTCAGAATGCCTTCTTAGTTCCCCTTTTATTTGCTACAATTCAATATTTTAAATTTCCACCTATAAGCCCCAAACCCCAAGTCCTTCCCTACCGCCAAAACTACTCTCCTTATCCCCATGTCTTACTACTGGCTGATTCATAGAAATCTACACATTTCACTTTTATCAATTCCACATGGATCTCAAACTATCATTTAAAAAATTATATGTATTATCTTGTTCCCCAAATCTATTCTGACCTTACAACCCAGCCCAAAAAGATGGAAATATAAACCATAACCAGTTTGGTTACCAACAGATCCTTTTCACCATCATAATATATCTCATATCTGTGCCCTTCTGTCTGGATTCACTCCCCACCCCACTCAATACCAACACTAAAGCCCTTTCATTTATGACTGGAACTATTGCAAAAGTATCTTTATTTATAGTTTTATGCTGTTTTCAGCCAACACAAAATCAAATTCTATACAATCAGAGTAGGGACTGGTCTAACAGGCAGATTTGATCATATGTGTAACCTGCTTAAAACACTTTTATACATTTTCATAAACCAAAAATCCTCACTATGGAAGCTGCCCTTTCTTTCTATGGAATTCCTGAATCTTATAGATCAATGGGTCTCAGATTTTTTCCAGCATGAGGCACTTTCATGAGTGGCAGGTCCCCTTTTCCATGCTCAGAACTTAATGAAAACCTCCACCCCAAGCAAAACATGTTGTAGAGGATTAAAGAAAATATAATCACAGATTGTTTTATATTGGCAATTTCCTTTCTTCTTATAAAAATATTTTTTAGCTAAAATAAAAAAGAGGAGGTAAGTAAAATATCAACTTTGAAGTGCTGTTAAAGTACTCTTGGCTATTAAACTACTTTGTTCTGGAAGTGACATAGATAAAGAAGGATGCAATCCTGTCTTCCTGGGTGTAACACTACCTCATTTGCTCCATTGAAGAAAAGCATCAGAAGGCAAACAAGTCCAAATAAAAATTCAAAAATAAATTTGAATCCATTCTAAAGTCATTCACAAATGTTAGTGATTAGAATGCTTTTCTTTTCCAAATTACTAGTGGCACTTCAGGAAACAAATGTGGTGATAGAAAAATGATGATGACAGGCAACCAGGCCTCCTCTTCTCCCTTTGCTGTTCCTTTATAGCACATGTTGATATCACACTTAGCATATGCAATTCAAATAATTTGTTGACACATCTGTCTTCTGTTAACTTACACATTGCAAGTTCCTTCAGAATAGAAACTATGTACCATTTTTTTCTCTGCGGTTCCTAGGAAATTGTATAGAACATGAAAATATCTAACAATGTTTGCTCAATGAATGAATGAATAAACAGATATTCTCCACTTGTATTTTTTGCTAATCTTTTAATTTTCTTTTCTCTCTCCATGAGCACAGAAGATGTATTGGTAGTGCCAAAGTCTGGAAGTGAACTTTAGCTTTTTTCACAGACACTTCTAAAATGATGAAGCACTGTAAGGCATCACAATGCACTAATTTGAAAATGTGCAACTCACAGAGGTGACCATGGGGTTAAGTAACCTTTTTTCTAATTGATCCTTATTTCAATGAAGACCCTTTAAAAAGATAAATGAGCCCTGCTTACCTCATGAGTGGTAGAGTGTTGATGGTTACGATAAAAGTAGTCAGGGCATTATAGGTCTAGCATCATAAACACTGTGAACATGTACGCCAGTACATTAACTTATCAATATGAAATAGTTTATTTTGCTCTCACATCTTTAGAAACTGTCATTTTCTAAATATAGATATAACTTGCCAATATCCTATGCACTTCCAGGTTTTTAGAACTACTAACCCTAAGAGGTACTAACAGCAATTCTTAATACTCTCTCCTATTTTGTTCCAAATAGTAGGGTATGATGACAATCTGCTGGTGCATAAATTAATGTTTTTTCAACTCCCTCCGTTCTCATTTGTGACTTATTTCCTGCTCTTCACAAATTTCAACTCTTTTCCATTAAACAAAAGGCTATGTTTTTCCCTCTTTTCTTCTTTCTATAATCTGCACTGAATGTCTGGCAATGGAATGACTGATGTAGAGCTCATGAAAAATGACCTCAGTCAATGTTGGACTCATTTCAGTGGCAGCAGAGCATATTGAGGATATTTTCTTTCACAGAAAAACAATATCCACACTAAATTTAGAATAATTTACATTGTTATCTCTAATATAAGGAATTCCTATATTTAAATACCATTTTAATATCACGATCAATCATTTCTTTTTTTTTAACACTAGCAGGAAAACTTTAACTTCTCCTTAAAGCTGAAACAACAACCAAAAATGTGTATATGTTTGTGGACATACACACTACATGTTTAAGCAGTATTTAAGCACCTTTTATTGACATTAAAAAAAATCTTCACTCAAGGATATGGTTACACTGATCTTTAGAGAGAGGAAGGGAGAGGGGAAGAGAGAGAGAAATATCAATGTGAGAGAGAAACATTGGGTGCCTTCCTTACATGCCCTTACTGGAATTGAACCCACCACCTTTTGGTGTATAGGACGATGCTCGAACCAACTGAGCCACGGCAGCCATGACAAAGCACATATTTAAGCAGTAGGCACTATAGGCAGCACAGAGTTTGGAAATGACTAGCACACTGTGTAGCCAGCTAATTAGGTCAGTTTGTTTGGAATTAATTAGTGCCCATCCTCCAAGCTAGGAGGTGAGTTGGAAAGACCAGAAATCCATTAGGATTAACCAGTCTTAGGCAGTTGTGGCAAAACATTCCTGCAACTCTCAGATGAGAAAAAAAAAGATAGGAAAGAAAAGAATAAAAAAGAATACAGCCATAACCGGTTTGGCTCAGTGGATAGAGCATCAGCCTGAGGACTGAAGGGTCCCAGGTTTGATTCCGGTCAAGGACATGTACCCTGGTTGCGGGCACATCTCTAGTAGGGAATGTGCAGGAGGCAGCTGATCGATGTTTCTCTCTCATCGATGTTTCTAACTATCTCTCTCTCTTACTTTCTGTAAAAAATCAATAAAATATATTAAAAAAATATAAAAGAAATACCGAGGTAATCCAATGCAATACTCATTTTTGCCTTGGTGATGTTGCTTGCTTGTTCACTTCAGTCCAGTGATTATTGCTTTCATGCTTGTTTAGCCCTTCTCTCCCTTATGAAGCCTGGTTGTCTGGTATTGATGATGATTATGTAGTATTTCTGACTAATAGTTTTTAGAGCTGTCTCTTTTGTGTCAGAGATGACAAGAAACAGCAGGGAGACTTATGGAGGATGGAGTAGAGGGAATGAAGAAGATGGATTTGAGCACAAAACAGGAAAACAGAGGGCAGTATGAAAAAGGACTCAGAATGTTAGTTTGCTGGATTTCACAGATCATTGAGTTCTAGCCCTTTGTCTTCAGGGGGGAACTGAGACCCAAAAGTATTAAAGGGATTGTTGAAGGCCACAAGAATTCCCCAATTGGATATATTTTCCATTACTCTAAGTTGTCAATAAAACTATGGTGGAGAACTGTAGTGGTGATCTCATGGTAGTTTCCATATGGCCAACAATTCCTCCACTGAGAAAAAGTTTCACTCTTAAGAATATTTTTTTCTGTGTTCACTCAAGTGTTCTTATTTTCTCTCTCCAACTTTCAATGTTGAATTTCGAGTAATTCTGCTACTATTCTAAAGGTCTACTTTGGTTTAAGGCACCAGAATGTTATAAAAATACCCCTTTCCTTACTTTCATCTTACTTTTCTAGGCTTGAGAAAAAGCCATTTGAAGCAAAGTATATAGTTGTAGTGACTTTTTGTTGTTTTGGCTCTCAAAATTAGGCCGAAATCCATCTACTTTAAATAAAGGAGCCCTACTGCAAAACAAAACCAGATCTGTGTAAATTTGTGTCAGGGTTTCACCTCAGGCATCTGCATCACCACAACCATTTTTCTATGCACAAAACTGGACAGTGGTGAAAAGTAGGACTGCTGGGGCAGCTCGCATTGTGCATGGCTTCCCAGTCTAGTTTGATGGAAGCAATCAAACCAGTGTCTTTGTTTCCCTTATACTGAGAGAGCCAGCCTCTCCAGTATCTGCTATTTGGATACTTTGATCTTTCCTAAAGATGACAATCCAATAAATTTCCTATGCCCACTGGCTATGGAAGTCTAGTAACACTCCTGGATGATGTTCTGTTTCTGGTTCTAACAGAGATTAAAAAAAGAGTATTGCTTGATTTTGATTTTGAAATTGGCATTCCTGTTCTTGATATTGGCCCTTGTTGTCTTACCTGCGCTGGGTAATAAAAATCTATGAAAAGTTTAATATGCTCTCTTTTACCAAGATCCTTTAGCATTAACACATAAAAACTTCTTAAACTAGGTTGATGATATAATTTTTCACTTCAAAATGTGATCCCACTATTGTCTACCTAATTGGAAAATGGCAAGCTCCTGTATTTGCACTATAATTCTAGATATTAAGTTCTTGACGGAATTGTTAAATCATTGGGTTTAATTGGAATAATTGGCTCCTGGTCTTATCATCAGGAATTATTCAAAATATTATAATCTTTTATAGCCAGTGAGTATAACCAGATACTCACTAGCTGTAAAAAAAGAACAGAGGCATACCTGTATTATCAGGATGAAATACGAGCTTGAAATCAAATAGTGCTAAAATATTCACTCATTCTAATTTCATTTTTTATTTCACTGAATACTTATTTTAATAGAATCAATGATTGAAAACTACTAGAGCACAAAGCATCTTGTTTCTTTTTTCTTTTGGCAAATGGATTATCTAAAGTATAAGTAATGCTATTGCACATACAGAATAACATCTATACTATATCATTACAATGGTTATATCTAAAGCAAAGATGAGAGCCAAGATTTATTCTTCAAATGTTTACTTTCTTTGGGGATAAGAAGAGAATATATTCTTTGAAAACTTTTGCATTCATAAAGTCTTTGCATGTAAAAAACTTTTTTGCATTTTGATGACTAATCAATTGGTTGAGATTTTT
The DNA here is from genome assembly GCF_000412655.1 of Myotis brandtii. Taxonomy (NCBI): domain Eukaryota; kingdom Metazoa; phylum Chordata; class Mammalia; order Chiroptera; family Vespertilionidae; genus Myotis; species Myotis brandtii. The sequence goes on from NW_005370122.1 coordinate 37,011, forward strand.
GAAAGGTGTAAAATTTTAGGTAATCTTCAAACATGAAGCCCAAAGTTTTATTGTTCTATTATAACTTTCAGTATCTCAATCTTACAGCATCCCAAGAGAAAATTGCAGTGCCCACGACTCAGTTTTGTAAAATATTCACGAAATTTTGATGATACTATGAAGATACTTTTATTCTTTAAAACGGAATCATGATTCCTCTTAAAGATAACTAAACTTTGTAATACCTTAACCAATAAAGTAATTAAAGATTTAAAAAAGGGTCATTATGGAAGTCCATATTTTTAAATTGTAAAAAAAAATACAATTTGCTATGGAAAGTTTTGGAACATGGAGTGACAGACCTACAAGGAAAGCACTCTAAAATCTATACTGCAGAGAAAAACCAGTAACCAACAGAGCTTATTTTGTACTTTGGACCACCGTCTTTACTAATTTTTCTAGCCCAGTGTTTTCCAAAATGGTGACTTTCATAATTGTATTATATCCATTCTATTATCCATTAATTTAAAAATCATTGAAACCTACAGTAGGTCAAGTCCCATGATAGGCAATATAAATATAAAAATAGTTTAATGGAAGATGTAGCTATGTGAACAATTCTCCAATAAATGGTAAGTGCTATGGAAAGCTTCTGTGGCAAACACCGGGGGGACCTACCCAACAGATATTTCTCTTTACCTCTTCTTTGTGAATAAACTCGGACTCTGATGAGGTCTAATGGGTAGAAATGCCTTGATCTTAAGTAAGGGTCAAATCTAGGATCTAGAGATGGCAGTATATTAGTTTCCTATTGCAGCTATAATAAATTACTCCCAATTTAGTGGCTTAAAACAATACAGAGTTATTATGTTACAGTTCTGGAGGTTGGAGGTCTGACACATATGTCATCAAGATACGATTTCAATTCCTTTGGATAAATACCCAGAAGTGGGACTGCTGGATACAAGCTAGTTCTATTTTTAATTATTTGAGGAACTTTCATACTGTTTTTTCATAATGGATGTACCAATTTAAATTTTTATAAAAAAGGATCCCCTTTATCTACATCTTCATCAATATTTATTATCTTTTGTGTTTTTGATGATCGGTATTCTAAAATATGTGAGGTGATATATTATTGTGGTTTTGATTTGCAGTTTCCTGATGACAAGTTAAGTTGAGCACTTTTTCCCATACTTATTGGCCATTAACATGTCTTCTATAGAGAAATATCTATTCAGGTCCTTTGCACATTTAAAAAATTGGGTTATTCATATTTTTCACTATTGAGTTACATGAATTTCTTATGTATTTTAGATATTAATCTTTTATTAGACATAGAATTTGCAAATATTTTCTCCCATTCCATAGGTTACCTTTTCATGCTATAGGTATTTTTCTTTGCAGTACAGAAGGTTTTTTATTTGATGGTATTCTATTTGTCTGTTTTTGCTTTTGTTGCCTGTGCTTTTGGTATCATATAAAAAAAATCATATCCCAGGCTAATGTCAAGAAGATTTTTCTCTATCGTTTCTTCTAATAGTTTTACTGTTTGGGGTCTACATTTAAGTATTTAATCCATTTTGAGTTGTTTTGTATATGCTGTGAGATAGGGGTAAGATTTCATTACTCTGCGTGTGGTTATTCAATTTTCCCACAACTATTTATTGAAGATACTATACTTTCCCTATTGTGTGCTCTTTTCCCCCCATTGTGTATTCTTGACACCCATTCGAAGATCAGTTGACCACAGATGTGTGGATTTATATCTGGGCTCTTTATTCTGTTCTCTTTGTCTATATTTCTGTTTTCATATCAGTGCAATACTGTTTTGATTACTAAGCTTTGCAATATAGTTTGAAATCAGGAAGCGTGATGCCTCCAGCTTTGTTATTTCTCGGACAACTTTGGCTATGCAGGGTCTTTTGTGGTTCTATATGACTTTTGGGATTGGTTTTCCCATTTCTCTGAAAATGCCATTGAAATTTTTATATGAATTGCATTGAATCTATACATGGCTTTGCAGAGTATGGACAGTTTAATAATATTAACCCTTCCAACCCAAGAACATGGGGTATTTTTCCATTTATTTGTTTCTTTTTTTTTTTTAATTTTGTTTTATTGCTTAAAGCAGCGGTTCTCAACCTGTGGGTCGCGACCCCTTTGGCGGTCGAACGACCCTTTCACAGGGGTAACCTAAGCCCATTCTGCATATCAGATATTTACATTACAATTCATAATAGTAGCAAAATTACAGTTATGAAGTAGCAACGAAAATAATTTTATGGTTGGGTCACAACATGATGAACTGTATTTAAAGGGCCAGAAGGTTGAGAACCACTGGGTATTACAAATTAAAATATATCTTTGTGATTTTAGATAGAGAGGAAGGAAAAGGAATAGAGAGATAAAACATTGATAGAAAGAACATTGATCAGATTCCTCCTGTAGACCTCCTACTGGGATTGGGCGTACAACTCGGACATGTGCCCTGACTGGGAATTGGACCGGTATTCTCTTGGTGCATGGGGCCAAAGCTCAACAACTGAGCCACACTGGCTGGGCTTATTTGTTTCTTCTTAAATTTCTGTAATTAGTGCTTCATAATTTTCAGTGTATAGATCTTTCACCTCCTTGGTTAAATTTATTCCTAAGTATTTTGTTGTTTTTTATGTTATTGTGAATAATATTATTTTCTTTATTTCCTTATGAGATATTTCATTGTTAGTATATAGAAACACAACTCATTTTTGTGTGATGATTTTGTATCCTGCAACTTTACTCAATTTATTAGTTCTAACAGTTTTTTTAATGTCTTTAGGATTTTTACATATTGATTATGCAATCTGCATTCAGAGATGAATTTTACTTCTTCCTTTCCAATTTGGGTGCCTAATATTTCTTTTTCTTAACTAATTGCTCTAGCTAGGACTTCCAGTACTATGTTGAACAAACATAGCAAAAGTGGGCATCCACATATTCTTTTCCTTTTTATTGTTGTTGATTTCTAGTTTCATTCCACTTTGATCAGAAAAGATACTTGGAATGATTTTTTTTTATTGATATATTTTTTATTTTTATTTTTTTTGCAGAGAGGAAGAGAGATAGAGAATTAGAAACATTGATGAGAGAGAAACATCGATAAGCTGCCTCCTGCACACCTCCCACTGGGGATGCACCTGCAACCCAGGCGCATGCCCTTGACCGGAATCGAACCTGGGACCTTTCAGTCCACAGGCCAACACTCTATCCACTGAGCCAAACCGGCTAGGGCACTTGGAATGATTTTGCTCTTACATTTGTAAAGACTTCTTTTGTGACCTAACATATGATCCATCCTGAAGACTGTTCAGTGTGCATTTGAAAATAATGTGTATTCTTTTGCTATTGAATAGAAAATAGTGTATGTGTTTGTCATGCTCATTTGGTTTGTAATGTTGCTTATGTCAGCTATTTATTGATTTTTTAAATCTAGATGTTCTAGACATTATTCTAAGTAGAATATTGAAGTCCCCTACTATTGTTGGAATACTGTCAATAACATGCCTGTTGGTGATGGTGTGAGTGTAGGGCAATAGCACCAGGGAGAGGAGTGGGATGTGTGGCAGTTCTGACTGGAAGAGGGTGAAGTGGTGTGAACTTCAGGCAGCTCCATCAGCTGTAGTCAGCATTGTCAAAGACTGTGGGAATGGTCTTCTGTGGCAAAGCTATAGGTGTTCACAGCAGTGAAGGTGTTGAGTTCCTTGGTAGTGAAAGGTGCTGGGGTCCTCCTGCTCTCTTTTTCCTCCACAGGGAGAGGTTATGGCCCATGGGATACTTCTTGGTTCAAGCTGTGCTGAGTTGAGAGATGGAATGACATAGATAAAACACTTCTTACACATTTCTGTGTACACATCCTCAGTTTTTATGCTCTCTGAGTTGCTGAAGCTTTTTCATTGTAATCCACCAGAGCTCTCCCAGATATATTTCAATGGTGGGTGATTGTTAAATTGGTGCTTTTGTGGGGGACAAAGGCTGTGAACTTGTAGTCTGCCATCTTGCTGACATTAACTAACATGCAATTTTAAAACTTTGCTTTGTTTTTAGCTGAAGATATCTAGGTTCTCATTTGGACCATTGCCTTAGCCTCCTAAACTGTCTTTCCCCTTGTGTCATTTTAATTCTCTACTGATGTCAGCTTTATTTTTAAAAATGGAAAAAGTAACCATGCCTTAACTGGCATGATTTCCCAAATGAAGTTCAGATTCCTTAGCCTGACTTCCAAGGCCCTGGGTGTTCCTTAGGGCTCATCACCTACAAGTCCCCAGCTTTCATTCTGAGAGTCAATACCCTGCAAAGTTCCATGCCTGATGTGTGCTTGCCTATGCTTTACCCTCTCTCTGTAATTTCTTAATCCCCTTTTTTCCTGTGAACCACTTCACATTTCAAAAATCAACTCAACTATAATTTTTCTCAACAAAAATGTTGCTGAGTATCTCAGAAAAATGTTGACATGGCCTTTTGTGTAGTCCCATACCATCCTCATACACATAACTATTATAGTCCCAATTGAGTGTATATGTTTAAATGTGTCTCTTCCTCTCTATATTGGAAATGTCCAGGACATATACTGTATCCTCACATCCAGGTCAGTTTTTGGAAAGTACTAGGCATTCATTAAGTAATTCTGAAATAGTAATCAAATCAACTCACCTTGTATAATTTCTAAGAACTTCTATGGGCCTAGGAACATGAAATTGAGAAATATGTTTCAATCAAAAAATTTCTCCTGCATTAATGAAGATCATTTACACTTTGTCATTACAGTCTAATTGTAACATGTTTATCCTTTCCTAATTTTAAGAGTAAATATTTACACAAAGTTCTTCTTATAATTTTATCATTATTTTCATTTTAGTGTTGAGAATGGATTTAGTTTTGAAAATAAAGTGAGCCCAAAAGTGGTTCCCCAAACTCAGTTGATACAGTAATATATTTAGAATCTGAGTCATGCCCTGAGAAGTGGGTCTAAAATAAAACCTACAGAGCTATAGACTTCCCTCTCAGGACTGCTTTCATTGTGTCCCAGAGATTTTGGATTGTTGTGTTTTAATTGTCATTTATTTCCAAGATGTTTTTAATTTCTTCTTTGATCTCTTTGGTAACCCAATCATTGTTTAATAACATGCTATTCAGCTTCCAAGTGTTTGAATTTTTTGATTGTTTTTATTGTAGTTGATTTCTAATATTACGCCATTGTGGCCTGAGAAGATGCTTGATATGATTTCAATCTTCTTGAATTTGGAGAGACTTTGCTTGTGACCCAATATGTGGTCTATCTTTGAAAATGTCCCATGTGCACTTGAGAAGAACGTATATTCCATGGCTTTGGGGTGAAATGTTCTGAAGATGTCAATTAAGTCCATTTGATCTAGTGAGTCATTTAGGATTGCTATTTCGTTGCTGATTTTTTGTCTAGAGGATTTATCCAGTGATGTCAGTGGGGTATTAACGTCCCCTACTATGATTGTATTGTTGTCGATCTCTCCCTTGATATCTTTCAGGAGTTTTTTTTTAATTTTTTATTTTATTTTATGTATTTGGGTGCTCCTGCATTGGGTGCACATATGTTTATCAGGGTTATATCCTCTTGTTGTACCGATCCCTTTATATTATGAAGTGGCCTTCCTTATCTCTTATTATGGCCTTCACTTTGAGGTCTGTTTTGTCAGATATAAGTATTGCTACCCCAGTTTTTTTTTCATTTCCATTTGCCTGAAAGATATTTTTCCATCCCTTCACTTTCAGTCTGTGTGAGTCCCTTGTTCTGAGGTGAGTCTCTTGTAGACAGCATATATATGGGTCATGTCTTTTTTTATCCATTCAGCCACTCGATGTCTTTTGATTGGAGCATTTAGTCCGTTTACGTTTAAAGTTATTACTGAAAGGTACTTGTTTGTAGCCATTTCTTTTTTTGTGTGGCTGTTTTCTTTCTGAGCTTTTTATTTCTTCTTTTTACACCAGTCCCTTTAGCATTTTTTGTATTGCTGGCTTGGTGGTGATAAACTCCCTTAGCCTTTTTTTGTCTGTGAAGCTTCTTATTTCCCCTTCAATTTTGAATGATAGCCTTGCTGGATAGAGT
>NW_005370122.1:43820-52653 GCF_000412655.1 Myotis brandtii
GGCATTGATTCATAAAACCACACAGGTTTAAAGTGTACAACTCAACAAAACATAATCTGCACTCTGCATTGTGCACCCATTGCCCAAAGCAATGTCTATTTCCATCCTCATTCCCCCCTCCCTTTAGCCACCACTACCTCTGCCACCCCATTTCCCTCTGGCTATCACCACAGCTGTCTGTGTCTATGTGATATATATATATATATATATACCACACACTTACATATATACTTTTTTGCTTAACTGGAAACAGTATTTTTAGTGTCTGGGTAAGCATTTCCACCCCTTTGTTAGAACGAGCTGCGCTTCACTGAGCTCCTGCCAGTGAGAGGGAACACCCAGGAGGACCCTTGCCAGCTCCTCCCCTGTCCGTCAGTGCATTTCATGTATCCATGCATCTGTTTCTATTTTGTTTGTCAGTTTATTTTGTTCACTAGATTCCACATATAAATGAGATCATATGGTATTTGTTTTTCTCTTACTGGCTTTTTTTTCTGTGAGCATAATAATTTCCAGACAATCATGCTGTCACAAATGGTAAGATTTCCTTTTTTTTACAACCGAGTAATGTTCCATTGTGTAAATGCACCACAGCTTTTTAATCCACTCATCTACTGATGGGCATTTGGGCTGTTTCCATATCCTGGCTATTTGTAAATAACACTGCATAAACGTAGGGGTGCATATATTCTTTTGAATTAGTGTTTTGGGTTTCTTATGATATAATCCCAGAAGTGGGATTGTTGGGTCAATGGAATTTCCTCAAAAGTTACAAATGGAACTGCCTTTTGACCCATTGATCCCACTTGTGAGAAGAATTTAGGATTTTTATAAATTCTATATGTATGGGCAATGATTAAATTCTAACCCTCTCAGTGTTTTATGTGTTAAACCAAATTTTATATAGTAACTTTTCAAGAGAGTTGTCAATAATAACTATATTAGTCTATCTCCTCCCTTCACTTTCTTTACATACTAACACTGACTTAATTAAGTGAAAAGTAAGGGGTAAAAAGCAAAAAGTACTGGTAAATTCCCTTGGCAAAGTAAGTACCTGGAATGATTCAGTGCTTCATCTTGATTTACACAGATTTCAGAGTGTATGGATTTGGGAAATAAAGATTTTACAAGAGGAATACTCAGATTCTTGAAAAGCAGGACTAAACTTTTTAACATTTCAGTAATAAGTGGCATATGTCACCCCATCAGAATTTGGGAATATAAGACTAAGGCCAGTTACAACGCTAATGGCACATGACATGAAAACCTCATTGATGGGCTTGTGAGAGCTCTTAAAGGACAGCTGTGCTCCCGCTGCCTTTCCATGGAATACAAATCACTTGAAAATGCCATTTGAGCATTGCACTCTAGTGAATATTAAATATCAAATGCTTCCCATTGCTGGCAGTAAGTGGGCCACATTGATTTTCCCCCTTGACTCTACTGGCATCCTGTCTCTGTGGACTTTTACTATGTGTGTTAATATGCACCATGGGAAGAATGCATTATATCAGAGCCCCAACCCTGTGAGAGCAGTGTGTGGATACAGAACATTTGCTCTTAGAACCACAGCTGGCTTAGGAAAGTATGATTCCTGCCACAGATTTATGTCTTATCAAAATGAGTTTGCATCTTTGGAGGTCTGCATAATGTCAGATCTATGGCTTTTATAGAAACACAAACTGTTGTGATAGAATATTATGAAGGGATAATCCTTGACAAGGTTGCAAAGTATAGCACAACAGATCATTTCTCAGACATGGAAGCACATTGGAGTCACCAGGGGAGTTTATAAAACGATGCCTGACTGGACCCAACCCCCAGGGATTATTATTTAATGGTGTGGGCTGTGGCCTTAGCAGCTGGATTTTTAACTGTCTTCCAAGTGATCCTAGTGGGTAGTCAAGGCTGAACACTACTAATGTGAGAATATGTGCTGTCATTCAAGTTTAGAGAAAGCATTCTTCCATTAAGATGGTCACTGATTATGATTGTATTTGTTTATGCCCTGGCTCACTCACACTCACATTCACATGCTTGATCTGTCTATTCAGCCTCTAGTAGTGATACTGTGTGTGTGTGTGTGTGTGTGTGTGAGAGAGAGAGAGAGAGAGAGAGAGAGAGAGAGAGGGAGAGAGGAGGTGCATATCTGGGAAGGAGCTAGTCACTTAGAATGTTTTGCTTTGTTCATAACTTAACTTGAAAATATTTTTCTGGATACATAAAATGAGCATAGAATTTTTTAGAAAACTGTTGGCAACAGATGGACATATCTTTCGCTATTGGTATAAAACTGAACTTGATTGTCAGGTTGAACAAAGAGTAGGTTGTTTATTGAAAATAAATGGTTTAGTGTAGCATGAAGGGCTTAGTCTACTTCCTGGAATTCACAATATGGGGGCTCAGCAGACCACAGAGGATGATGGCCTAGAAACATGGAGAAACCCTTCCACCTCTTTCCAACACTGTCTGGCCTATTTCCCCCAGAATCAAAATATGTGCTTAACCAAATGAGCTTTACAAGGGTCACAACTGAATCAGATGATTATTCTAAAACCACATAGATTGGGGTGGGTGCAGTGGGAGAAGGAATTCAGCAATCTAGCAACACTCCAAGTACTGTAGAGATGCGACATACTGCCTGAGTCATCGTGAGCCTTGGGTGAAGGATGGAAATGGAGGAGAGAGTCCTCCAGGGATACGCTTTAGACATCCTCCAGCTTATGCATGACCCTTCTGGATGCTCCTATTTGCTCATTCGAACTCCTTTCTCCTGTCCTCTCTCATTCACTAATTGGCTTTCTATGCTTTCACTTTCCAGGGTCTTCCAGGCTATCACATCTGCCTAAGGAAATCAACTTGGCCCATTAAGACTTCCAAATGTGACACTTTGATTTTAATGAAAGTAAATGGCATGTGACTTGCCCAGTTACTGTTGGCTCTGCCGAGAGGGGTAGTGGTGAGGGGATTCCTTTGGTCCCAAGAATAAGGTTTGGAACAGTGAAAGGCTTCTACTCCATTTTTTCCCCTTAAAATGTCTGAAATCATTCCTATCTCAAAGTGCAGGAGATAGTTTCCTTTCAAATATTCCCAACTGGACCACAAAAGACATTCCTCTACTTTATCTACTTTGACTTTGACCTGATTCCTAACTGCATAGTATCTTTTTATATTAAGAGAGTGTTTCTCCTTTCCCTGACCTGGTGATGTTATAAACTATCTTGTATTAACTATTAATGAAGGGCACAATGCCCAGATTGCTTCTGTCTGACTTCTAAATCCAATGTGTCTAAGAGAGGCAGAGGGACCTCGGTTCACCCCACCACACTGCATTCTCCACAGAGCTCACTATTTCTTACCACTGATGTTTACTTAAAGGTGTAGGGTTCAGGAAGAATGAGAGAGGATAATAAAGTACAGCTGCCTACTACTCAAAAGAAATATTATCTACCCAATCTAAGTGCAAAAGAACAAAGCCTCACTTGTAATTTTAACGGAAATAAACGGTTCCACACTACTTCTCTACCTATGCTTCTGTAGCTAATAATGATGACAAATGTCTCTTGGTACTCTGTTGTAGGAAATAAAAAGCCAATAATTAATCTGTCATCATACACCCAAACACAATAATAGGATTATCACTTAGAATAGATTCCCGTGTGGAATAGGCATTCAAGAAATACTTACTGACTATATGAAAATCAGAATATTTTGCAAAAGTAATTATGAATTTTGTTGCATTCACACTCCTGAAAGTACAACATCCAATAAGTGGAATTGGCTACTGAGCATGTAGACAAATTGAAGACATTTGTGACCTACCTTTATTTGATTAAATCAGAAAAGAAATAACTTGGAATCTTAAGTGTGCATGGAATATGAAAAGTGGAGAAAATGCAGCATGGATTCAACTGTCCAAAGACATAAATAATTGTTCCATATGCATGCAGTATATACTAAAACATTTTGTATGGAAAAAGAAATGGATGCGATACTGATCTGTTGGGATTAGTAGATAATAAAAAATTTACCAAAGAGTGAAGCATATACTATACCAACCATATATATGAGACCAAGGAACCTGAATTTGCAATTCAATCTTTTCCCCTTTTTATTGAATTTATGGGGGTGACACTGGTTAACGAAATTATACAGGTTTCAGGTGCACAACTCCACAACACATCTATACACTGTATTGTCCATTCACCACCCCAAGTCAAGTCTCCTTCCATCACCATTTATTCCCCCTATACCCTCCTCCACTGTCCCCAATTCCCCTTCCCTCTAGCAATCACCACACTGTTGTTCATGTCTATGAGGTTTTTTGTCTCTCTTTTTTCTTTTTTGCTCAATCCCTCCTGGGTCATAAAAAGGAAATCTTACCCTTTGCCACAGCATGGATGGACCTGGAGAGCATTATGGTAAGTGAAAGAAGCCAGTCACAGAAAGACAAATGCCATATGATTTCTTTCATACATGGAATCTAATGAACAAAGTGAACTAACAAGCAAAATAGAGATAGACTCATAGATAGAGTGCAGGCTGACAGCTGTCAGGGTTGGGGTTGGGGTTGGTGGGGTGGGTTGGGGGTGGTGCAACACAGTCTTAAGGGAAAGATAGCTTGCCTCAGGGAACAGGTAGTTCTGTATCAAACATCTGTTGCTACAAACCCTGGTTTATATGTTATTTGCAACACATAGATACAAATATTTTTGAAAAAGTGAATTTAACTCTGTTAATATAGAGAAAATTACCAAAAGGAAAACAATCTGATTTGTGATTGCTGCAACTCATCATATCAACAAAAACCACACACACCCAACATGCATAATTGAAGTTGAAATATTAGTAAAAAACTTTAAGGATGCTGTCTTCATCTTTTCTGTCTGCTATAACAAAAGTAACATTAACTGGGTTGCTTATAAACAACAGAAATTTATTTCTCACAGTTCTGGAGACTACAAAATCCAAGATCATGGTGCTGGCAGATTTGGTGTCTGGTGTGGGCTTGCTTTTTGGTTCATAGACAGCTGTCTTGTCTCTCTGGAAAGAGACAAAGGGGCTCTCTGTTGTCTCCAAAACCATCACATTGGGCTTTAAGATTTAACACATGAATTTGGGGTGAACACAAACATTTAATCTATAGCAGATGCCCTGATATATATTGTTGGCCATTAGGAGTTGCTGGTTTCTCATTCCATGTTCTACTCTACGAGTCCATTCCAATAAATGGCATTGGATCTCAAAGTTGGCCTCAACCATATTTGTCCAGCCTCAGTTGAAGATATTTTTTAGAAAATAAGCCTTAATTTATCATTTTTAATGAATTATATCATAAGAATTAAATCTTCTTTAGGAACCATGAATCTAGATGGTTCCTAACATGTTAATTTTGGGGTATTAGTGGGGAGTAAATGGCAGGGAACCTATGGAGAAAGGAGTATGTATGGGACGATGTCATGCCAAGGGTATTGATATTTAGGGAGAAAAGTCTGTGTCAAACCCATGAAATTTGGGAGCATACATATCAAGAGAAACAGTGAGACAATGAAATGATGGTAAAATGGAAAAAATGAGTTTGTTAAATAAGAAATATAAAGAAATAGAGCTAAGAGAGTGGTAAGATCAGATTAGAAAATAGTTCGTTCACTTATTCTTTGAATTACTGCTCTGTCAACCTCTGTATTAGACATTCAACAAATTTCATGGACAAGAAAGTTGTAGCCTTTGTCCACAAATCCTTGGGTGAGTCTTTTATTTGGGATCCTGCTTAGAGCATCTCTTAAATGTCAGATTTGGCAATGTATGTGTTACAACAACTGTTTATTTCAAGACACAAAGTGCCTATAGGTCACAGTGCAAGCAGTTCTCTAAAGGTGACTTAACAACAGTAGTCCCATTATTGACATCCTTTCTAGAGTCATTGGACTTCTTTTTTGTTGTACTTGTAGCTATTTTAAAAAATATATTTTTATTGACTTTTGGAGAGAGACAAAGAATGAAGGAGAGAGAGAAAGAAAAAATGATGTGAAACATCTCTTGGCTGCTTCCTCCACGCCTGTTACTAGTGATCTAGCCCACAACCTGGGCACTGGACGATGCCCAACCAACTGAGCCACATGGTATTTTTTTTTTATGTTCCTTGAGGATTCATCAGGTTTGAAAGTGGAGGGAAAATTTTTCTCTAGTACAGTACAGCATCTAGTGGAAATTCTACTGATATAATCTTGAGATGGCTTTGCAAAAAAAAAATCCTTTTATGGGAAAAAATATACCCAATAATAAGAGGACATAACATATATATTCAAGGATATATTCATGTCTTTCTAGAAGGCTTGATCCTCTTGAGGTCCCACTGTTGCTGACTTCATTAATTCTCGGAAGCTAGAAGTCTCTTTTGAGACATGCAAAACAACCAACCAAGACAGCATTCTAAGGTCTTGCTCTTTCTTTCATTCTTTTATTTTTTTTTATTCTTTTGAGAAAAACAGGATGGTGCTCTGCTTGAAAAATAAATTCCCACATTGGAGAGTAGTTCTTGGAAAAAATTAATAAATCCAAAGAATTGGTGGTGTTATCTGGGCAGTTGGCCAGTCACCCTTATGTTATCTAGACATACATTACATGTGATGATAACACCAGATGGTCCATTTTCCCATCTGTTCAGAGCCACTGAAATTATTTCCAAAGAAAAATATTTGGGGATTCCCAAGCATGACATACCAAAAGAAAAAATGTGAAATACCAGTGGAAAATAGGAAGAATGAAAAGTTCCCTGAAGGGTGACTTTTTTTAAGTCACCAAAAATTAATAAGGTGTTCATTGTGATTAAATTTCTAGTATCCATTTGGGTTACCAATGAATAAATATTGTCCAATATCATTCTATTCACTGTTTGCTCCTCAGTTTAATAGTGAGAGCCCATCCCTACCTTACAAGTGCTTCATTCAGCCTCACATACTGAGAGTACTCAAATGGTAACCTCAGTTCCATCTTGATTAAGATCTTGACCAAGGCTGGTGACATATTAGCCTCATACCCAGGTCTGTCAAATATATTACCTCTCTAAACCTTGTATCCGATGTGCCAAGGGTTTGCCAAGCTTTGAGATCCCTACTTTTGAGTTTTATAGACAAGTTGGCTTCTCTTGTTTCCTATTTTGCATACCAGAGTTTTTTAAAAAGTAAGGCTAGTTTGCCTTTTATCAATAAAGCCCTCATGGACCTTAACTCTAATCCTTCACAAATGACTATTCAGCCCACTCCTCTCCACACCCTGCCCACCTGAGTCACTAGGGAAGGGATGCTGAGATACAGGAAGGGATGCTAAGGCAATTTTGGATTCCTGAGGTCTTCTTCACTATTCCATGAGTGACAGCCTATAGACCCCCTCTAGCAGCCTTTTGATGGGCAGATCTGAAGGAGCACTGAGGCAGAAGCGCCTCACAAAAAGTCAGACAAAAGGACAACACCTTTATAGTCTCACCCTCTGTTTATGAAGCACATTAAGGCAGTATACAGGATACAGGAGTTTCTCCACTGTATACACTTTATTTCCCGTGTTACCTAATCTTTCAAGGCCTCTGCTTCCCCACTTGTACAATGGAGATAATACACCCCCACATGACTTTGGGTGAAGAGTAAATTAGTTAATACATTTAATATTTAAAACAGGTCTGGCACGAAGAAAGCACTTAACCATTATTATCAACATTAATACTATAATTAAAAGATTAAAACACATAGAATATTAACATTGATTAACTATGGATAAGGAAGTGGTGGGGTAATAGGTACATCCTTTATATTTGTTTTTACTTTTCTAACTTAAGGTTCCTAATAACATTGTTTATATAACCATAGATAGTTAATAATTGTGATTTTTAAGGCACTGACAATACTGAGGAGTAACACTAAAAGGTGACTTTTTCTGGGATCCAAGAAGAGTTGTAGATATGACCAAAAAATCTGAATGATTGTTTTAAAAGTATTTAATATTTGAATAATTTTCACACTGTGGAACTGCAGAAAAACACAAAAGAGGAAAAATCACAAAATCCAAAGACAGACACCATTCAATTTTTGTCATAATATGATTCCAGGATTCTGCTGTGAACCTTATGCACCTGGGTTAAGTGTAGTGGCTACTCGATGGAGGCAGTGCTGCCCCTCAGGACTTTTCCAGCCCCATTTCCCCAGAAATCTCTCTTGGAGGACTTTTTACCAGCAGCACTGTGACAGAGTCTTCAGGCCAAAGAGGGAAATTCTTTCATGCTGCTCATTTCTCAGACCTTTATTTTTTCCTTTAAATATATATATTTTTTTATTTTTCAATTACAGGTGACATACAATATTATATTAGTTTCAGGTGTACATCACAGTGATTAGATAATAAATAACTAACTAAGTGATCACCCTGATAAATCTAGTATCCATCTAGCACCATACATAGTTATTACAATATTATTGACTATATTCCTGATGCTATACTTTATATCCCTATGACTATTCTGTAACTACCATTTTAAGGTTGCCAGATGGGAGGAGGGTTGGGGGCGGTGGGTGAAAAAGGTAAAGACTTTTTTTTTTAGATCAACTTTTCCTCATTACACTTTCCCTTCCTCCTTACCTCTCTCTCTCCTCTCTCTCTTTCTCTCTCTCTCTCTCTCTCTCTCTCTCTCTCTTTCTCTCTTTCTTGCCATTTTCTTCCTTCAAGCTAAAGAAATAAGAACTCACTATTAAGTAACTAAATCTTCTCTTCCAGGCATTAAATTAAATTTGAAAAATGTTAATATTATCTACAGGTGTGTGTGTGTGTGTGTGTGTGTGTGTGT
>NW_005370122.1:52730-56362 GCF_000412655.1 Myotis brandtii
GAGAGAAGGAGAGAATTCATTTCAGAAAATTTTAGGAAAACTACTGTTTATTGGTTGGAAATACTGTGGAAAGAACTGAGATTGAAGCTGCTGAAGTAGGGATTTCACAGTTCAGATCCTTTGAAAAAATCCATCCTCTATTATAGTGAAAAAAATTCTACCCTGGAAGTGTTGCATTACAGAACCTCAAAATATTGGAAGAAGGGATTAATTGCTGTAGATCAGGTCAGACAGGGACAGGATGCTGCTCTGCTTCTTGAAGCTGCATAGTGTGCTGCTCACTCTGGAGCCAGACTCATAGTTTCTCTCTACCAGCAATAAAATCTGTGTAATGAGAATTCACATTTATAAAGAAGAGGAAGGGAAAATGCATTTGCTCTGTGCTGTTTTGAAAGGCAGAAAAGGCATTTGACCCGATGACTGATTCTCATCTGTCGTGAAGAGCTTTCTTATAATTAGAAAAAAGAGAATCTTTCTATGTTTCTAATAGTAAAACGGCTGATTCTCATTTCCTGCCTAATGAATTATTTACTCCACCTAAGGACATTTATACTCAATCTACAGTTTGGCAATGTTCCAGAAGATGGCACAGTCATTTATAAGAGAATCTCCTCTGGTTTTAATGCCTGCTCTTCATTTACTTTGTGAAAATGTTGGTGTGCTCCACTTCTAAGATGAATGAAGAGCCATGACACAATACTTCTGCTCTTCTATGATCACAGAGCATCACGGGCAAAGTGAATTTTTGTGAGGATGCCATTATTTGATCAATGGAAATAAACAGAATAGATAATTCAGGGCCATGTAAGCAAGAGCCACTATAATCCTAAAACCAGGCCCAGCCCTTCAGTCAGGATGCTTCACATTCTGTTGCCATTTCCTGACTCTCCCCTCAAGTTCCTCTCTCTGAGCAGCAACTCCAGGCCCAAGCACTCCTTGACCTGGCAGATGTTCCACAGAATTTGGAAGAGGTGGCATTCTTTAAACTGAGCGGGGCGGGGAGGGGGGTGCTTTAAATCTCTGGGGAAACCTTCCAAGTGACAAATTGGTTGTTATGTTTAGCCTTCCTTCTTTCCCAAGACATATTGACAATACGTAGCTCATTCTTATGTAGAGCGGCAGGTTTTCCCCTCACGAAGGGGTCTGTTTTTGGTCCACATGGTGTGTAGCCAGGAAGATGTACCTTGAAAGTTCTACAGGCTCATCCAGTCCTCAGCTTTTCCATACAGAGATTGACTGGGAGCCTTAGGATAACAGAGGTCGGGCCTGGTCCCCAGCCAGAGATCCCAGTGTAACAGGGTAAATACAAGGGAAATGGAGACCAGCTGCCTCACAAAATGTTCAGAAAGCATTGTGTTTCTCATCATGTTGTTGGCAGAGTTAATTTCCCCATTCACACATCAACTCAAAAATGAGTTTTTACCTCCTTGAGCAACTGTTTGTGGACAAATTTCCTAATTTTACACTAAAATATCACTCTCAGTTATCAATTTGATATAGAATTAAAATAAAATGCATCTCTTTATGTGGAGTAAAGATGTGACTGTGAAACTAACAGAAATATGGCAGCAGCATAGATACTTAGCTGGATTAACACATTGCAGTAATGAGTTATAGTTTATTATAATTTGCTGAAAACCAGGACATCCTTCCTTACAGATAAAGTTGAGCACATTTTAATGTGTCTAGGACTGCTAGCTACTTCTTGAGAATTTTATTTTAAAATTTAACATTTCATTGCCAAAAGTGACCTTTAAATCATTAAGCTTGTGGCTTTATATCACTAAACATTTTCTTTCTTTTCACTAAATATTCTCTGAGTGATTATAATCTGAGTTTTGAGATAGTATCTATACAGTTTTGCTTTATATTATCAATAGTGAGTTTAATAATTTTCAAAAATCTTATTCTTAGACTTCCTGGAATTTATGGAATAATTTTGTAAAAATATTTATTGAGATATATACTAGTTGTGTAGAAAAATGCATATATGTACAGTTTAAAGAATAAATATAAGGTAAAAAACAGTGTGAACCCCATTTAAGTAAGACACTGGAACACCATTAACACATCAGAAACCCTTTGGGAGTTTACTGCTTAGCATAGCTATTCTCTTTCCACTGGAGTTAAACTCACTCTTGAATTTTCTTCTTGCTTTTTCTTTTGGCTTTGCCACTTATCCTATCTAATAAAAGACAAAAAGGGTAGTTAAGCGTACCTCCGCTAGGCTTCCCATTGGCTAATCAGGGTGATATGCAAATTAACCGCCAACAAAGATGGCGGTTAATTTGCATACGTATGCTCCAAGCAGTGGAGTGAAGCCAAACAGCCCCAAAGCCATTGAGCAGTGAGGCCTCACCGCCCTGGATCAGCGGAGCCGCGAGACCTCCCGGCCCCTGCAGCAGCATGACAGGGGGCAGCGCCGCAACCCCCTGATCAGCCCTGCTCTGTGCCTGACAGGGGGCAGCGCCGCAACCCCCTGATCGGCCCTGCCCTGAGCGTGTCAGGGGGCAGCGCCCCAACTCCCCGATTGGCCCTACTCTGTGCGTGACAGGGGGGAGCTCCCCAACCCCCCGATGGGCCCTGCTCTGTGTGTGACAGGAGACGGCGCCCCAACCCTCCCCCCCATTGGCCCTGCTCTGTTCCTGACAGGGAGCAGTGCCCCAACCCCCTGATCGGCCAGCTCTGTGCGTGACAGGGGGCAGCGCCCCAAACCTCCAATTAGTCCTGCTCTGTGAGTCTCAGGAGGTAGCACCCCCCCCCATCAGCCCTGCTCTGTGCGTGACTGGGGACAGTGCCCCAACCCCCTGATCAGCTGTCTCTGTGTGTGACAGGGGGTGGCGCCACAACCCCTCCTCCCCCATCAGCCCTGCCCTGAGCATGACAGGGGGTGGCGCCGCAACCTCCCGATCTGCCCTGCTCTGTGTATGAGATAGGGGAAGGAGCCCCAACCCCTTGATCCGCCCTGCTCTGTGTGTGACAGGGGAAGGTGCCCCAACCCCCTGATCCGCCCTGCTCTGTGCGTGACAGGGGGTGGCGCCACAACCTCCCCATCGGCCCTGCCTTGAGTGTGACAGGGGGCGGTGCCCGAAACCCCCAATTGGCCCTACCCTGAGCGTGACTGGGGGTGGCATCGAAACCTCCCGATCCGTCCTGCGGGGGTGGCGCAACTCCCCAATCGGCCCTGCTCTGAGCCCCACCAGGGGCTGCAGGGCAGGCACCTAGGGATTGGGCCTGCCCTCTGCCACCAGGAAGCAGGCCTAAGCCAGCAGGTCATTATCCCCGAGGGGTCCCAGAATGTGAGAGGTCACAAGTGGGGCCGAGGGACACCCCCCCCCCTGCCAGTGCACAAATTTTTGTGCACCGGGCCTCTAGTCTTATCTAATAATAGAGAAACATGGTAATTAACCATAACTTCGCTACCCTTCCCATTGGCTAATCGGCAAGATATGCAAATTAACTGCCAACCAAGATGGTGGCTGGCAGCCAGGCAGCTGAAGCGAACAGGAGGTTTGCTTGCTCCAGTGAGGGAGGAAGCCAAGGTTCCCGCCTGCCGCAGCCCAGCTCTGAGCTCCGGATGCAACAATGTTGCAATTATAGAAGCTAAACAAACCCAGAAACCTGCTTTCAGC
>NW_005370122.1:56995-64423 GCF_000412655.1 Myotis brandtii
AAAAAAACAAGGAAAAAAAAGAGGCTGGGAGCTTCAGTTGCCCGCCAGCCTGAAAACGGCCCTCAGCCCCTCACCCAGACTGGCCAGGCACCCCAGGGGGATCCCCACCCTGAAGGGGGTGTGACCAGCTGCAAACAGCCATCAGCCTGTCATCCAGGCTGGCCAGGCACCCAAGCGGGACCCCCACCCTGATCAGGATCGCCCTTCAGGGCAAACCAGCCGCCCCCACCCTTGTACTAGGCCTCTATCCTATATAGTAAAAGGGTAATGTGCAAACTGACCCTAACAGCAGAAAGACTGGGAATGACTGGTCACTATGACACACACTGACCACCAGCGGGCAGACTCTCAATGCAGGAGCTGCCCTCTGGTGGTCAGTGTGCTCTCACAGTGGGGCGCTCTGCTCAGCCACAAGCCAGGCTGATGGCTGCCAGTACAGCGGTGGTGGTAGGAGCCTCTCCTGCCTCCGCAGCAGTGCTAAGGATGTCGGACTGCAGCTTAAGTCTGCTACCTGCTGGCAAGTGGGCATCCCCCAAGGGCTGCCGGGCTGCCAGAGGGATGTCTGATTGCCAGCTTAGGCCCAATCCCCCGGAGAGCAGGCCTAAGCCAGCAAGTGGTCACCCCCGAGGGGTCCCAGACTGCGAGAGGGCACAGGCCGGCCTGAGGGACCCCCTACCCCCGAGTGCACAAATTTTTGTGCACTGGGCCTCTAGTGTATATATAAAACCATAACAATATACTGTATAATTTAGCCTGAACTTTATATAAACAGAACAGAGTTGGATGTGTCCTGTGGACCCTGAGAAAGAAAATACCTACGAAAAAGGGCTCTCAGTGAATAACTGGGCTACAATTGAAAAAAAACACAAAGAGTAGCAGCCATTTCTACACAGGGGTCTCTCATGCAAACTGCATTTCAGGCATAAGCCTACACTGAACTGCCTGCCTGCACTGTTTCTGCCCTCTGAGTCAGTCTTATTAAAGCAGTTCCTGGAATCCTATTCCAATCAATAAGAATGAGGCTTTCCCCATCCAATCAGAGCTATGAACTATATCCCTATCAATATCTCACCAACCAATCAGAGTGGCTCCATTATGATTAACCAGGACATTGCCTTTTAGACCAATCAAACTGCATGAATTTGGAGTCCTCAATTGCCTGTGGACAAACTGATCAGGGACCAAGGGCTGTAACTTCTATCTCTATTGTCAGCTCTCTTCTGGCTCTGGGAGCACACTTTCCCTTTTCATGGACACTATAGTTTGATTTCCCGGGCTGCAGCTAAAACACCAAAGATGTCTCACTGGAGCAAACCAAGACAGTGCAGGACAGAGAAGACCTGAGCAGAGCTGTCGGCCTGGAGAGGAGCCTGGCCCCAGGGCCACCTGACCCCAGGGCCTTCTAATGGCAGAGCTGTTTTCACAGCCCTGCTGTGTCACAATTGAGCTGTTTGCACTGAATAAAGTTTCCTTCTTCACCACACCCCAAATTAGAGATTCCTGTTGGTGCTGAATTGATGCTAAGGATCTTTGGTGGACAGTCCTTCTGTGTCTTGTTTCTTTATTTCAAAACTGAATAATTTATAATTCCTTATGTATATATATGTATTTTGAGATAAAAATTCTGTGTAGAACATACTTATACAAAAAATTATTTGTTGTTTAACTAAAATAAATTATATCAAAGTTATATATCTTTCTTTTTTGGGGGGGAAGGATTTTTTCACTTTTATTTTTATAAGATACTAGAGGCTTAGTGTATGGATTTGTGAACTGGTGGGGTCCCTCGGCCTGGCCTGTGGGGATCAGGCCGAAACCAGCTCTCCGACATCCCCTGAGGGGTCCCGGATTGCGAGAGGGACTCTAGTATGTATATAAGATCTTTGGTTAATCTCTTCCTGCCCACCTTGTTCCCTCTGAGATTCATCAGTCTGTTCCATGTTTCCATGCCTGTGCATTGAGCGTCTGCCCCCTGGTGGTCATTGCCTGTCATAGTTCCTGACCAGTTGGGTCAGCTGGTTGGCTGGTCCCTTAGGCATATATATATATATATATAGATATAGATATAGATATAGATATAGATATATATAGATAGATTTTTATTGTGTAATTCCAGATTGACAGTGCTTTTCTTTCATTACTATAAAAGGGTCACTCCATTGTATTCTGGTTTACATAGCTTCTTTTTGAAAAATTTTATTGAATTTATTGGGGTGACATTGGTTAATAAAATTATATCAGTTTCAAGTGTACAATTCTATGATACATCATCTGTATATTGTATTGTGTGTTCACCACCTTCATCTCTTTCTTTAATTATACTTCCCTGATTATTTGCTGATGTTTAACAATTCTTTGCTTTGAAAAAAATTGCTTACAAAATGACCTACAGTTACAATCTACTTACATCGTAGCATAGCTTCAATGCTAGTGACTGCCAACTTCTTTTATCCATTGAAGAATCATTAATGAGAACATATATTCAGTGTTCACGTTATCAGCAAGTATAGAAAACATGTCCTGGGACAAAGTTAACATTCTGAGAATTTTTCTTCTAATTTAATTTAAAAATTATATGACTTTTTCATTCTTCACGATTGTATTGTACCTATTGATAAACATATGTTTTTATTGTTGTCCACCGACAGAACAGAACAAAACACTGTCATCATTATTTTATTCCCTTCTTTAAAACTACACATGATTATTTAATTTGTTCCCATGCTGGAAAATCTGTAATACTATACATGTGAATGAATCAAATTCTTCAAGCAATGAAATTCCTGTCAAAGTATAGTCATGGCAAGTGCCATAATAATTATCCACTTCAAGTCAGAATGTCTTTCCATTTATACACAATATTATCCCTTTAAAGAAAAGTTTTGACACTTAAAAGAATAATTTTTTTCATTTATTATTTCTTTAACACGTTCAACAAGCTCCATTAAGCACAGGAGTACTTCAGTGACCCTGCTCATCTTTCAGTTTGCAAAACCCTATTGCAAAAGAGATACTGAAAAATATGAACAAGAAATAAGTAAGCGTCATTCAATGGATTATTAAAAAGTCAAAAGAAATTTGAGGGTCTTTACTTCATGTTGTATGAATTTCGTGTTTAAAAGAAAAACCCGAAGAGCCATTCAACTGTATTTGTTGAAGAGAGTCAATGTATTTTTGAATGAGAGAAAATTGAAGAATATTGGATGCTAAAAAATCACAAAAATAAATTTTTTAAGTTCAAACCATATAAATGCTGCAGTAAGAGAATAATTTTATGCCAATTACTTCAATGTCAATAGAAAGGACACCAGATGCTATTTGAGTAGAATTGTGCATGATATGAGAAGTATTGTTAACATTTTCAATAGAATAATTTATGTTCTGCTTCAACTTTGAATAAACTTTGCACTTATGTACAAATGTCCACCAAAGTACAAATACCAGTGATTTTTCTTACTCGCTGCTAACTCAAAAAGTCTCTGCAAAAGCTTTCTGTTTCTGAAGTTTCATCTGAAGGTATTTTACTCATAATACCAAACCTTTTTCATAAGAAAACTATTGCACAGGCAAAGGAAAAATGTTTTCCTGCATTGTCATCAACTGCTTCTATGGCCATGCTGTAAAAATATTTAGATATTTTAGAATGGATGATTTAGATTTACCACTTTGATCTTTGATGATCTCTGTAATATTAAAGGGTACTATTACCATTTTTATGCAAGCACTTTGAAATTCGCTTGCAATTTTGAAATCAGGAAATACTTTTGATAGTACATTCAAACAGTCATTTGAGATGAAAGAGTAATGCCTTTCATAGTGTAGAAGGTCATTAAAACTTCTACCATGACTGTTCTATTTTCTTTATCGGAATTTCTCAATAAAAAAGTGTTGTTGTTTTTTTCACTGTCATTGGTACTCATTGAGGAAATCATACCAGGTTCATCTCTCATGCTCAGCCTTTAGTATATGCTGTTTATATCTATATTGAATGAAGTATTGCATACTGCACACAAAGCTTTAGAAGGACTTGTTCCTCATTTAATAAATGTCCACTGTTCATAAAAGTCATCAAAACATTTACACTTGTGTTTAGGCATTTTGAGGTTTAAATATCTATCTATATATAAAACCCTAATATGCAAATAGTCCGAATGGCGGAACAACCGAACAACCGACCAACTGGTTTATATGACGTGCGCTGGAACATGGTGGCCATTGGCCATGGCAGAATGGTGGAGCAGGTGAGCAGGGTTGCCAGACCAAGGTGGGGCACTGGTCACTGTCATCGGATGCCTCTGGTGGTTACTGAAAATTCTGTGCTTCTGTGTGTCATGGTCCTGCTAGGCACTCACACCTGCTATTGGCGCCAGCCCCACTCACACCTGCTGCTGGCACCCAGCGCCAGTCCCAATTGCTCGGCACCATCAGTGGGTGCGAGCAGCAGCTGCCGGCCCTGATCTCCCCGGAGAGCGTCTCTCCCCCCCCCTGCTCCTTAGGGGCGATCAGGGCAGCAGCCACTGCTTGCACCTGCTGATGGTGCCGGCCCTGCTTGCACCCGCTGCTGGTTTTGGCCCCAATTGCTCCGCGCGATCAGCAGGTGCAGGCAGGGCCAGTGCTGTCAGCATGTGGGAATGGCAGAGGCGGGAGCAGGGCTGCCAACAGACAGGGGACTCGGAGCTGTGGCAGGAGGGGCCGATCAGGGGCGTGGAGGATGGGCCGAGATCCACCCCTGTGCCCACTGCAGCCTCATGGCCCACAGTTCCTTTCAAGGTGCACGAATTCATGCACTGGGCCCCCACTATATAAATAAAAATCAATGAAAGCAATCAATACAAGAATTGAAAAGGTTTAATTTGAAAATCACATGACCACATCAGTCAATATGCCTGTCACACATCTGAACAAGTCTGTAAACGGGTTGTTGAATGGTTGAAAGGGTGTGAACTAAGAATAACTTGAAGGGCATATTTGATGCAACAAGAAGAACTTCCCATTTGCTTGAGGGGAGAATTGTACTTGGAAGGCACATTTTTTCCTGAAGAAAGCCGGAGCCAATCTTATGTGAGATTTTGGTTTGCTTGGGGATTCAAAGATGGCTGGACATTCCCAAGCAGAGTGTTAAAGATGGGCTGTGTTCCTATGATAATTAGAATAAGGCTGTGGGCCCTGCTGCACTTACTGTTTGTTTTAGCCAGCTGGTAGCTCTCCAGCAACTGGAGTTCTCACCACACACAAAGCAAGGGGCTGAAGGCAATCCTGCAGACAGGTCTGTAGAGGCCAGGACTCTATATATATCCTGTAACTAACTGCCAGACATAGGTCATGAAAATGTAAATGTGGGGCCTCTTATTTCAGCTGAAGCCTTCCCCAGAAATCCAATCCATAAACATAAGGAAGGCAAGGGAGTCTGGGTAAAGTGGGGAATGCAAGTCCAGACACCTATCTACTCAGCCCCTTCACCACTGGGGGCAGTGGGCCCTGATACCTACAGAACTCTAGGGTACCCCTGAACACTTCTGGGAAAGCTCAGTGCTAGAAGAACCAACCTCAGACATGGGCTTTATCTAGGGTTGGTTGCCAGCAGTCCTGAACATACAGGACATGTCCTCTATGTGATTTTGTCCTGAATTCTATATTGATTTTGTCAGGACAACCTAAATGTGATTTATTCAGCTTTTTCAATAAGTTACACAAATTTAGCTGCTAGAGTTATTTTTTCAAGCATAGTGGTTGGTGATTAAATTACTTGTGTGGAAAATCACACCTTTACAAATAAAGGTCTGGTCTCTCCAAGTGTTTGACTGAGGGAAGATAAAAGGGTGGCAGGGGTGGGTGGGGTGTGTAGAATTAAAGAAAGGAAATATTAAAGAAAGGGAAAACCTGATTTTGGGCCATTGTCCCAAGTCATGAACAAGTAATTACCATAGATGTATAATCGGTACAATCAGCCATTCAATGACTGTCTCCAGAAACTAAGCTTCTGAAAGTTAGCCTTCAAAAGTGCCAGTCTTCTAAAAATCAGCCAATCAGTGATACCCCCCAACAAATACCTGTCCTGAATCAGCCAATCATCCATGCAGCTTCTTTTTTTTTAAATATATTTTTTTTAAACCGGCTAGGGCCCATCCCACTTTTTGTCCTGACTGGACACTGCTCCCTGGCTCATGGGTCACATGGTAGGGTCTCCAGAGACACAGGAAACAAAGATGGGGAAGAAACAAGCCATGCAGCTTCTTAATCAGCAAGTTCTTCTGTCTGGGGGGCCATGCTTCTGGAAGTCAGCGGGTCTAGTCCCAACTCTGGCACATAATAGCCATGTGTACGTGAGCATATTTCATAGCTTTCTCAGCCTTATATTCTTCATTCATGAAGTGGGATTGATAAGCCCTGACTTGTAGGACTAGGGGAATGTACATGTTGAATGTTAAACAATTAGTACACTATCTGGAATGCATTGGGTCTTTAAAAATTGGCAGTTAGTGCTATTATTATTTTGATCCCAGGTAAGTAGGGACCACTCTCTTATCTGGGATTTACTTATCTAGGAGATGTCAGAGAATATGAAGTGTTCAAGGCCCAGTATGTGTTGTACACCAAATCATTTAAAGATGCTGGTTAGAAAGAAAACCTAAGTAAATCTTTCCATCTTAGAGGGTATATTATTTAATTTGGACTTGAGGGGAGTTTTCTTCAGCTGGGTGCAACTCAGAGCTCCTAGACTTTGTGTAAAGTCAAACTTCTTCCATTGCCCTCCACCTGCCCTTCTACTTAAACCATCCTTATTTTCATTCACTCTATCCCCACCAAAACTCTAGATTTTACACAGAATTAGATCACTTATATTCAAGGTAAACTTGTAAAAACATACTTTGAATGGAGTAGGTTCTGGCTCTCTAAGAAAAAGACAAACAGTGTCAGGCCAGTAACTGCTGGCACCTTAAAGGAATATTACCCTTATTTCTCAGAAGCTCCTTGGAGACAATGTGCCAAGAATAACTAGTTTGTGCAATATGTTCCATTGCACTGTGACAAGATCGTAGGACAACTTCCATTCCTGCCCTAGGTGCAGATTTCTCTGGTTCACCCATGATCCCAAAGTAATACTAAGTGCTTTTTTCATTCCAGTTTATTGACTTTCAACCCTGAGATACACTAGAAGGTCTGGCCCTTGCTCACAAACTCCACAGCCTCATCTGCCCCACTAGTCAGCTTAACTTAAAATTGCCTCCCACTGAAGGCCTTGTAGTTTTCTGAGGCCCCAGTATGCCTTGTCTCAGGGCATTCACAATTGACTATTATCACCTGGATTTCCCATCTTCTAACTTACTTTTATTGCTCGTTTAGGTCTTAGAGCAGTGGTTCTCAACCTTGGCTGCACATTAGAATCACCTGGGAATCTTTTTAAAATCCTGATTTCTGGGCCTCATC
>NW_005370122.1:64454-76701 GCF_000412655.1 Myotis brandtii
TAACAAAGAAACAGAATTTCCGGAGGGTGAGGCCCAGAAATCAGGATTTTAAAAAGATTTCCAGGTGATTCTAATGTGCAGCCAAGGTTGAGAACCACTGTCTTAGAGGATACCCATCATCATCTATATATATAAAAGCCTAATATGCAAAGTGTCTTCTCAGGAGTTCAACCAGGAGACCAGGAGTTCGATCGCTTGCTGTGATGTGCACTGACCACCAAGGGGGTGGTTCGGAATGAAGGAAGGCCCTGGCCAGTAACTGGCAGCCGGGAAAGGGAGGCCCTTGCTGGAGTCGGAAGGCCCTGATCAGCCCTGATCACTAGTCAGGTCTAGGGACCCTACCTGTGAGCAAATTTTGTGCATCAGACCTCTAGTATATACTAATAAAAGGGTAATATGCTAATTAGACCAGATAGACTGGATGTCTTCTGGACATCCTTGCAGACAAAGCCATGGTGGCAGGGGCCAAGGCAGAG
Organism: Myotis brandtii; assembly: GCF_000412655.1. Taxonomy (NCBI): domain Eukaryota; kingdom Metazoa; phylum Chordata; class Mammalia; order Chiroptera; family Vespertilionidae; genus Myotis; species Myotis brandtii. The sequence goes on from NW_005370122.1 coordinate 64,931, forward strand.
GTGGTTAGGGGCAATCAGGCCGGCAAGGGAAAGCAGTTAGGGGCAATCAGGCCAGCAGGGGAGAGCAGTTAGGAGTGATCAGCCTGGCAGGGGAGAGCAGTTGGGGGTTATCAGGCAGGCAGGGGAGCAGTTAGGGGCATCAGGCAGGCAGGCAGAGTGGTTAGGGGTGATCAGGCAGGCAGGCAGGTGAGTGGTTAGGAGCTAGCAGTCCCGGATTACGAGAGGGATGTCTGACTGCCGGTTTAGGCCTGATTGGACCTAAACCAGCAGTTGGACATCCCTCGAGGGGTGCCAGATTGGGGAGGGTGCAGGCTGGGCTGTGAGACCCCGCCCTTATGCACAAATTTCATGCACTGGGCCTCTAGTCATTATATAATTGCTGCTTCTATATGCTGTAATACTAGAGATAGGGGCTGTGTCTTGTTGATCCTAAATCCCCAGTTTTACTAGTAGTGTAGTGTGTTCCAAATGTGTGGACAATGTTATTCACAAATTAGATTCTTAAGCTAATTAAACCTCCCATTAACAAATAACATTTGAGTCCTGATAGGTGTTCTCAATGGTTAGAGCATTAGCCTGAGCACTGGAGAGTTGCCTGTTCAATTCCTGGTCAAGGGCCAGTACCTGGGTTTCAGATTGGATCCCCAGCCCCTATCAGGGTGTGAGACATAATCAGTTGATCTTTCTCTCTCCTCCTACCTACCTCTCTTCCATTCTCTCTGAAAATCAATGGAAAAAAATATCCTCTAGTGAGGATTTAAAAAACATTGAAAAATACCTAAATAAATAAATCTCCAAGTCACCCATATAGAATAGGAATACACAGATGTTTTACACTGTTTTCCCTTCCATCCCACTCCACCTTTCCACTATTTCAAATGTTGATTTCCCTCTTTAAAATGAAGAACCTGCCTCAGTCACCATTTACTCAGAGTGGGAGAAGCTGGAATTTTCACTGGCCTTGGCAGCCCTGGCTACAACTGTGGTTTGGACTCTCTCTTCATCTCTCAAAGCCACATCATACTGGGATGGAAAGCACCTAGGGTTGGTCCCATGGGTCTTGGCCAAAAAATCTAGCAATTTCATCTTGGCTGGCTTCAGCATGAGCTCTTGGGTTCCACAGGAATTAATAGCGTGGAGGATCACTGTTGGGCACCTCTCAGTAATCCAGGTATTTTTCCTTCACCGAATCTCTGGTGATGAGCCTTTTGGGTTTCCCAAAGATGAAATACAACATCCCAGAAGATAAGTCCATCATATTCAGCATTTCCCAGATCTCCCCAGTGGTGTTGGTTGCCCTTCATAAAGATCAAACTCAGGATAATTATAGGATGATGACCTTGGGCACACCCTCATCACTACTCAGCCTTGGATCATAGGTGAGGCCTGATTTATTAACACGGGCATAGCTGTGGCTTGTGGGGTCCACTTCCTCCACATTAATGCCAAAGACCAGTTCCATGTGCTCAGAGGCTTTCCTGAGGATCTCAGGGAAGTCATCCCTGTACTCTTTGATCACAGCATCAATGTCTCCCTTTGTGATGGGCTTATTCATCTGATACTTGTGCAGTAGGAAATTGACTAACAATTTCACTTTTTCATCTAGAGGCCCTAAGGGCAAGCTCTCAGTGTCTGGCAGGGATTGTGAGTGCTTGAATTTTCTATCTCTTCTTGGCTGATGGAGACCTCATCTGATTTGCTTGATGAAGTGTCTCTGATGACAGAAAAAGCAGAGTAGGCACTCTGAGAACCCTGGGGAGTACTGGGTGCCCCAGGAATGGAAATCTCCTCTATAGTGCAGGGGATCAGAGAAGAGCAGGAAGAGAAAGCCTTATTCTCAGTCTTTAGAACCTTTGCAGCCTCCAGGCCCTGAGTCTCACTGTGGGCCTGAAAAGTGTTGCTCATGTGGGAAGCATGGTCTCACCTTTCCATTAGTCATGATGACTTGTATGGGTGGCAGCAGACAGGAGTTTCAGCAGAAGGATGGGCAAAGAGGGCCCACAACCTAAGGAAGAGAGAGAACATATTACTGGTCTCAGCTGGTAAACTTAACCATAACAGCTCTGATGGAGGCTGCCCAGCAGGTCTTCTCCCAGGGACTGTGCTTAGGAACTCACAGCTTTCCTGTTCTGTACCACCTGTTCCATAATAACCTGAAGGAAAAGGTGAAGAGGCCCCTCCGGGCACAGCCAGGCATCTCCGACTGAAAATTATCAGGGCTGACAGTAAGGCAGAATAGGCTGAGGTCTATGGGGTCCCTTCTATTCTAAGTTGTGTCATTGCCTCAGCCTCCACTGACGCCCTTGACCTTGACTCCTTGCATTGATCAGAACATTTCCCTCTTCTGAACTAGGGCTGTCCCCCAAAGACTGAAAATCACTTCTATGAGAACCCTGAATAGGAAGGCAGAGAGTGGCTGAGTTAACAGATTTACCCAGAGCTGTCCAGGTCTAATAGCAGAGGTGCAACCCCTTTGGTCCTGGGCTGTGTATTCCCTTCAGTCCTCACTCAGTGCCCTGATCTTAATCCCTGCAACACCCTAGGTCACTTCTCCTCTGTTAACCTGACCCTTAGGTCAGTTTTACTTCTCTGAATCACCGGAAGTGAAAGTCAGACAGCACCTTAGTCTCAAAGCTATTATGGGGCTTCCTAGGGATGATAGCAGGGATGGTGTTCTATGGAGTCAATCCATTCTTAGATGAGTGGTCCCATAATTCCTCAATTAAATCCTCACCTGGATACCTAAGGCCTGAGAATCTTACCGTTGCTGACTTGAGGCCATGCCCTCAGTTATAAGAACTGAGGTTTCAGTTCTTGTAACTGAAACCTCAGACCAAACTGAGGTCTGAGACTCCAGAGGTGGAACTCAGGGCATCACTTTGTCCACCTCTGCAAGGCCTTCCAAGGCTCTCAGCAGGGGTATTACTATTTCTTTTTTTCTCACAGTCTTCACCTGGACCCATTGCAGGCCTAGGACTACTCTCTGTTTAACTTGGACCCCTCCTTATAGCAAGGTCCTCATTTCCCTGATACCCCTTCTCCCACCCAGGAGGAAATGAAGGGGCATCTCAATCTGACAGTTATTACAGACCTCTCAGGGATGAGAGAAGGGCAGGGCTTTTTGGGACCCCTCCTTTGTGGGGTGGGTTGTCCCCTTAGTACCCATTCAGAATCCTTACCTGTACTCCTGGCAGGGCCAGAGACTTTGCATTTCAGTTTTTGTAACTGCAACCTCAGACCAAAACCCTCACCACTCTCACTCTCTTGAGGAGAAAGATCACTTCCCTCAACTCATGCCTGGGGCCTCCCAGAGCTGACAGAAGAGGTAGGGCTCTGTGTGATATAGCTGTGATCTTGCATGAGATCCTCACCTGGACACTTATAAGAACTAGGAGTACTCCCTCTGCTTACCTGAGGCCACACTGTTCAGACCAAGGCACTTACCTCCATGAAACCTCCTAGCAGAAAGTCAGAGCCTGTAACATCTGGTCATTCCTGCCCTGAGCTTCTCAGGACTCACAGCTGGGCTGTGGCTATCTATAGTGTGCCCTCTCTTCTGGGGTGAGTGGCCACCTTCAGCTCTCATTCAGAGTCCTTGGCTCATCTTTTTGATTAATTACTTCCTTGATTAAGGTTCCTGGATTGATTAAGGAAGTAATCCATCTGTGTGTACTTATCAAACTGCAACTGTCATAGAGATTGAGTCTGAATTCCAGGCTAGATTTCAGTTGGGGAAGCTGTAATATAATGCCTGTGTCTAGAACAACTGCTGGACAGTCAGATAAAACATACACACCTTCCCATCAGAGGATTCTTCTGCAGCCAGACTTAAATGCTTTGAAATCTCCTGTTTCAAAAGATTTACTTTCTACAGGGTAGAGACTCCTATAGACACATTTTAAAGGTGGTTTTGTTTATATCCCTTGAAACAGAGTTGTAAAAGACCGCATAGGCCTACTGCATTGATATATATACCGAGTTCTAATTTTAATCATTTGATAAATAATTGAAACAGTAAAGTAGGAAACAACCTTAGAATTTGTCATATTATGGATGGGGAGCCTGGAGCACAGGGAGGTGGTGATTTATCCACGATCTCACACTTTGTACCAGAAAAAGATTCACACTGACACCAGTTTTTCCATCCAGGTACTCACAATGACTAGAGCATCAGAGTGAGGGATACAGTGTTTTGCAAGTGATTTGTTAATTATCAATTAAAATTCTTATCAGTAAACATTTCAAGTATATAGTCATAACAAAATTCTCTTTTGACTTATCTTCAAACCCCTCCTTCAACCCCACCACCATATAACCTTATTATAAGTTTATTCTGAATGAATATAAATGTGCTTATGACTATTACATAAATATAATAATAAAGTACACATTGTTTTCCATTTTCTCCCCTCCCTCAACTAGTAATGCATCTGGAATCATGTACTATATCAATCTTCAGAGTAGCCCTAAAGAATGGAAACTCAGATAACACTATTTTATTAATATTTTACAGATTGAACATGTTCTTGATAATATTTTATGTATTTGTCTATATTTTCAGATATTACAGGTACTTTCTACACAAATTTGGAACTTTTCTTTATTTAAAAAATTAAATATCATGGATATGGACAACAGTGTGGTAATTGAAGGAATGGAGGGGGATGGGTGGAGGTGGTGCAGGGCATAGAGGGATAAAAGGTGATGGAAAAAATAAAATTAGCAACAACAAAAAAACCCATAACACACCAAAAGTGAATAAATGACTAAGACTATAATTAAAACTCTAATGCATATTTGTCTGAAAATATTGTCCCGAGGTAGCAAGAGTGTTGAGATATAAAATTGTTGTACCAAGTATTGCTTTTGAGAATTAGTTGGTTATTCGTTCCCTGGGTCATGAGAAATATGAGAAACAACTAAGTTAAAAGGTTGAATATTTCTATACTATACCTATCTTCCTATTGTAGACTTGTCTTTGCATTTTAGTTCTTGATCTGTAAGGTCAGACCACAAAGTGCTGTTGATCACAGTGATTAAATGCCAAGTAGCGTATTGTGAAGCACGGGCAAAGCTTAGACTCAAGCTCAATGTCCAATGAGGGGGTTTTCGTATGCTCTTGGAGAGATTATGCTGTGAAACAATTCATCGCCTCATCCCTCTTGCCTTGGAATCATTCTATAGCACTTTAGATTTATTTTGTTTATTACTTGGATATCTTTGTTGAGACTGGGATATGAGAGTAAGGCAGATTCAGTTTTTATGTCTTTGCTTGAGTCTTTTTGTCAACTCTTGTGTACTATATTATTAACATAAAATATATTTTGTTCTTCTGTGTCCTACATGTTTGGGGGCTTTTAAAGAGAGATTATTTGTTGATTATGTAGAATTAATGTCATCTAGAAATGTAAAGCTTGTCTCTTCATTTCATTTAGAATTTGCATCTATACCATACATTATTTTGAAGCAAAAGTACTTTGAAAAAGGAGAAAAAAATGGTGGCCGAAGAGGCAGACCTTTCTTGTACCTAGGGCCAGAGTGGAAATACCACTAAATTGTGTAACATTCACCTGGAATTACCAACTGAGGTGCAGCTGAGGAGGAGACATATCAAGGAAGGACAGAAAACACCTGGAAAATGGTAGGAAGGGCGATGCTGCAAGAGGAGCTGACCCAGCTCCCAGGGGTGGCAAGCTGGTGGGGGCTGAGACAGAGGATGGAGCACTGGACTACAGGAGGGTCTTTTCCCTCAGAATATAGAGGCCTGGAACCCAGGCTGGGCTCCACAGCCAAGAGCACCAGATCCTAGACCCGCTGCCCAAGTAACATCCATCTGTGAAAGGTGGCAGGGCTGCTGGCTGTGGCGGTGGAGTCTGGAGCTAGCAGACCAGAGCCAGAAAGAAAGCTGCAGTTTCATTTTTATTTTGTTTTTTAAACCCAGAGTACAGGAGTTTCCATTTGCAGCTACTCACCCGAGACTTTGGTGTAGGGAGGGAGATGCAAACTCGAGGTGCCTCAGAAGAGGATTCTGCACAGCTTCTGCACAGCTGCTGCACAGCAAAAGAAACCATCAACAAATTGAAAAGAGAGTCCACTGCATGGGAAAACATATTTGTCAATGATACATCTGATAAGGGGTTAATTTCCAAAATATATAGGGAACTCATACAACTTAACAGAAGGAAGACAAACAATTCAATTAAAAAATGGGCAAAGGACCTAAATAGATACTTCTCTAAAGTGGACATTCAGAAGGCCAAGAGACATATGGAAAAATTCTCAAAGTCACCATTCATCTGAGAGATGCAAATTAAAATGACAATGAGGTATAACCTCACACCTGTCAGAATGTCTACCATCAACAAATCAACAAAGGACAAGTGTTGGTGAGGATGTGGAGAAAAGGGAACCTTAGTACACTGCTGGTGGAAATGCAGACTGGTGCAGCCACTATGGAAAATACTATGAAGTTTCCTAAAAAAATTAAAAACGAAACTCCCATTTGACCCAGTGATTCCACTTCTAGGAATATATCCTAAGAAATCAGAAAAAACACCAATAAAGAATATATGCACCCCTATGTTCACAGTAGCACAATTTACAATAGCTAAGATTGGGAAACAGTCCATGCTCCCATCAGTAGATGAGTGGATCAAAAAAGCTGTGGTACATTTACACAATGGAATACTACGCAGCTGTAAAAAGGAAGGATCTATTACCCTTTAAGATAGCATGGAGGTACCTGGAGATTATTATGCTGAGCAAAATAAGCCAGTCAGAGAAAGATAAGTATCACATGATCTCACTCATATGTGGAATCTAATGAACAAAATAAACTGATTAATAAAATATAACCAAAGACATAGAACCATGGGACAGACTGACAAATTTCAGAGGGAAGGCGGGGGTGAGGGAGTGGGAGGGGAGTGATCAACCCGCAAACTTGTATGCATACATGCATAACCCATGGACACAGACCATAGAGTGGTGAAGGCCTGGGAGGGGCAGATACGGGGTCAAGGGGGTCAGTGGCAAAACCCCCACACAAACAAAGGGAGATCTGTAATACTTTCGATAATAAAGATAAAAACAAGTAAAGCAAAAGTACTTTAAAATGAGTAAAATTCTAAGTTACACTAATGCAGGCCTTTTTAATAACACAATAGGCACAATTGTCAATGGCCATGATGTATGTTAAGTCAAAAGTTGAAATAAAAACATTTTCTGTAGATGTAACAAGTGGACTTCCAATAATAAATACTTTTTAAGTCTTGTATTTCTTTAACATTTTTATTTCATAAGAGTTTTATATCTACAGAAAAGTTGTGAGGCTAGTACAGAGACATTCCATATACTTATACTATATACACTTCACTCTATTGTTAATATCTTCCATTAGTGTGGCATATTTGTCACAATTAATGAACCAATATTGATGCATTATTATCTACAAGCCATACTTTTTCCAGATTTTCTTAGTTTTTATCTAATGTTCTTTGTCTATTTCCAGGATTCCAATTGGGCTACCATGTTAGATTTAGTCACCATGTCTCCTTAGATTCTTCACTAGCTGTGGTAGTTTCTTTTTTTTAATGTGAATTTTTTTCTTTATTGGTTAAGGTATTACATATGTGTACTTATCCCTCATCCCCCCCCTCATGCCCTCAGCCCCCTGGTGTCCATGTCCATTGGTTATGCTTATATGCATGCATACAAATCCTTCCGTTGATCTCTCTCCCTTACCACCACCCTTCCCTGCCTTCCTGTTTTTGACAACTTTGATAGTTTTTAGGAGTACTTACTTATTAAGAATTTTTATAATGTCCCTCAATTGAGATTTTTCTGATGTTTCTTAGCATATTTTTCAACTTTTTAAAGAATCAGCATTTTAATTTCATTGTTTTTCTCTATTGTTTTATCATTTTCAATTTTGTTGATTTCTGCTCTAATATTTATTCTCCTTGCTTAAAGTTTAATTTGCACTTCTTTCTTTTGTTTCCTAAGGTGGAAACTTACATTATTGATTTTAGATCTTTCTTCTGTTCTTATATGCATTTTATGGTATAAATTTTTCTATGTATTGTTTTAGCTATAGCTAATTCATGATACTTTAAAATCTCTCTTAACATTTCTTCTTTGATTCATGGTTTAATTAGTACATTATTTAATTTCCAAATATTTTGTGATTTTCCAGCTATCTTTCTGTTCTTTATTTCTAGTATAATTTTATTGTGATCTAAAAGCAGATTTTGTATGATTTACATTATTTTAAATTTGTTAAGATGTGTTTTATGACCCAAAATATGGTCTATCTTGGTGACTCCCATGTAAACTTGAAAAGAATGTATATTCTGCTGTTTTAGGATGGAGTGTTCCATAACTGACAATCAGAGAAAGTTGATTAATAGTGTTGTTCAGGTTATCTATAGCCTTAATAATATTCTGCCTGAATGATCTATAAATTACTGACAGAAGCATGTTGAAGTCTCCAAGAATAATAGTAAATTTCTCCATTTGTCCTTTCCTTTCTATCAGTTTTTTCCTCATGAATTTTGATGCTCTGTATTTAGGTACATACACATTAATGATGGTTATGTCTTCTTGATGAATTGACTCCTTTATCATTATATAAATTTTATTCCTGATAATTTTTCTTATTCTGATGTTTGCTTATCTGACATTAATATACTACTCCAGCTTTCTTTTGATGAATGTTATCATGGTATCTTTATCTCTTTATATTTAACTTCTTTGAGTCTTTAAATTGAATTTCTTATAGTCATATAGTTGGTCTAGTTTTTCTATACACTATGACAATCCTGTTTTTAGTTGTCATGTTCATTTTTTGTAAAAGCTATATCTAGAAATAGTATATTCAATCTGCACATAAACAAAGGCAATGAAAAAATCTGGAAGGAAGTCAGGAAAAGAAAATACCTTATTTATAGAGAAATGAGAAGAATTACAGTGTGAACTTCTTGGCAGAAAACATGTAGCAATAAGAGAGTGGTATGAAGTATTTAAGTGTTGGAAAAAACGTCCTCCAATCTAGAATTCTACACCCAGTGAAGAAACCATCAACAAAACAAGAAAGCCCGCTGCATGGGAGAACATATTTGCCAATGTTATATTCGATAAGGGTTTAATCTCCAAAATTTATAGGGAACTCGTACAACTTAACAAAAAGAAGATAAACAATCCAATCAAAAAATGGGCAAAGGACCTAAATAGACACCTTTCAAATCCCCCCCCACTACCCTCCCCCATGCCCCCTGAAGTTGGATGGTCTGTTCGATACTTCTATGTCTGTGGATCTATTTTAGTTCATCAGTTTATGTTGTTCATTATATTCCACAAATGAGTGAGATCATGTGATATTTATCTTTCCTGAACTGATTTATTTCACTCAGCATAATGCTCTCCAGTTCCATCCATGCTGTTGCAAATGGTAAGAGTTCCTTCTTTTTTATAGCAGCATAGTATTCCATTGTGTAGATGTACCACAGTTTTCTAATCCACTCATCTGCTGATGGGCACTTAGGCTGTTTCCAAATCTTAGCTATTATAAATTGTGCTGCTATGAACATAGGGGGGCATATACCCTTTCTGATTGGTGTTTCTAGTTTCTTGGGATATATTCCTAGAAGTGGGATCACTGGGTCAAGTGGAAGTTCCATTTTTAATTTTTTGAGGAAACTCCATACTGTTCTCCAGAGTGGATGCACCAGTCGGCATTCCCACCAGCAGTGCACAAGGGTTCCTTTTACTCCGCATCCTTGCCAGCACTTGTCTTTTGTTGATTTGCTGATGATAGCCATTCTGACAGGTGTGAGATGGTACCACATTGTCATTTTGATTTGCATCTCTTGGATAATTAGTGACTTTGAGCATGTTTTCACATGTCTCTTGGCCTTCTGTATATCCTCTTTCATAAGGGGTCTATTTAGGTCCTTTGCCCATTTTTAGATTGGATTGTTTATCTTCTTTTTGTTAAGTTGTACGAGTTCCCTATAAATTTTGGAGATTAAACCCTTATCGAATATAACATTGGCAAATATGTTCTCCCATGCAGCGGGCTTTCTTGTTTTGTTGATGGTTTCTTCACTGGGTGTAGAATTCTAGATTGGAGGACGTTTTTTCCAACACTTAAATACTTCATACCACTCTCTTATTGCTACATGTTTTCTGCCAAGAAGTTCACACTGTAATTCTTCTCATTTCTCTATAAATAAGGTATTTTCTTTTCCTGACTTCCTTCCAGATTTTTTCATTGCCTTTGTTTATGTGCAGATTGAATATACTATTTCTAGATATAGCTTTTACAAAATTTATGTTGGTTAGTGTTCTCTGATATTCCTGAATCTGTGATGTATCTGTCATTAATTTGGAAAGTTCTTCGCAATTATTACTTTAAATGTTTTCTCTGCTCGATTCTCTCTTTCTTCTTCTGGTATTCTAATCACATATATGTTACATTTTTTTTTATATTGTTCCACAGTTCTTGGATATTCTGTTCTGCTTTTTCTTTATTTTCTTTGCATTTCACTTTGGAAAGTTTCTATTGACCTATCTTCAAGTTTTTCTTCAGATGTGTTGCATCTACTAATGAGCCAGTCAAGGCACTTCTGTTTCTGTTTGTATTTTTATTTTTTTATTTCTAGAATTTCTTTGATTATTTCTTAGAGTTTCTATATCTCTGCTTACAATACACATTTGTTCTTTTATGTTATATACTTTACCCATTAAAGACATATTACTCGTGGTTATATTAAATTATTTGTCTGGTATTCCACATCTGTCTCATATCTGAGTATAGTTTTGATGTTTGCTTTGTCTCTTCAGACTGTTTATTTATTGCTTCTGGTAAGCTTTGTACTTTTTTTGTTGTTGAAAGGTAGTTGTATTGAGTAATAAAATTAGGGTAAATAGTCTTTGAGTGTGAGGATTTATGTTAACCTGATTAAGAGGTGGGCTGTGTTAAATGTTTATTGTAGCTATAGGTACTAGAATTTTCAAAATCGTCTCATGTCCTTATTTTTATTTCCCATCTTAGCTTTGGGGCTTCTCAGAGAGTGTTTCTTTTTTAAAAAATATGTTTGTATTTATTTTAGAGAGAGAGGGAGAGGGATCGAGATATAGAAACATCAATGAGAAAGAAACATTGATCAGCTACCTCCTGCATGCCCCATACTTGGGATCGAGCCTGCAACCAGGGCTTGTATCCTGACCAGGAATCGAACTGGGGACCTCTTGGTTCATGCGTCACTGCTCAACCATTTAGCCACACTGGCCAGGCGAGTCTTGTTTCTTGCATCTTTTTTTAGTTCTTACCCATTGTTATATAGATTGGAGCTTTGTTGGTTTGGCTGTAGGATATGAGGGACAGGACGCATTCTACAACTTTCTGATTAAGTTTCAGTCTTTAATAGGGTCTGTGTCTCAGTTGTGTGGCCTTTACAAATGCTTTGGTCCCTCCAGTGGCATATTTTCTTTCTTTCCTGCTACTCCTTTCCTAGACTGTAACATTCCTAATCTATTTCCTTAAAGCCCTGTGCTCTGATTATTATCTCTCTCTCATCCCTTTAGGTGATAGGCCAGGAAAGCTGTAGGAGATGATTGCAGAGAAATTCCCCTTCCCATCCAGGATAAGATTTCAGAATTATGTTCTGGTGAAGTATTTTACCCTGGAGAGTAGACCTTTGTTACAAGAAGGTCACAAGAGTGTTTAGTAATGGTTACTTTCCCGCCCCCCCCCCCCCCCCCCCCCCCCC
>NW_005370122.1:76732-81783 GCF_000412655.1 Myotis brandtii
ACCCCCCTGACCCTGCACCATGCTAGAGCCAGGAGGGATCTATACTAATAAAATGGTAATATACTAATTAGACTGGATAGACTGGACGTCATTCCAGGAGTCCTTCCTGACAAAGCCAGGGGTGTGGCCGGCCTACAAACCACCCACGACCCCTTGCCCAAGCTGGCCCCACCTCCCAGCAGGGACCCCCCACCCTGATCTGGGGCCCCCTTCAGGGCAGGCCAGCTAGCCCCTACCCATGCACCAGGCCTCTATCTTATATAATAAAAGGGTAATATGCAAATTAACCCTAACGGCAGAGTGACCAGAACAACCACTGGACCAGTCACTATGAGGCGCACTTTCCCCAGCCGGAAGGCTCCAATTGCCTGATGGCCACCTATGGCAGGGGTGGGGACCATCAAGTGGGTGGTAACAGCTGACCTCTCAGTCCCTTCCCGTGGCCGTCAGGCACCGATCACTTGATGGTGAACGGGGAACTGGGGGTGGGTGGTGACGGGAGGCAGGGCCGTCTGCAGGCAGCTGGGGAAGATGGCCCTGTTCACAGGCCAGGCCTAGGGACCATACCCATGCACAAATATATAAAATTTGATTCCTTACCCTAAGAACATAGTGGGGTTCCTAGAGGGAAAGTTCATTATTGTGTAAGCAAATATTGGCAGCTCTGTCACTCTGCATGTGTCTGTCTTTCCAGAATTCAGAGTAGCATTTTTAAAAGGTAAAACTAAAACACTCAGGAAACCTGAAATCAGAGAGTCTGCTTCAACAGACAAAAGAGAGAAAAGAAGAAGAAAGATGTTTTGAAATTCTACTTGAGGTTCTCTTTGTGGAGCCCAATCACTTTAAAGACAGGAAAGATGAAATTCAGAGAGAGCCCTGTTTCTCCAAGTTAATATCTCCTGTATCCTTTAGTTAGGCAAGTCAAATATTTATTCTCCCATAACTTTCTCAAGATTCCCTACTGACCTTTATTACTGCTAACCAGCATAGATTGAATAGATCCAACTGTTCATCAGACATGGATTTACCTGGTGAAAACACAGAAATGTCCTGATTGGACTCTTTAGGTATAAAAGAAGAGTTAACAATCTGAATGAATTGTTGGAGAATTGGGGTTCTTCTAATAAAGAAAAGGGGTTTAATAAAAGCTTTGTTTGCTTTCAAATAGAAGCAGGGGATACCAAATATTTGCAGTCTATAGAGCTGTTAGGTATTCTGCTTGCATTTATTTTTCTCACCTTTCATATTTTATACAACCTAGTTCCAGTTCTGCTTCTGATTTTAACAAGAAAATTGCAAACTTGTTCCCAGTGTGCTTTAAACACATTTCAATACAAGTTGTAAGTGGCTCTTCTTCCTAGACTTCACTCTTTCCTGGTCCAAGGTTGTGGTTTTGCTGTGAATAGTTTCAAGGGGTTTCACAAAAGCCCTATAAACCCAAGTTTCTGTGTTTAATATTGATCTAGCTCTCTGGCAGATTTTACTTTTCATTTTACATTCGATTATATTTGTGTAAGAGTTATTTTTAAGTAAAAGATGTCTGACTAACTTGTACTTAAAAGTGAGTTGGGATTCACTACAAAGCAGTGACAGTACAAAATGCTGCAGAGGATGTAGGCCAACAGGAACCCTTATTCATTGCTAGTGGGAATGCAAAATAGTATAGCCTCTTTAGCAGACTGTAGGGTGGTTTCCTACAATACTAAACATATTCTTACCATGAGACCCAGCCGTCACACTCCTTGGTATTTACCTAAATGAGTTGAACATTTATATCTACACTAAAACTGGCACATGGATGTTTATAGAAGGTTTATTCATAATTGCTAAAACTTGGAAGCAACCAAGATGTCCTTCAGTAGGTGGTGGATGAATAAACTATGTGGTATATCAGATAATGCAATATGATATTATTCAGTGCTAAGAAGAAAGAATCTATGGAGGAAACTTAAATGCATATTACTAGGTGAAAGAAGCTAATCTGAAAAGGCTACATACTATATGATTCCAACTATATGACATTCTGGAAAAGGCTAAACTATGGGGGATGGTAGTCAGGTAAGCAAAAATAGTACAACAAGAGCATACAATGGAGTAAAGACAGTCTTTTCAATAAATGGTGTTAGGAAAATTGGACAGATACATGCAAAAAATATGAAACTAGACCACCAACTTACACCATACACAAGGATAAAAATGGATAAAAGACTTAAATGTAAGTTCTGAAACCATAAAAATCTTATAAGAAACCATAGGCAGCAAAATCTCAGACATCTCTGGTAGCAATATATTTAAGGATACATCTCCTAGGGCAAAGAAAACTAAGGAAAAAATAAACAAATGGGACTACATCAAAATAAAAAACTTCTGCACAGCAAAAGAAACCATCAACAAAATGAAAAGAGAGCCCACTGTATGGGAGAACGTATTTGTCAATGATGCATCTGATAAGCAGTTAATTTCTAAAATTTTTAAGGAACTCATACAACTTAACAAAAGGAAGACAAACAATTCAATTAAAAAAAATGGGCGAAGGACCTAAATAGACACTTCTCCAAAGTGATTATACAGATGGCCAAGAGACATATGAAAAAATGTTCAAAGTCACTAATCATCAGAATAAATGACAAGTGTTGGTGAAGATGTGAAGTAAAGGGAACCCTATTACACCGCTGGTGAGGATGCAGACTGGAGCAGCCACTATGAAAAACAGTATGGAGTTTCCTCAAAAAAATAAAATATGGAACTCCTATTTCACCCAGTGATCCCATTTTTAGGAATATATCCGAAACACCTACCAGAAAGAATGTATGCACACCTAGGTTCATAGCAACACACTCTACAATAGCTAAGATCTGGAAACAGCCCAAGTAGACAAGTGGCTAAAAAAGCTGTGGTACATTTACACCATGGAATACTATTCAGCTGTAAAAAATAAGGATCTATTACTCTTTGAGACAGCATGGAGGGATCTAGAGTATTATGCTAAGTGAAATAAGCCAGTCAGAGAAAGACAAGTATCACATAATCTCACTCATATGTGGAATCTAATGAACAAAATAAACTGATTAACAAAATAGATCCAGAGACATAGAAGCATAGAAAAAATGCTGGAATCTCAGAGGGAAGGTGTGGGTGGGTGGGAAGAAATAAACCAAAGAATTTATATTCATATATAACAAATGGACTCAGACAATAATGTGGTGAAGGCCTGGGAGGGAGGCAGGTTTGAGGTAGAGAGGCTCAATAGGAAAAAGGGGGGATATCTGTAATATTTTCAATAATAAATATAAATTTAAGAAAACAAAGTATAAGACAATCTACTGGACGGATGAAAGAAATATTACTAATTTTATCTAACCTTTTAAAAAAATCTTATTTTTTGTATCTTTTAGTTCAGAACTACATGCATTTCATTTATAAAGGAATGCATAGAGAGTGGACATTATGTTAAAAATGTTACTGGATGTGCATTCAAAATGATTTGGAGACTATGTGATATTCTATTTTATTAAAATGTTTTAGCCAAATAAAATTTTTTTTAAAAATTAAAACATTCTTCAGAGACATCATGTGGAAACTTCATGAGTTCATTCTATGAACATCCAGTGTCCTCCTGAAAAATGAGGTTGTTTCAGACTTTTCAAAATAACTGACAATATAATAATCACCTTTGAACATATAACTGTGGGTGTAAATGAATATTACTTTAGAATGAGTACCTAGAAATGGAATTGTAGTGTCAAATGGATTTCATGTTTATAACTTTAAATATATATGTCCAATTTCCGTCTGCAAATATGCTATGAATTTAAAACTCCATCTAGTAGTACTTGAAAGAGCTTGGCTTGTTACAACAACTTAAAACTTAAACATTTTAAATTATATTTTTCTCAACATTCAAATAGCTATGCTTTTTTCTGTATATGAGTAATGCATATTAATGGAAAACATTCAGAAAGTTCAACTCTAAAGAGAAAACAATCATCCTTCCATATTTTTCCTTTTCTTTGAGCACAAACATACATATATACTGTTTAAGCAGGAACAGAGGAAAAGAGAAATAAGAGGGCATTGAAGACACACCAATGGAGTAAAAAAGAGGGTCTTCCTTAGAACAAAGTTTTATTTAAAATATAAGAAAAGGCATTTTATTAAAAAAATAAATATACTTGGGTGAGGATGAAATATTTCTATATTCATATATAGAAATGCTAGAGGCCCAGTGCATGAAATTCGTGCACTGTGAGGGGGAGGGTGTCCCTCAGCCCAGCCTGCATACTCTCCAATCTGGGACCCCTCGGGGAAAAGGAGGGAACCCACATACAGTCAGATATCCTTCTCACAATCCAGGACTGCTGGCTCTCAACTGCTCATCTGCCTGCCTGCCTGATCACTCCCCTGAAAGCCTGATCGCTCCCGACAGCCCTCCCCTGCTGGCCAAATCGCCCCCAACTGCCCTCCCTTACCAGCCTGATCACCCACAACTGCCCTCCCTTACCGGCCCGATTGCTCCCAACTGCCCTCACCTGACAGCCCAATCGCCCCCAACTGCCCTCCCTTACCAGCCTGATCACCCAAAACTGCCCTCCCCTGTCGGCCCGATCACCCACAACGGCCCTCCCCTGCCAGCCCGATCGCCCCTAACTTCCCTCCCCTGCTGGTTTGATTTTGCCCCCAATTGCCCTCCTCTGCTGGCCTGGTCACCTCCAACTGCCTTCCCTCCCTTGCAGGCCCAGTTGCCCCCAACTGCCCTCCCCTGCCAGCCATCTTGTGGCAGCCATCTTGTGACCACATGGGGTTGGCCATCTTGTGCGAGGGTGTGATGGTCAATGTGCATATTACCTATTTATTATATGGGATATCTATTTATTTACATAAGGGTCAGGATTAATAGAGGCATTTTATTTAATTTATTTTTTTCCTTTATTGAATAAGATATTACAAATGTGTCTTTATCCCCCCAATGTCCCCTCATGCCCCCAATCCTGCCCTCACCCTCACCCCCTGTTGTCCACATCCATCACTTATGCTTATATGCATGCATACAA
>NW_005370122.1:85608-86166 GCF_000412655.1 Myotis brandtii
TCCTTATCTCTTGTTATGGCCTTTACTTTGAGGTCTATTTCGTCAGATATAAGTATTGCAACCCCAGCTTTTTTCTCATTTCCATTGTCCTGAAAAAATTTTTTCCATCCCTTCACTCTCAGTCTGTGTGAATCCTTTGTTCTGAGGTGGGTCTCTTGCAGACAGCAAATGTATGGGTCATGTTTTCTTATCCATTCAGCTACCCTGTGTCTTTTGATTGGAGCATTTAATCCATTTACTTTTAATGTTATTATTGAAAAGTACTTCTTTGTGTTCATTTTTAGTCTTAATGTTTGTGTTTCTTCTTGTCTTTCTGTTTCTTCTTTTTACAGCAGTCCCTTTAGCATTTCTTGCATTGCTGGTTTGGTGGTAATAAACTCTCTGAGTCCTTTTTTGTCTGTGAAGCTCCTGATTCCACCTTCAATTTTTAATGATAGCCTTGCTGGGTATAGTATTCTTGGATTAATTCCCTTGCTTTGCATCACTTTGTATATTTCATTCCATTCCCTTCTTGCCTGGTGTGTTTCTGTTGAGAAGTCAGCTGATATTCTAATAGGA
>NW_005370122.1:86989-93396 GCF_000412655.1 Myotis brandtii
TGACACACTCTGAAGGGCCCTGGCACTGAAGCCACTGGATTGCAGTGTCTGTGGGCAGGTATCCCAGAAGAGGGAATTCAGCGTTTCTACAGCCCAGCAGTGCACCCCTGTTTGTTTAAGTGCACGACCAGCAGGGCTCGCAGCGGGGCCCCAGGGCTGCCTGTGGAGCGGTGGTCTTGAGAGACCTGCACGCTGGAAAAGCATGCACCTGTAGTGTCCAGAGTTCTGCAGCTGTGGGGTGGGGAAACTCAGTTTTTGCTGGTGCACTTGAGGTGGATAGGCTCCCATTCCCCGTAGCGGCACACAGGAGCACCCGCAGTGAGTTTGCTAGTGCAGGAGCACTGAAGCACTCTGAAGGGCCCTGGCACGCTTTGGGCAGGTATCCAGGATGGGTGAATTCAGAATTTCTACTGCCCAGGGGAGTGCGTCCCTATTAGTCCAAGATCAGCCTCAGCAGAGGCTCACCACGGCTTCCCCAAAGTGTCCTGTGGATAGATGGGCTCAGGGGGAGTGAGCAACTGTGGCAGTCTAGTTCGCAAGCATAGTTCCCCAGTGCTGAGCTCTGATGCACTCTGTGGGGCCCTGGCGCTGAGGGGTCCTGGCGCTTAAGTTGTGCAGCTGGGTGTGTGGGGGCAGTTATTCAGGCAGAGGGAATTCAGAATTTCTACTGGGTGGCTGTGAGCCTGTGTCTATACAAAATCACACCCAGCTTAGTCTCCCAGTGACTCCTAAGAGAAGTCTATGGAGTGGTGTGCCTGGGAGACCTGCAAGCTGGAGATGCGCGAACTTGCACACAGGGAATGTCAGAGGTCTGCCGCTGAGGAGGGAGAGACTGCACTTACTGCTGCCAGTGGCCCATTGCTCCTTTGGCACAGATTCCAAGAGTCTGCGGGTGTGGCTGCAGGATTTTGACCTGAGTGGCTGCCGGGTCACAGGCAGTGTCCAAGGCCTGTCTGGGTGGTGGTGCTGCTGAGTTCCTAGAGGAGGCCACTCTCCCCTTTAAGATGACAAGGGCTCCTTGCCCAGGTCCACCAGTCCAGGGAGTGCCTGCAGCGGTGGTAGTCTCTCCTTGGCCCAGAAAGCCTGGTCTGTCAGACTCTGCTGCTCCTGCCGGATTTAACTGTCCCTCAATCACTCACACACCACAAACATCCACACTCTCTCCATTCATCCCCTCACTCATTCACTATCTATTCCTCACCTCCATCAAGATAACCGCCATCTTATTCTTATGAGTTATTGTAATAGATGTTTTATTTTAGAATAGTTTCAGATTCACAGAAAAATTGTGAATATAATACCTGTATACACCATACCCAATTTCCCTTATTACTAATGTCTTACTTTGCTATGGTGCAACTGGAACATGAAGAGAACCATCAGTGAAACTGTTAGAGTGAAATCTTAGTGCTCTAGTGTCTCCAAAATCAAACAATGTGGTTGTAGAACAAGTTGTTAAAGGAAAAACTGTACAAGTTGTAGAATAAAACCTCAGTTGAGCTGACAATACTTCAACAATTTTAAATAGTCTACCATGGAAAATGGAAAACAGATTCATGATTATAAACTGCCAACACTAAAAAAAAACCCCTGTTCCTCATCACTGCTACCACCACCGACCACCACCACCAAATTCAAACACAAGCATACACATCAGCTTGTCTTCCTTGCCATTATGATAAAGTGTTAAGGAAAAAATTCCTCTTCAGTATTCACCTTGTCCTTACTCTAAGTATCTGGCTCACTATGGAATGGCTTGTCTGGTACCCGAACTGCAGAATTCTACATTCCTCCCTTCTCTCATGGCTGCCCCCTCCTTTACTTCTTCCACATGATCTGAAGAAATGCAAAAATACAAACACATTTCCTTTATACCCTCGCTGGTATTTATTCAAGGAGACCAATTATGTATTCATCTCCTCAATGCCCATTTTTTAATCATTTTTTATAGAGTGGATACACATTATTAAGGGTCTTCTTCCCAGAGACCCTGTGCATCACTTGTGGTAGGAGAACACTCCAGCACTTCATCTTCTTCATTTGTTGGCTTACTTACTGGAGGTTTTCACCCCTTCCTAAAGTAAATAAAATTATCTGATTCTTTCCGTCTTTCTCCTTCTTGTCTTCATTCAGCTTAAGGACCAAATGTACGATCGGCATTATCTTGGTTATGTAGTTTGGAAAACAAGTTAAACACAAAGAGACAATGGTTTTGGGGAAGAAAATGGGAAATGGGTAGGAAAATGGCTTGTAATTGAATGACAATGAATTGAATGAGGAAGTGTCTGTGGCCAAAAAGCACAAGGCCAGAATCTTGGGTGAGGAATTACTGAGGAAAGGAAAGCATTTGAATAAGGTAGTCTGACCTTATCCATTTCTTGGTCATCGAGTTGAGAAACTGACTTCAAATTCACTTTAGTACTTGCAGAGTCTTCATCCATCCTTGTGTTTGGAGTCTGATTCCTTATCTCAGCTAGTCTACAATATCTTGTTAGTAAGTTTGGCTTTCTTAAAGCAACAGACCCTACTCAAAGGGTCCTGGCCTCTATATATAATCTCCAGGACAATGAGGAGCCACGCCGTTCAGCTCAGATTGCCCAAAGTCCGTGGTTGCCATGGTGTGACTGAACATCACAAAGCCTCATTTGAACATCCAGGCGAGGGGGTTGGGAGAGGATGCTGAAATGTCAGATTCTCTGTTTATAGAAAGGAGACCTTCTTCATACCTCCTAAAATTTTTTCCAGACTGACTTCTCTCTCTCCCTCATTTCCTCAAGTTCAATTATAGTCCAGCATAGGGCAGGGAATTGGTGTTTCCTCTAAGCCACTTCCCATACTCACCCATCTTTTCAGTGGTCCATTCAACTATCTTCAAGATATTACCATTACCAAGTATTTTGTGTGTTGTTTTTATGGATTTTCTATTTTAGAATAGTTTCAGATGTACAGAAAAGTTGTGAAGATAATACCCATGTACCCCATGCCCAATTTCCCTTATTACTAATGTCTTACTTTGGTATGGTGCAACAGGAACATGAAGTGAACCATCAGTGAAACTGTTAGAGTGAAATGTCAGTTCTCTAGTATCTCCAATATCCAAAAACGTGTTTGTAGACCAAGTTGTTCAAGGAGAAATTCTACCAGTTGTGGAATAATACCTCAGTTCTTGAGCTGACAATTCTTTCAATAGTTTAACAATATTAAATAGTCTACAATATTAAATGGAAATCAGATTCATTATTATAAACAGCCAACACTAACAGAACACCCTTTTCCTCATCACTGCTAGCACCAACATCCACCCCCGCCTCCCACCAAAAACAAACATAAGCATAGATATCAGCTTCATATCTTCCTTGCCAGTATGATAAAGAGTTAAGGAAAAAATTCCGCTTCAGTCTTCACCTTGTCCTTATTATTGGTGTCTGGCTCACTGTGGAATGGCTTGTCTGGTGCCCTAATTGCCGAATCCTACATTCCTTTCTTCTCTCATGCCTGCCCCCTCCTTTGCTCCCTCCCCATCATCTGTAGACACGCAAAAATACAAACATATTTCCTTTATACCCTCACTGGTATTTTTTCAAGGAAACCAATTATGTTTTCATCTCCACATAATGCCCATTTCTTAATCATTTTTTATAGAGTGGGTACACATTATTAAGGGTCTTCTTCCCAGAGATCCTGGGCATCAATTGTGGGAGGTGAAGACTACAGCACTCTGTCTTCCTCTTCACTGGTTGGCTGGTGAATATGGTCTAATCCATTTCTTGGTCATCAAGTAGAGAAACTAACTTCCAATTCACTTTAGTACTTGCAGATTCTTCAATTCTTCATCTGTTTGGAGTCTGATTCCTTATCTCAGCTAGTCTACAATATCTTGTTAGTAAGTTTGGCTTTCTTAAAGCAACAGACCCTACTCAAAGGGTCCTGGCCTCTATATATAATCTCCAGGACAATGAGGAGCCACGCCGTTCAGCTCAGATTGCCCAAAGTCCGTGGTTGCCATGGTGTGACTGAACATCACAAAGCCTCATTTGAACATCCAGGCGAGGGGGTTGGGAGAGGATGCTGAAATGTCAGATTCTCTGTTTATAGAAAGGAGACCTTCTTCATACCTCCTAAAATTTTTTCCAGACTGACTTCTCTCTCTCCCTCATTTCCTCAAGTTCAATTATAGTCCAGCATATGGCAGGGAGTTGGTGTTTCCTCTAAGCCACTTCCCATACTCACCCATCTTTTCAGTGGTCCATTCAACTATCTTCAAGATATTACCATTACCAAGTATTTTGTGTGTTGTTTTTATGGATTTTCTATTTTAGAATAGTTTCAGATGTACAGAAAAGTTGTGAAGATAATACCCATGTACCCCATGCCCAATTTCCCTTATTACTAATGTCTTACTTTGGTATGGTGCAACAGGAACATGAAGTGAACCATCAGTGAAACTGTTAGAGTGAAATGTCAGTTCTCTAGTATCTCCAATAACCAAAAACGTGTTTGTAGACCAAGTTGTTCAAGGAGAAACTCTACCAGTTTTGGAATAATACCTCAGTTCTTGAGCTGACAATCCTTTCAAAAGTTTAACAATATTAAATAGTCTACAATATTAAATGGAAATCAGATTCATTATTATAAACAGCCAACACTAACAGAACACCCTTTTCCTCATCACTGCTAGCACCAACATCCACCCCCGCCTCCCACCAAAAACAAACATAAGCATAGATATCAGCTTCATATCTTCCTTGCCAGTATGATAAAGAGTTAAGGAAAAAATTCCGCTTCAGTCTTCACCTTGTCCTTATTATTGGTGTCTGGCTCACTGTGGAATGGCTTGTCTGGTGCCCTAATTGCCGAATCCTACATTCCTTTCTTCTCTCATGCCTGCCCCCTCCTTTGCTCCCTCCCCATCATCTGTAGACACGCAAAAATACAAACATATTTCCTTTATACCCTCACTGGTATTTTTTCAAGGAAACCAATTATGTTTTCATCTCCACATAATGCCCATTTCTTAATCATTTTTTATAGAGTGGGTACACATTATTAAGGGTCTTCTTCCCAGAGATCCTGGGCATCAATTGTGGGAGGTGAAGACTACAGCACTCTGTCTTCCTCTTCACTGGTTGGCTGGCTTCCTGGAGGTTTTTGCTCCTTCCTCTAGTAAAATACAATTATATGATTCTTTCTGTCTTTCTCCTTCTTGTCTTCATTCAGCTTAAGGCCTGAATTTACCTTCGCCATTATCTTGGTTATGTAGTTTGGAAAAAAATTTAAACACAGAGAGACATTGATTGTGGGGAAGAAAATGGGAAATGTGTAGGAAAATGGGTGGTTATTGAATGACAATGGATTGAATGAGTAAATGTCTGTGGCCAAAAAACACAAGGCCAGTTTCAACTCCTAATAATGCCCATTTCTTAATCATTTTTATAGAGTGGGTACACATTATTAAGGGTCTTCTTCCCAGAGATCTTGGACATCAATTGTGGGAGGTGAAGCCTACAGCACTCTGACTTCTTCTTCACTGGTTGGCTTGCTTCCTGGAAGTTTTTTCCCCTTCCTCTAGTAAAATAAAATTATATGATTCTTTCTGTCTTTCTCGTTCTAGTCTTCATTCAGCTTAAGGCCTGAATTTACCTTCACCTTTATCTTGGTTATGTAGTTTGGAAAACAATTTAAACACAGAGAGACATTGACTGTGGGGAAGAAAATGGGAAATGGGTAGGAAAATGGGTGGTTATTGAATGACAATGGATTGAATGAGTAAATGTCTGTGGCCAAAAAACACGAGGCCAGAATCTTGGGTGAGGAATTATTGAGGAAATGGAAGCATTTGAATATGGTATTCTGACCTAATCCATTTTTTGATCATCGAGTTGAGAAACTGACTTCCAATTCACTTTAGTACTTGCAGATTCTTCATCCATCCTTGTGTTTGGAGTCTGATTCCTTATCTCAACAAGTCTACAATATCTTGTTAGTAAGTTTGGCTTTCTTGAATCAACAGACCCTACTCAAAGGGGCCTGGCCTCTATGTATACTCTCCAGGACAATGAGGAGCCAAGCCCTTCAGCTCGGATTGCCCAAAAGTCAGTGGTTGCCATGGTGTGGCTGACATCACAAAGCCTCAGCTTGACCATCTGGAAGGACAGGGTGAGAGAAGATGCCGAAGTCTCAGATGCTCTGCTATAGAAAGGAGACCTTCCTCATACCTCCTAAAATTTTTTCTAGTCTGACCTCTCTCTCTCCCACATTTCCTCAAGTTCAATTATAGTCCAGCATATGGCAGGGAGTTGCTGTTTCCTCTAAGCCACTTCCCATACTCCCCCATCTTTTTAATGGTCCATTCTACTATCTTCAAGATATTACCATTACCTAGTGTTTTCTGTGTGGTTTTTATGGAT
>NW_005370122.1:96995-114416 GCF_000412655.1 Myotis brandtii
CACAATCATACGTATCAGCATCTTGTCTTCCTTGCCAGTATGATAAATTGTTCAGGAAAAAATTCTTCTTCAGTCTTCACCTTGTCCTTACTCAAAGTGTCTGGCTCACTATGGAATGGCTTGTCTGGTTCCCCCAACTGCAGAATTCTACATTCCTCTCTTCTCTCATGCGTGCCCTCTACTTTGTTCCCTCCCCAACATCTGAAGACATGAAAAAATTCAAACATTTTTCCTTTATACCCTTATTGCTATTTTCTCGAGGAGACCATTTATGTTTTCATCTCCTCATAATGCCCATTTTTTAATTATTTTTTAGCAAGTGGGTTCACATTATTAAGTTTCTTCTTCCTGGAGAACTTGGGCATCACTTTTGGTAGGTGAAGACTCCAGCACTTCTTCTTTGTTTGTTGGCTTGCTTATTGGAGGTTTTCTCCCCTTCCTGTAGTAAAATACAATTATATGATTTTTTCTGTCTTTCTCCTTCTTGTCTTCCTTCAGCTTCAGTCCCGAATTTACCGTCACCATTATATTGGTTATGTAGTTTGGAAAACAAGTTAAACACAGAGAGACATTGGTTTTGAGGAATAAAATGGGAAATGGCTAGTAAAATGGCTTGTAATTGAATGACAATGAATAGAATGAGGAAGTGTCTGTGGCCAATAAGTAGAAGGCCAAAATCTTGGGTGAGGAATTATTGAGGAAGGGGAAGCATTTGAATAATGTCATCTGACCTTATCCATTTCTTGGTCATCGAGTTGAGAAACTGACTTCCAATTCACTTTAGTACTTGCAGATTCTTCATCCATCCTTTTGTTTGGAGTCTGATTCCTTATCTCAACTACTCTACAGTATCTATTAGTAAGTTTGGGTTTCTTGAAGGAACAGACCTTACTCAAGGAGGCCTGGCCTCTATATATACTCTCCAGGACAATGAAGAGCCACGCCCTTCAGCTCTGATTTCCCAACAATCATTGGTTGCCATGGTGTGGCTGGACATCACAAAGCCTCAGCTTGACCATCCAGGAAGAGGGGTGGGAGAGGATGCAGAAGTCACAGATGCTCTGGTTATTGAAAGGAGACCTTCCTCATATCTCCTAAAATTTTTCCCAGACTGACCTCTCTTTCTGTCTCTCATTTCCTCTAGTTTAATTATAGTCCAGCATATGGCAGGGAATTGGTGTTTCCTCTAAGCCACTAACCATACTCCCCCATCTTTTCAGTGGTCCATTCTACTCTCTTCAAGATATTACCATTACCTAGTATTTTGTGTGTTGTTTTTATGGATGTTTCATTTTAGAATAGTTTCAGATTTACAGAAAAGTTGTGAAGATAATACCCATGTACCCCATACCCAATTTCCCTTATTACTAACGTCTTACTTTGGTATGGTGCAACTGGAACATGAAGTGAACCATCATGGAAACAGTTAGAGTGATACCTCAGTTCTCTATTATCTCCAATATCCAGCAACGTGGTTGTAGACCAAGTTGTTCAAGGAGAAACTCTACCAGTTGTGGAATAATACCTCAGTTCTATAGCTGACAATCTTTTCAAAAGTTTAACAATAATCAATAGTCTACCATGTAAAATGCAAATCAGATTCATTATTATACACTGCCAATACTAACATAACACCTTGTTCCTCATCACTGCTACCACCACCATCCACCTCCCCTATCCAAATCACTCTTCTCTCTCCAATTATCAGTAAATATATCCTTTAGTGAGGATGAAATATTTCTATATTCATATATAGAAATGCTAGAGGCCCAGTGCATGAAATTCGTGCACTGTTGGGGGAGGGTGTCTCTCAGCCCAGCCTGCACACTCTCTAATCTGGGACCCCTTGGGGATAAGGAGGGATCCCACATACATTCAGACACCCTTCTCACAATCCAGGACTGCTGGCTCTCAACTGCTCATCCGCCTGCCTGCCTGATCATTCCCCTGCCAGCCTGATCGCTCCCAACTGCCCTACCCTGCTGGCCCAATCACCCACAACTGCCCTCCCCTGCCAGCCTGATCGCCCCCAACTGCCCTCCCTTGCTGGCCTGATTTTGCCCCCAATTGCCCTCACCCGCTGGCCTGGTCACCTCCAACTGCCTTCCCTCCCTTGTAGGCCCAGTTGCCCCCATCTGCCCTCCCCTGCCAGCCATCCTGTGGCAGCCATCTTGTGACCACATGGGGGTGGCCATCTTGTGCAAGGGTGTGATGGTCAATTTGCATATTACCTATTTATTATATGGGATATCTATTTATTTACATAAGGGTCAGGATAAATAGAGGCATTTTAGCTATTAATTATTCAGGGATCATAACTAAGGCCCATAAAATTTCAAGAAAAGAGGAAAGGATATATATCAGAGAGTGAATTGAAAGATAGCCCCTTATACTTTGTGAGTGTGTGTAGGACCATGGACTTTCTATATAAACAATTCAAATGACCCCAACTCAGCATGTCAGCACTATTCTGGTGGCTTAAGCTTAAGAAATCAGAGGAATATTTGAGGAATATTAGATCCATGAAACTGGTGAAAATTGACCTCTATGGTTTATGGAATGTTTATCAGGTAAGTTGGGATTTATTCCTCTAAATGACTAGTATGATCACACAGGTTGTAGTGGTCAACATGGTAAGTACAGAATCACCAGTTTCTCTATCTCTGCAGTCTGTTCCTCTACTGAACACGTTTTTGATAATTCAGTGAATGGGAGTAGTAACTGAAACACATTTTATTAATTTATTCCTCATTTTAGTCCATCCTCTAATCCATAAACCTTTTTTTCATTTTTCATTCATTTTTATTATATTTCTATTCCATCTTTCAAAACCTGGTATTCTATATTTCATTCCAAACTCCATTCCATTTTTAAGTTCATCAGCTATTTTTAAATCTATAGTGCATATTTCATAGTACATTTATGTCATGCCATTGAATTTTCAGTTTAATTCTATATTCCTTCCTATTTAATTTCAATTTTCTTTTTCTTTAAAATTTTATCACTATATTCCATTCCATTCCTTCTCACATAACATTATATCTTTTATTCTGTATGCCATTATATATTTATTTCCATTCTCCTTTCCATTCCATTTTCCCATTGCATTTTATTCAATTTCCATCCTATTCAATTTTCCATTCCATATCCTATTCAGATCCATATTCTACTCTTCATTACACCCATTTTCCTCTGCAAGCAGTCTTTATTTCATCCCATACTGCATTACATTTCAAATCCATTTTCCATTCCATATTATTTAACACTCCAAATACCAGTCCATTCTATTTTGTGTTGTGTTTCCAATTGTCCATCCATTACATTAAATTTCCATCCCATTTTGCCAAAATTGTTATAACAATGACTTTCAGGAGATCAGCCTGTCAATATCTTATGAAAGAATTACAAATGTTCTTGGCCTATACTAAGAGTTTCCACTTCTTAGAATTTATCCATAACAAAGACAAACTGAAGATATGAACAAATTTTAGTGAGGAGGTTGCATCTCACAGTGATGAGTTAGAGGGTGAAAAGTTGGAAACAACATAAATGTTCGTGATATAAAAATGTTTGAAAATATAAGCTTCCTCGATAAATGGAATATTTTTTTTAATTACAAAATGGCCTTGTGTAAATTTATGTATTAACAAGGAAAACATGTTTCCTGGATGCAAAACATGTTACAAAAATATGTGTGGATAAAGAATTCCATTTTATAAAGCAAATCAAAACTATAAAAGACCTATTAATGACCATTCTGCTAACATATAATTGTACATTTCCAGTAGTTACCTATGGCTGTGTGGAAATTAAGGGGCAAGTTTTCTTACATTGCTTTTCTGTTTTGGGTGCTGAACATGCAACCCTTTTATAATAATGACTTAAAATAAATGTCTAAATATTAAACGTCAAGTCTGTGCATCACAACATATTTATATTATCAGAAACTTGACTTCTACAACCAAGAATGAAGGCTAGGTCAAATAAATTAGCATACATCCATAACTAGATTACTATGTAGCCTATACAAGCATTGATGCACATAAGCACAGTACCTCTCTTAATCCCAGGCAATCCTTGCCTATGCTTGAGGGGGCCAGGCAGGCAGAAGCAGTTTTCCCAGAAAATGTCTAAACCCTGCTCTGGTGCTTGGGAACTATTGGAGGCAGAACTGCTGAACATTTAGAGCAGTGTGGTCCCTATCCCGTTTCTCCCCTTTCAGCTGCTCTCTAAACCTTAAACCAACCCTAATCCTGCGTGAGGTGACCCAGATGTCAGGAGAAGTCCCAGGACTGTCCCCTCTTGTGTCGTCATCCATGGACCCAGTGTCCTGACTAGATTCCATGAGTGTGATTTAGCTGGGGGATTATCTCTTCCTGACCAGCGTAGCATTTCTTTTAAGTGATTTCTTGAGCTTGAGCCACCAGAATAGTGCTGACATGCTGATTTGGGGTCACTTGAATTGTTTATATAGAAAGCCCATGATCCTACACACACCCACACACTTTTAGGGGCTATGTTTACAGATGAGGAAATTCACTTCATTGACCGGGCAAAAAGGATGGTGCACACCCTCCCTCCTGTTTGCCACCAGATGGATCAGGGTTGGACAACTCTTGGCAGATGGGAAGAGTCATGTGACATCCAGCTCACCATCAGAAGTGAAGGTTGGAACAGGGTCTGCCCCGCTACTCGCTCCTTTAGCCCTGGCTCTACTTGAGATGGTTTTGCAGCAGTAGTCCCCTGTTTCTGAGGATCTGGCATTATGGCCGCCCGGTCATACTGTTAAGAAGAGAGAAGCAGCAGCAAGTTTGAATACACGAGGGTGAGGGGGCCAGAAGGGCAGGGCCTAAGAAAGAGGTCCCCCCTGTCACTATTGATGCACACAGGACTGGCAACCCAGATCCTGCTGCCCAGATTCCTGAAGTTTCGAGTGACTCAGCACCACTGAGCAATCCAACACGACGAAAGCTCCTCCACTGGAGCCTCCATTTGGATCATTGTTAAGGGCCCACACCTGCCTGCATAAACTATAGGTGAAACAGTGTCTGACCTCCGAGGCAGCTGCAGTTCCCATTCTAACTTTGTTTTTTGAAATTTTTATCTATTTTTTTTAATCTCAAAGGTTTTATTTTAAGTCAGTAGGAAATAATGAACGGTTGAATAAGTTGTTGAAAACAACTTCACAGACACCTAGAGAGAACAGAGATCAGATCTCATATGTATTATAGCAAATTCCAAATTTACTATAGATTTAAACATGAAGATTGAAGTCATAAAATTTGGAAATCTCAAATAATTTTTTAAAATCTTGGAAGTCCTTTCTAAACATGGCATAAAACCCAGAAGACATAAAATACATACAAAAGTGCATAAAACTGAAATAAGTTCTTTTTTGCCAAATAAACAAAGTGAAAGACAAATACAACTGAAAAGTATATTTTCAATTTCTATCCATTCTGACTTTAGATGCATGGTGGCTGAAAGGGTCAGAATACAGACCATGCGTCTGGGCAGCAAAGCCGCCCCGGAAAAACCCACAAGGAGCCAGGTCAGTGGGTGTGCTCAGACCGATGGGGTGTAGGGTTGTGCCAAAAAGCAGCCCCACCTGGAAGAGCCGGCATAGACACACAATCCTCCCAGGGACCATCTGTTCCATAAATTCCAGGACTTAGATCTGAGTTTTTGCAGCCATCTTCTCTAAAGTTTCAGCCTGGCAGCAGATACCATGCTCAGATTTCTGTCTAGAGTCCAGCATCCTGGCCAGGCTCTGCTCCCTGAAGCCACATGACAAACAACCCGTCCTTGCTCTCTGTAGCCATGCCACCTGGCCAGGCCCTGCTCTCCACTACCGCGGATCCCAGCCAGGCCCTCACTATGGAGCCAGGCCCTCGCTACGGAAGCTGCATCACCCTGATAGCCCTGCTTTTGGCAGTGGCACAGCAAAGCCAGGCCCTACTCTTCAGAGCCATGATCCCACACCAGGCCTGATTTTCCCAAACTGAACTGCACAGGTAAGAACTGCACTCCACAGCTACCCTATCCACCTGAGTAGGGTGGCCTGGGCCCTGTTTCTCTCCCTAGGTTCACCCTAGGAAGGCTTGTCTTTAGGAGTTCCTCAAACTCTTGATCCTTGGAACCTATGCCTTGCCTCCCAGCTTGGCAGTAATGCCATCTGCATTAGTGCCTTCTCATCCTGGGCTCCTAGCACATTCTCTTTCCATTTTGCTGGGCAACGTGATGAAAACTTCTCCTCCTTCCTTAGGTCTCTTGGCCTGAGCCCCTCTCCTTCTCCATTGGTTTTCTGTCCTAAGCGTCTCTTCCTCCCACCATGATGATGGTTATTACTACTTTTTAAATCTGAGCTCCAACTCCCAGGCTAACCCTCCTAGAGATAGGCAGGCCTTGATACCTGAGCTTGATTCTCTGAGCCCTGCCTCTCCCGGAGAGCAGGCCAAAAGAAAAAGCACCCCGCCCCCATACCTCCTGTGCTTTAAGTCCAGCTTTTCACATAATATAATCCATCTGAAATTTGTTTCCATGTACAATTTAGGGTAGAGAGTCCATTTTCTTCCCCTTTCCCATGTGGATCATGTATTGTACAGTAGCATTTAGAATTTCCTCCTTTCTCCATGATCTACTAGGATAGCACTGAAATGAAATAGGTTTTAATGTATGCATGGATCTAACTTTAGACTATGTACAGTAGGATCATTTGTCTATATCCATGCTGTACCACAATATTATAAAAAGCCTCAATCTATTTTGGGACTAGTATCTCACTTTATTCTTTTTCAGGAGTGTTTACATTCATAATTTTCATATATTATGGCTTTATATGCTTTCATATTCATTTTAGAAATAAGTTGTCAAATTGCAAGAAATATCCTATTGGGTTTTATTTGAAATTGCTTTGAATTGATAGATTATTTGGGGAAATCTATATTACTGTAATAGTGAATCTTCTTATTAGTGAAAGCAATGTATCTTACCATTTATGTAGGGATTTTTTTAACCTATGTTTCACTGACAGTTTTATCATTTTCTCAATAGTTTTACTCTGATGTTTTTAGGTGTGGTTTTCTTTGAATCTATCTTGCTTGTGGTCTGTAGAAGTTCTTAATCGTGTAGTTTGGTATCTTCAGTCAGTTTTGAAAAATTCTAGACAATTATATCTTCATATAATTATTTTTTTACAAATAAAATATAAAATTTTGGTTTCATATTGTAAAATATTCTTTGTTGTCTCAAAATTTGCTAATTTTATGTAATATTTTGAGGATTAAAAAAGCATGCAAGTGAACTCTTTAGAAGGGACAGAGAATAATCTTTTATTGCCTTTATTTGAAATGGTGTTATGACCATAAAATTCCAATTTAGACACTTCATACCCTCTTAGTATAGGTGATTTACAACAGAGAGTGCCTCCAGGGTATGCAATGCCAGGGAATAAGTCATTAAACCATGCTATTGATTTGTTGGTTAAAGAGCTGTCTGATCTTTAAACTTGACTTGGCTGTGGTTGTGGCTTCCTATAGAACTAAACATAGTTTCCTGGGTACATCACTGGAAGCACACTTGAAGAACTATTTAAAGGCTGGAGACATGTAGTAGGTGGTTAAATGATGTCAGTTTAGTAGGTCTGTGTGGTCAGGTGGTCACCTTAGTTTCCATGAAGTAGTCAACACCAGTGGTCACTGTGACAACTATAGGGAACCAATCTTCCTAGGGTTTTTCAGACTCCCTGTTTGATGCCCCAGGTGGAATTTAGAGGTTGAGCTATAATGACCTCATGTTGGGAAGCCCTCTGCACACATGGGAAAATCAGGCAGAGCTATACTTCTATTCTTTTAAGAATTGTGCTTAGACTTTTGAATCACAGAGGGAAGGCAGAAGTGGGTGGAAAGAGATCAAGAAAAGAACTTGTATGCATATATGTATAACCTATGGACATAGACATTAGGGTGTGAAGGCCTGGGCAGGGGATGGGGATGAGGTAGAAGGGGTCAATGGGGACAAAAGGGACCATATGTAATATTTTCAACAATAAAGATTAAAAATAAAAGAAAGGATTGGCCAGTAAACAACCATATATAACTATTGCCTAGATTTACTAGTTAACTAGTAGGGGTCATGGCCAACATAGCCTCAGTCTAAATGCAGCATCCTGCCAACTCCCCCTTCTACAGGAATACAGGAATCCTACTCTCAGAGGAGGAAGAAAGGAAGTGAGAATCATTGCCCTTGGGAAGGAATGAGGCACCCAAGTTTAGGAGTTTTGTGCATTTTGAGAAGGTGAGAGGTGGGATAGTGAGGAAGGATTTGCTTTAGCTTGGGCCCTGCAAAGAGGACATCACTGGGAATGACAAACTAAAACCAGAGTGAGTAGGAACAGGGGCTGGGGAGGATGTGGCAGCCAAACCAGGTCTGTGATTAAAGGCAGGGTTAGGGCAAGCCCGGATCATACACCAGACACATATCAATATAGGAGAAATCATCATGTGTGAGAAGAAATGAACCTAAGAGTGGAGCTGAGGGGAACTTGGAGAGTAAGGCTGGCTTGGTGTTGGCCTCAGAACTAGGCTTACCTCCTACTGAATAACCTTTGGGAACAGAGGCATTTTGAAGACCCAGGCTCTCCTCTTTGCTGTGTCTGACAGATCCTGTAGGATGTGGCCAGAGTGAGACCACCTGACTTTTCTAGGAAGGCCTTTGAAGCCATAAAGTAGAATTCAAGAAAGAGGGGTCCTTCCATGAATATCAGTGCATCATTTCCTAAAGTATAAATGATAAAATAGTAGCTTACAGACCTAATGTGGATGGCAGGTGTTTTAGTCCTACACAGATGTTTTAAAATAAATTATCTGCTGAGATTTAAAAATTCAAGAACTTTTTTACCAGAATAAAGGTCTTAGCAGAGGGAGCATTGGTAGAAATGCAATAAGCCTACCTGAGAATCTAGCACGAAGTGCATAGGTGCTGGAAGTGTCCAGTCTAGATGAGGACTCATCAGAAAGTTCATGAGTGGAGGATGTAGCCATTCTAGGTAGACATCAGAAGGTGGTACATGTGTGGAAGGTGAAACTAACCTAGGAGATGATAGATTAGAAAGTGAGTGGAAAAAGGGAGAAACCAGTTTAGAAAAGGCTTTTTTCAGGAGTTAATGAGTGGAGGAAACATTCAATCCCTAGTAAGACCTGGAAGGCCATGCATGGTGGAGGGAGCATCTAACCTGGAGGAGAACTTCTAGGCTATGCATGGGTAGAGAGATACCAGCCTAGTAGAGGACTCAACAACAGGTGCAGTAGTTGGGGCTACAGTAAACCTAGAAGATGACCCTGTGAGAAGTCTTTGAGTGGAGGGTGCAGATAATTTTGGGTTAGGCCTGATATGAAGTACAAGGGAAGAAGGAGTATTTGGACTAGGGGAGGACTCAGTAGGATCTAAGTGGTAGATGGAACACCCACCTTAGGGGAAGGCGCAGAAGGAGGTGCATGGAAAAAGGTAGCATCCAGTCTGTGGGAGGACTGGACAAGAGGTGCATGGATTACATAAAGAGCCATTCTAGGGGCAGATCATGTAAGATGACATAAGTTGAGGATTCAGGCAGCCAGGGAGTATTCAGCAAGAGTTGCAAAGGTGGAGGGTGTAGACAGGCTAGGGGAGGACCTGACAGGAAGTGTATGGCTGGTAGGAGCATTCAGTCTAGGGCAGTTGTTGGCAAACTGCGGCTCGCGAGCCACATGCAGCTCTTTGGCCCCTTGAGTGTGGCTCTTCCACAAAATACCGACTTCTGCGCATGGGCCACGAAGTCTCAATCACACTGTACGTGCGCGCCCGCACATGGTATTTTGTCACTGTATGTGCACGCCCGCACGTGGTATTTTGTGGAAGAGCCACACTCAAGCGGCCAAAGAGCCGCATGTGGCTCGCAAGCCGCAGTTTGCCGACCACTGGTCTAGGGGAGTACTCAGAAGTTGGTCATGAGTACTGGGCGGTACAAATCTAATTATTTTTTTGTTTTCTTTAGTTGGTTATTTGGCATCTTGGAGTCATTGGGCCATACTAATGGCCCAAGGTTGTTCACATCTCCATCATTCCAGTTTTTTCTTGAGCATGAAGAAATTTTACAAACCCTCCAACCATAAGCTCCAGCATGTTTTGCTTCCTGCCCAGCAGGGGATGTCCTTACCTAGCTGCTTCTTAAGACTATAGTAATAAAAGCCCCGGTTCCTCTTTCGCTCTCTCTGCTTCTCTGTGTGTGGCATGCCATGCCTCCCATCCTCTTGGGAGCTGTGAGTAATAAACTCTTCTTTAAAAGGCAATTGGCTCCATGTCTGTTATCTTACCATATGTGACTAAAACAAATCTTGAGTATATTTTAAAACAATTGGTGCAGTGAATAAGGTAGTTTGGTAACAGATGGAGATGACATGCCTCTTGGTTTACTAACTGAGTTCAACAGATAGCAGAGACTATGTGGGAAGGTACTTCAGGCTATTGGCCAGCTTATGTTTTAGTGGCCATTGCATTATGTTGTGTCTGTGTTATGTTGCCTAGGTATTATAATCTAAATTGTAGCAGAGCCCAAAAAGCTGAGTTCTCCATGAGGGACTGTCAGGCTTAGTGTTCTGCAGTCTTGGCAAAGTCATACCCAATTGACTCCTTAAGTGGTTACAATGTATCTAATCTGGGCAAGGTCCCCAGGAGAGCCTAGAGTAGTTGGCTATTGTACTATGTGAAGGTGCTCCCAAAGAAACAAGAAGTGGTTACCTCTCTCCTGATACAGGTGAATATGATCCACTGAATGTCCACTAGGGCTGAAGTCCAAAGGGGCTCCTCAGCTAAAAGCAACCCCCTTCCTTATATGTGCTAAGCCTATTGGCATGTCTCTTCTGGTGGCTGGAAACTACACACCTAGATATCCACATACTGAAAGAACCTGTTGACCAGCAATGTGCTCCACTGCAAACATTGTTGCTTTGGTCACAAACTCCTCTGTTGTTGTCTGCCTTGCTGCTATGTGGCACTTTGTCCTTGAACCCTGTAGGTTATAAGAGTTTGTATTATTAGAGGCCCTTGGCACAATATTTAATGAAAAAAATGTAAGGGTAAGAAACATTGGGTTCTAGCATCTCCAAAATTGATGTGCTCAATTTAATTATTCCTATAAAATGCCATAATAGCACTCTTGAGTATTCTTCAACACTGCAGTGTATCAGCACTCCAAGAGATTTTATTTTAGAAACAAAGTATAAGAATAAATCTGGCAGTGTCACAATTGCCCTCTTGGAGCTGGAACCAAACCCACAGAGGTCGACACTAAACCACATTGGCAATTTCACAAGCTGGAAATAAAAAACACCTTAAAGGAATTTAGTACAGAGAGTTCAGGAAAAGGAGGCATACTGGCTTCTAAGGGTCTTTACTATATTAGCTCTTTGCTCTGGCTTATGGTCCAAAAAATAAGGCAGTTAGTGTGAATAGCCTGAGACCCCTAAATACATGCTTTATTCACATTATCTGAGATAAATTTTTATTCCTCCCTGTACACTGGCTAGACCCATACTTGTACTCAGCCTACCTGTCAAACAGATGAAAGTGACACTGATGAGCCAGAACAGAGCAACCCCCAGAAAATTGCTATGCTGTATGATGCCAAGTGAGCCCTTTCTAGCATTACATTGGACTTTTATGGCCTGGGAATGGGCTCAACCTAGCATATCCACGATCACTGCTAAGGTCAATGCTAAATGTCAAACAGTGAAGGATGCCAGAACATTATTACACAAAATTGGCATGGTTAGGTGGGTTTATTATTTTGTAGTAAACCCCAACCCTGCATATAATGAAGCCATTTTAAACTCCGAGCCTGCCCTCCTTGCCCCAGAATCCAAGGAACTTTCCTGAAGCGAGTCCCACCAAACTATACACCTGTCTTTTTTTCTCTGAATGGTTCAGCTACACATTTAGGGAAGCCCTAAAGGAAATAGATGTCTAGTTGATGTGAGAGCAACTCCCCCAACAATAAACAGGTTTTAGTTTATCAAAGCCAATCACTGTCTTGACCTTTTAATGTTTTACCCTATACAACTTCCTCTACCTCTTGATCCTCTCCCTCAAGGATTCCCACATAAATCTCTTTAGGGAACTTCAGGATATGGAAGTTCCCACAGACCTCATAGCTGAGTAATCATCTAAAAAAAACAAAACAAAACAAACAAAAAACAACAACAACAGCAAAATTATATCAGGAAGCATTTCTTAATTTAGGACTTTTTCCTAATCCACAACCAGGCCCTGCTGAGGTACCACAGGGCTGTCAACCATCATCCAAAAATTAAAGACCTGGGCCTCTCTTAAAAAATTTTTCAGGTCAATCCACTTATAAACCCCAACAACTAAAAAACTTGCTTGCTAGATACCTTAGGAAGTCATGCTGGAGGGAGTTAGTTGCCTTTATTGGGGGAAGCCCTATTCAGCCAGAGGGAGGCAGTATGTCCTAATGCTTCATGCATTATCCTGAACTTCAACAATGGCAATCACACAACCCCCTACCCTAGGGTGATAAAAACTCGCTGGAACTTGTACTACCACCTGGGAAAATTGCACATAAGCTACTCTACTGGTCCTTTGGAGCCTACAAAAGAACCAACTTTTCCTGGCCCTTTCAGATACTGGGGTACAGGTCACAGTTATTCTGGGTAACTTTTCTTTTGAAAAAATATGGTAACCCATGTAAAATCTAGGGTATACTAATATTGGCTCATCCCATTCAGGGCTGATACCCCTTCTGTCTCTTGTCCATTTAATCATAGGGATGGATATCATTTTTTGGAAATCTCTTAAATTGGAGCAAGCCAAAATTGGTAGACTTGCTGTGGGACTTGCTCAGTGGGAGCCTGTGGACATCCCATTAAAGTTATCAATATGTCTCAATGCAAGCTACAATAAGGCATGACACATGATTTCATATCTCTTCAAAGCTGGTGGTGTGATTCCTACTATCTTGCCTTTTAAGAACCCTATGTAGCTAGAGCCAAAGGCAGACAAGAGTGACACCTAACTGTAGATTATTGCCATTTCAGTGCAATTCTGTCCATCAAGGCACTGTTTCCTAATATTATTAAGGTTATTAATGACATTCAGACTACACCAGGTGATTTCTTTGCAGGGTAGAGGGGAAGAAGAATTTGTCATTGGAGTGGAAGAACTGGGTGGGCAATGTGAAGGGGACAAAGAAGAAGAACCCTACACTATCAGTGCAATGGAGTAACTGGACAGGGTATGAACAGAGCAAGGAGAATGAATGACCATCCATTAATCCATCCTGGAAGTGAATATGAAGAATGAGGATACCTGTTCCATGAGTGCAGAGGAGTAACAAAGAAGGGTATATGTATGCACAGGGTGAAAAGGAGGAGTCATGTGCTATCAGTGCCTTGGGATATCTCAGCAGAAAATGTGGGAAAAGAAATGGAGCTTGTACAATCAGTGTACTGGTGTAATTTAATGGAGCATGTGAATGCGGCAAAGAAAGGAGCTTTGCCCAACATGTGCAAGTCCTGTAATGGAGGCAAAGAGGAGCCGCCCTGGTATTTGATATGTGTAAGAGTATCCCTGCCCCATCAATAAGGTAATTTAACTATAGAGGTGATTTGAATGGTATAGAAAGAGGGATGCCACACCATAAGAACAGTGGTTTCCTTGGTGAGGGAAGTGAATAGTGCAAAAAAAAGGGGGGGGGGATTTTACAGTATTACCTTATCTCTACATTATCAATAGTGTTAAATGAAAAGGTAATATCAATGGTACAGGGAAAAACAAACTGGTATTATCAGTGTAGTGCTGAAAGTTTTCAGGGGATGTGAAAGAGGCAACCTGGAGGATCCTCTCGCCATAAGTACTATGGTAAAACTGGGCATGGTATGTGAACAAGGCAATGAAGAGGAGGACCACACATCAGCACAGTGGTTACCTGGGCAGGGTGGAAAATGGAACCAACAGGAGTCATGCACCATCAGTGCAGTGGTGGCACGACAATAGGAAAGGACCAATAAACCATAGGAGCAGGAGCAGTCCCACTCCATCAGTTTCGTTGTAAGGGTTGTAAAAGGAGCAAAGACAAACCCTTCCCCATCAGTGTATTAGTATAACTGGAAAGGTGATGTGAATATGGTAACTGAAGGATTCCCACCCTATGAGTGCAGTGGAATAACTAGACAGCGGATACAAACTAGACAAATAACGGGACCCCCAAAACAGTACATTGGTGTAACTGAACACAGAATATAAATAGGACAATTAAGAGCAGCCTCAAGCCACACATGCAGTACTGCAACAGGAATGGAATATGAGCTGCATGTGGTAGGAGCAGCCTGCATCATCTCTTATAGTTGTGTATGTAGAGGGGGAATGTAGAAAGGGCACAGAGGATAAAAATGCATCATCAGTGCTGTGTGTATCTGGGAATGGAGTGTGAATGGAACTAAGGGTAAGACCTTTGTATCACCATGCAGTGGTGCAAATGGAAAGTTGATGAGAACACAGTGAAGAAGAACTCCCCAAACCATGAGTACAGTCTTGTAAGTGGACAGGGAGTGTGAATGGGGCAAAGAGAAAGAACTCTGTTTCAACATCTTGATGGTGTAACTGGATGGGGGAATTCATCAAAGCCAAGAGGATTATTCCAACACCATAAGTTCACCTGTCATTGAGACATATATGTGAATGGGACAAAGAGCAGGAGCCCTTCTTTAGCACTGGAGTAGCATGACTGGATAGTGATATGGACTCCTAAACATTAATGTAGTAGTGTATTGGGCTGAAGGAGTAAACAGGGCAAAGAGGAGGGGCCCTGCTCTATAATTGGAGTGGTGCCTGAACAGGGAACATGAACAGGGCAATCGGGAGTATGCTAATGCCAACAGTGGAAGCGGTATTGATGGGCAGGGTATGTGAATGGGGCAAAGACAGGTTGAATAACTGGACAAGAGAATATGAATAGAGCAAATACAGAGAGCTCCAAAGCTTTCATATTGTGGTGTAATTGGAAAGAATGACTTATGGATACACAGAGGAGCCCTGCAACTTATTTAATTGTACAAGGGATGCAAACAGGGCAAAGAAGATGCAGTAAGTGAAGTGGAATAACTGGACAGTGTATGTGAATGGAGAAATTACCAGGAGCCCCACTACAGTAGTGTAGTGGAATAACTGTGTAGTGTATGTCAATGAGGCAATCAGGAGGAGTCCAGGACATCAGTGCAGTGGAGTAACTACAGAGAGTATGTGAATGGCACACATACTCTCATAGTTGGGTGGGGCCCTGGCCATCACTAGTGGAGTAACTGGATAGGTGAGGTGAGTGGGTCAATTAGAAGAAGCCCTGTCACCTCAGAGCCCTGGAGTAACTGGAAATGTATGTAAACAGGGCAATTTGGAGGAGCCCCACCACGTTCGTGCAATGGAATAACCTGACTGGATAGGAAAACAGGCAGCTGGGAGGAGCCCCGCCCAGTCAGTACAGTCGAGTAATTGCACAGGGGATGTGAACAGGGCATTTACTAAAAGCTCCACCATATGGGCGCACTGGAGTCACTGGGAAGACACGTCCCTATGCCTGCTCTGACTGGCTCAGCATTCCTGCCTCTCTATACAATTGGGGGAAGGCAGGGATGGCTTTGATGCAGGAAACACAACCTCTGCTGCCCCAAGTGAGTAGGAATTATAGGGCTGCTCTACAGCGCCCCAGGAGAATTACAAGTTTGCCTTGACTGTGATTTACAGTCACAGTGTCCTAAAACATTCCATCTGCAATAGACTGATCTGCTTTCCAGAGCTTGAGGCGACCTTCCAGACGCTGCGGAACTAGTTAGTGGAAAACCAATTCTCCTGCCGTCCTGCTCAGAGCCTATCATGCATCTCGTCACTGAACACTCTCAGAGCAGAGACCCTAAATCTTCAGACATTGTAATTGTCCAAGATATATACCTTGATAGAAGTATGCATAATGGCCACACTTTGGAATATTGTGTAACTAATGTGGAGACCAGTCATTGACCCAAATCCAGTCCAGGTCGGAGTGACTACTATCTGGTAGCCTTGACAAATTGAGTTTCAGCAGAAAAGAGAAGGAATCACAAAGCAACCCCTGCCACAATTGGCACCTTATTGATGTTTCTGCAGCCATGGCCAGGAAATCAATGGGCTGTGAACACTGAATTATCCTCTTACTCTGGAAGTGATCCCCACAGGCCGAGCTGCAGAATGACTTGCAGGAGCATACACCACTCCTGGCTGCCTTTCCTTCTGCTCTGGGGATGCAGAGGCCGCCTAGAGTTCAAGGCTGTGGACCTGACATTCTAAAGAAGTCCCATGTTCACCATGGATCCATCTAGTTAGCTAGCTGTCTCTCTCCCTATATGGCTGTGCTACTTTAAATGTGCCAAAGTTAAAACAAATCAAAAAGATAAGCCAAATCAATTGTAATGGGTAGATACTCTAGACTTTTTGACAATATTTAACAGGTAGGGATGCTGTGCTTGAAGAAGAAAGGAGAGGAAATAAGTTTGGGAGATGGAGTGGGAAGATAAGTTTGAGGAGTGTCAGCAGGGTTCAGCAGGGTCACCCTGAGCAGGTGTGCAGTTCAAGCACTGCACAGTGCCCAGTCACTGGGCTGGTGAAAAACCAGTCATGTCCTCTCCAGCGTGCAAACCTCCCATGCTGTGTCTTCCAGAGGGAACACTTCTTTCTGAGTCCTATTCTCACAGGGGGAATAATTTTCATGGAGTGGGGCAGGAGCTTTTCCAGTTCATTCTCCTAGAGACCTTTTCACTCTGAGGAGCTGCCTTTTTAAAAATCACAATGAAATTATATCTAAGAGCTAAAGACCCACTCCCACAATGCCTTTTTAAAAATATATTTTTATTGATTTCAGAGAGAAAAAGAGAGGGAGAAAGAGATAAAAACATCAGTGAAGAGAGAGAATCATTGGTCAACTGCCTCCTGCACTTCTCACACTGGGGATTGAGTTCGGGCATGTGCCCAGACTGGGAATTGAACCGTGACCTCTTGGTTCATAGGTTGACACTCAACCACTGAAGCATGCTGGCCTGGCAACACAATGCCTTTTATATCTAAGGACCACCTGGGGTAGAAAAACAAGGCACAGACATTTTCTACTCTGGCTACAGAAGCTTAGCCACAGAGACAAAGGCTGGAGTGGCCCTTTCTCTGCTCACTATGGGCTGTCTTCATCCAGGTCCTCCAGCCTTGGGCCACCTTTTGATGTTGCTTTACTGACAACTGCCTTTGATCCATGGTCTCCCAAACCCTCTGAAATTACTGGTGGTAATCATGTTTCAGTGTATAAATGTGTCATATCATCACGTTGTATGCCTTAAATTTACACAATGTTAT
>NW_005370122.1:115272-128369 GCF_000412655.1 Myotis brandtii
GCAGGGCTTGGGCAGGGCGGGATCAACAGGGCGGGCGGAGGGAGCAGTTATGGCTGCTCTCAGTCCTGTTTCCAGGGGCTCTGCTTCTCAGAACCCCAGCAACGGCTATAAACCTTGGAGAGAAAGCTGCCCTCAGGTTCCAACTGATGCCAGACAATCCCGCTTCTCCCGTTTGAGTCTGAGTCCCTAGAGATTCGCCCAGATCTGGAGCTCAGATTCTGAGACTCCCTCCTGATTGAAAACGACCACCGCGCCCTCAACCACCAGCCCGCTTTGTGCGCACACCTCCGTACCTGAGTATTTTCCACACTGCGCCTCCTCTGAGCCTCGGTGTGCTGTTATTTTTCCTTCTAGTTGAAGAGTCTCTCCTCAGCCAGCCTTTCTGTGGTTCTGGGTGATGTCCATTCTGCCTTTTTTTTTATCACCCCAGAGGAAAAAATTTTATTTATTAACAGTCTGGGAACCCACCCTTCTCACAGTGAGGCCAGCAGTTCACTCACCCAGGCTGAGAGCCAAGAAAGCTTTCCCTTAATACAGACAACGATGCTCTGAGCTGCTGGTGACCTGTGGTACCAAGGGCAAATTCCTGATGCAGAACAGCTAGGTCACATGGTCATGAACCTCACTAGGTAATAAACTGAGGTTGTTCTGAGTTACCTCAGTGTTCTGAAGCCCTCCACCCTCACCCCTTCCCCAGGGTCCAGTGACTCTAGGGTCACTGCCTCACATAGCTGGGGCCCTAATGCACCTTGTCCAACCCTACTGCCTGTTAGGCACTTGCCCCGTGTTTGTTGCTGAATATTTAATAGCATCCTTGATGAAAGACTCAGCAACCTCCTTCAATTTCTGTGAACCATGAGTCCCCATCCCTGTCTCCTAAGACAGTGGTCGGCAAACTGCGGCTCGTGAGCCACATGTGGCTCACGAGCCGCAGTTTGCCGACCACTGTCCTAGGATATTTTGTTAACTGGATGACATTAGTTCAGTCCAGTATTGGAATCTATAACTATTTGAATGTTAATGATCACCATCTCTCAAAATTCCTAAGCCACTGCATCCCTAAGAGGTGGCCGCAGAAGTTGTCTAGAAGAGACACAGTAGAGCTTACCAACAACTGTTGCTGAAGGAATTAGCCCTTCCCTGAAAGACTGTGCTATCTGTCAGGAGCTATGGAAAAAATAAAAGTCTCAATGGAAACAAAGATATTTAAGGTTGTATTGAGAAGACATTGTTACACTTTTCAGAAGGATGCTACCAGCACTCTTTTCCCTGGCTGAGGTATCACTATCTTGCTCAGTCTCACTGGGGGATTTCCTCTGCTCCCCGAGGACCTGAACCCTGTGCACCGCTGCTGATCACAGGCCATTCTTGGATGATGCTATGGTCTGGATATGCCCCTCCAAAATTTATATACTGAAAACCTAATGCCCAAGGTGATAGGATTAGAAGATAAGACCTTTAGGAGGTGATTAGGTCATGAGGGAAGAGTCCTTAAGAGTGAGATTAGTGGTCTTATAAAATAAGTGCCAGAAAGATCCCTTGCCCTTTGTGCCATGTGAGGACATAGGGGAAAGGTGCCATCTATGAAGCAGGAAGCCCTTACCCAACACCAACTATTCTGGCACTATAATCCTGGACTTCCCAGCCTCCAGAATTGTGAGAATACATTACTATTTTTTAATTTTTAATTATTTATTTTTCTTTATTGATTAAGGTATTATATATGTGTCCTTATCACCCCTTTGCCCCCTGCTCGTGCCCTCACCCCCCTAGTGTCTGTGTCCATTGGTTAGGCTTATGTGCATGCATACAAGTCCTTTGGTTGATATCTCTCCCTTCCCCCCCCCCTCCTCTGCCTTCCCTCTGAGGTTTGACAGTCTGATCAATGCTTCTCTGTCTCTAGATCTGGTTTTGTTCATCAGTTTCTGTCGTTCATTATATTCTACAAATGAGTGAGATCAAGTGATATTTATCTTTCTCTGACTGACTTATTTCGCTAAGCATAATGCTCTCCAGGTCCATCCATGCTGTTGCAAATGGTAAGAGTTCCTTCCTCTTTACAGCAGCGTAGTATTCTTTTGTGTCGATGTACCACAGTTTTTTAATCCACTCATCTGCTGTTGGGCACTTAGGCTGTTTCCAAATCTTCGCTATTGTAAATTGTGCCGCTGTGAACATAGGGGTGCATATATTCTTTCTGATTGGTGTTTCTAGTTTCTTGGGTCAAATTTAAGTTACATTTTTCGTTTTTTGAGGAAACGCCATACTATTCTCCACAGTGGCTGCACCAGCCTACATTCCCACCAGCAGTGCACGAGGGTTCCTTTTTCTCCGCATCCTTGCCAGCACTTGCCGTTTGTTGATTTATTGATGATAGCCATTCTGACAGGTGTGAGTTGGTACCTCATTGTGGTTTTGATTTGCATCTCTCAGATGATTAGTGACTTTGAGCATGTTTTCATATGTCTCTTGGCCTTCCTTATGTCTTCTTTTGAAAAGTATCTATTTAGGTCCATTGCCCTTTTGATGTACATTACTATTTTTATAAGCTACCTAGTCTATGACATTATGTTATAGCAGCCCAAATGGAATAAGACAGATGGGCTCTTTGGTTTTACAATAATTTGCTATAATTCAGGTACATTAGAAATTTGGTGTGTTTCCTCACCCAGCTACTGGATTCTGAGCACTACTTTTGTCTCTTGTTACTACACATTTCTTTGTAAATAATACCTAATGTTATGTCCTGAGCATGCGTTCTTATTTTCCACAACAAGATTAGACCCAAGAGCTGAAGACCCATTCCCATAATGCCTTTTATATCCAAGGACCACCTGGGGTAGAAAGACAAGGCAGAGAAATTTTCTTCTCTGGCTACAGAAGCTTAGCCACAGAGACAAAGGCT
This sequence comes from Myotis brandtii, assembly GCF_000412655.1. Lineage (NCBI taxonomy): Eukaryota > Metazoa > Chordata > Mammalia > Chiroptera > Vespertilionidae > Myotis > Myotis brandtii. The sequence goes on from NW_005370122.1 coordinate 118,178, forward strand.
GGCGTGGCCATTTCTCTGCCCACGGGCTGTCTTCATCCAGGTTTTCCAGCCCTGGACCACCTTTCAATGTTGTTTTACTGACAACTGTCATTGATCCACACTCTCCCAGATCCTCTGAAATACTGGCCACTAACCTGTGGACTTCTGTTAAAACCTGTTCTTGCTGCTGCAGCCAACTCTGATGGTGTCCCCTGGTGACTTCCAGCCAGGGGATCCATGTCCTGGGAAGCAGCCCTCAACCAATGACTGATGGGAGTTGTAGTCTAAACCACCTGCCTCAGTACCATTCTTCAGGCCTGTAAATCTTCAGGAACTTAAACAAAATTCAGACCAGGCAACACTACATCATTATTAAGAAGTTTATCTTCACACCTGTCTATGTTTCATAATGGCACCCCTTTATTCCTTTCAGTAATTTATGTTACTTCTTCCCTCACACTCTTGCACTGGAATCTAGTTCCATTATATGTCCAATTACAGATACAAACAGTCCATACTACAGAAACATTTTCAGAGGACTTTGGACTTTATACAAGGAACTATCAAAGATCAGTTGACTGTATTTGTTAGGGTCTATTTCTGGGCACTCTATTCTGTTTCATTAATCTATTTGTCTATTCTGTTGCCAATACCACATTGTCTTGATTATTGTAGCTTTATAGTAAGTCTTGAACTCAGATAGTGTGAGGTAATTGACTTTGTTCTTCTCCTTCAATATTCTGGGTCTTTTTCTTACTTATCTATCTATATGTATTAGTTTGACAATATCCACCAAATAACTTGCTGTGATCTTGATTGCATTGCATTGAACCTATACATCAAGTTGGGAAGAACTGACATCTTGAACATTCTTATCCATAAACATGAAATATCTCTCCATTTATTTAGTTGTTTGATTTCATGTATCAGAGTTATATAGTTTTCTGAATATAGATATTATAGATATTATTATATTTATGCCTAAGTATTTTAATTTAAGGATGTTAATATAGTGGGGTTTTTTGTGTTGTTTTTTTTATCCTCACCCCAGTATATTTTTCCCATTGATTTTCAGAGAAAGTGGAAAGGAGAAATGAAGAGAGAGAAAGAGAGAGGGAAAAGGAGAGAGAAACATCAATGTGAGAAGGACATATCAATTGGTTGCCTCCCCCACATACAACCTGGAGCCAGGGATCAAACTGCAACCCAGGTACATGCCCTTGTCCAGAATCAAACACACATCCTTTCGGTGTGCAGGCTGATACTCTAACCCAGCGGTTCTCAACCTGTGGGTCGCAACCCCTTCGGGGGTCGAACGACCCTTTCACAGGGGTTGCCTAAGACCATCGGAAAACACATATATAATTACATATTGTTTTTGTGATTAATCACTATGCTTTAATCATGTTCAATTTGTAACAACGAAAATACATCCTGCATATCAGATATTTACATTACGATTCATAACAGCAGCAAAATTACAGTTATGAAGTAGCAACGAAAATAATTTTATGGTTGGGGTCACCACAACATGAGGAACTGTATTAAAGGGTCATGGCATTAGGAAGGCTGAGAACCACTGCTAAGAGTCTAACCACTTAGTAAAACTGGCCAAGGCAGTAATATAGTGATTTTAAATTCAAATTCTATTTCATTGCAGTTATATAGGAACACAGTTGACTTTGCATACAGTTATTTACCACATAATGTTCTGGTCAATGATGGACTACATATATGATGGTAGTATCATCTATATACGTCCCTCCGAAGGTCCGACTAACTGGCCTGCTGGTACATATAATGTGCACTTAACAGGATCTGCAGAAGGAGAGGTTGTTCTGATTCCAAGAATTGATTTGTCCCCATCTGACACTGGCCTCCCATTTAAATTAATTTGAAGACAGTTTCCTGTGATGCCAGTATATGCAATGACTATTAATAAATCACAAGGACAAACTCTAGACAGAGTAGGAATATTCCTACCTGAACCTGTTTTCGCACATGGTCAGTTATATGTTGCTTTCTCTCGAGTTCAAAGAGCGTGTGATGTTAAACTTAAATTTGTAAATACTTCATCACAAGAGAAATTAGTCAAGCACTCTGAAAGTGTTTTTACTTTTAATGTGGTATACAGGGAGATATTAGAATAAGTTTAATCAATTTATCAGTCATTGTTTTTATCAATGTTGTTTTTATATCAAGTTTTTGTATCATATTTTTGTTTTTTATATCATATTTTTGTTGTTTTTATATCATGTCTTTGTTGTTGTTATATCATTTTGTTATTGTTTATTTATTAATCAATTTATATATTATTTTCATATACTTTTCTCTAATTTTCTTTCATCTCTGACACTTCTATTATAGAGAAAGGGTGAATAATGATATTAAAATATTTCTTCTAATTAATTTCCTTTCAATGGAGTTGGTTTTTGTCCTATTTATTTAAAAAATGACATTGGGATTTTGATGGGGATTGCATTAAATCTGTATATTTGCTTTGGGTAATATGGCCATTTTAGCTATATTGAATTTTCCAGTCCATGACCATGGGATATTTTTTCCACTTTGTTTGTCTTTTTCAATCTCTTTTAGTAATGATTTGTAATTTTCAGTATGTAGGTCTCTCACATCTTTGTTAAGTTTATTCCTCAGTATTTTAGTCTTTTGGTTGCTATTGCAAAAGGAATTTTTTTTTTCTGAAATGTTGTTGTTAGTATACAGGGAGGCAATGGATTTTTGCACGTTGATTTTTTATCCTGAAACTTTACTGTATTTGTTTATACAGTAAAATTTACTGTAATAGTTTTTTGGTAGAGTCTTTAGAATTTTTTATATACAGATCATGTCATCCGCAAAAAGTGATATTTTACTTCTTCCTTCCCTATTTGGATTCCTTTTATTTATTTCTCTTGCCATATGGCTCTGGCTAGAACTTCCAGCACTATGTTGAATAAGAGGGGTGAGAGTGGACATCCTTGTCGTCTTCCTGATCCTAGAGGAAGAGCTTTCAGTTTTTCATCATTAAGTATGATATTAGCTGAGAATTTATCATATATGGCCTTTATTATGCTGAGGTACATTCCTTCTATTCCTATTTTATTGAGTATTTTAATCATTAATGGATGTTGTAGCTTATTGAATTCTTTTTATGTACTATTGATAAGATTATATGATTTTTTATCCTTTCTTCTGTTAATGTGAGATATTACTTTGATTGATTTGCATATGTTGAAGCATCCTTGTGCCCCAGAAATGAACCCAACTTGATCATGATGTTATTTTTTTGATACTGTTGTATTTGATTTGTTAGTATTTTGTTTAGGATTTTTTCATCTGTATTCATTAGAGATATTGGTCAGTAGTTTTATTTTTTGTGTTATCTTTGCCAAGTTTTGGTATCAGGGTTATGTTGGCCCTGGCCCGTAAAATGTGGTGGGAAGTATTGCCTTGTCTTCAATTTTTTGGAAGACCTTGAGTAGGATAGGTTTTAAATCTTTGAACATTTGGTAGAATTCACTGGTATAAACATCTGGTCCTGGACTTCATTTTTTTGGGATGATTTTGATGGTTGTTTTAATTTCCTCACTGCTAATCTGTCTATTTAGATTTTCCAATTCTTCATGATTTAGTCTAGGAAGGTTATATATTTCTAGAAACTTATCCATTTCTTCTAGATTTTTTAATTTGGTGGCATATAGTCTTTCATAATAGTCTAGTGTGATCCTTTGTATATCTGATGTCTGTGGTGACTTCTCCTCTCTCATTTCTGATTTTGTTTATACGGGTCTTTTCCCTTTTTTCTTTAGTGAGTGTAGCTAGGGGTTTGACAATTGTATCAATCTTTTCAAAGAACCAGCTCTTTGTTTTATTAATGTTTTATATAGTCTTTTTGTTCTTGATTTCATTTAATTCTGCTCTAATTTTTATTATTTCCTTCTTCTGTTGACTTTGGGTTGCTTTTGTTCTTACTTTTCTAGTACTTTAAGATGTGATGTTAGGTTGTTTATTTAGGATTTCTCTTGTTTCTTGAGATAGGCCTGTAAAGGTATAAACTTTCCTCTTATTATGGCTTTTGCTGCATCCCAGAGGTTTTGATATGTTGTACTGTCAGTTTAATTGGTTTCTCTCTATATTTTTTATCTTATCTCTTATTTCTTCTTTGACCCAATCATTTTTAGTAGTATATTGTTTAATCTCCACATATTTTTGGGTTTCTTTATTTAATTTTTGCAGTTGATTTCTAATTTAAGACATCGTGGTCAGAGAATATGCTTGATATAATTTCAATATTCTTGAACTTGTTTTTTTTTTAATTTTAGTTTACCATTGTTTAGTGACATGAAGTTGTCAATAAGTAATAACAGTTTTAGCAGCCTGAACAAAATTTGCTTGGATTACAATGACTTTAAAGAATTGAATGAGATCAACTGTGTGATAAAACTTTATAAACTGTAACACACACAGACATATGATATTACAGCTGCTGTGAGATAGAATACTTCTATATTCTGCAGTTTCTTCAGAGGCTGGGGAAGAGCCTGTGGCACTTAGAACACATGGCAGGTGGCATCCAGCTGGAGCTTAGAAAGATAATCCAAAGGCAATGCTTTCTCTGGCCTTTCTCCTGATCTTCCCCTGGGAGTGAGGGCAAGGTCAGAGTTGGAATCTGTCCTGCTGGGTAATGATATCAGATCATGGACAGAATAATTGGGGGAAATGATTAATGCTGTAAGGAGACATTATTCTTCAGTCCCTCACAGTGGAGGGAAAATCCACATACAGTAAATTCTGAATAGTTCATTAAATCACTATAATTCAAGAGTATAAAGGGCAATGTGATCTCATTAAGATGAATAAATATTCATTGTGTAGTCTAATTGAAATAGAATACACAATGCATATTGATTCATTGATTTTGTTGTAAAATGACCAGCAGTAACATTAACATAATTGTCTTGAACTTGTTGATGCTAGTTTTGTGACCCAACATATGATCTATCCTTGAGAATGTTCCATGTGTGCTGGAGAAGAATGTGTAATCTGATGTTCTGGGATGAAAGGTTCTGTAAATGTCAATTATGTCCATTTGGTCTAGTGTTTCATTTTAGGCCAATATTTCTTTTTAAAAAAATATATTTTTATTGATTTAAGAGAGGAAGGGAGAGGGAGAGAGAGAGATAGAAACATCAACAATGAGAGAGAATCATTGGTCGGCTGCCTCCTGCATGTCCCCTACTGGGGATCAAGCCCACAACCTGGGCATGTGCCCTTGACCAGAATTGAACTGGAACCCTTTAGTCTGCAGGCTGACGCTCTATCCACTGAGCCAAACCTACTAGGGCTAGGCCGATATTTCTTTATTGATTTTCTGTTTGGTTTATCTGTCTAGAGCTGTCAATGGAGTATTACGGTCCCAACTATGATTGTGTTCCTTTAGATCTGTGAGTAGTTGTTTTATATATTTTTGTGCTCCGTGGTTGGGTGCATATATATTAAGAAGTGTCATGTTTTCTTTATGTAATGTTCCCTTTATCATTATAAGTGTCCATCTTTGTCTCTTGTTATCTTTAAATCTATTTTGAAGATATAAGTAATGGCTACACCTACTTTTCTGTGGATGTTATTTGCTTGGAGAATCATTTTTCACCCTTTTACTTTGAATCTACGTTTGTCTTTGCAGCTTACATCTCTTGTAGGCACCATATGGTTGAGTTTTGTTTTTTTATTCACTCTGCCACTCTGTGCCCGTTTATTGGTGAATTCAGACCATTTACATTTAGGGTAATTATTGATGTATAAGGATTTCCTATAGCCATTTTATCTTTTGTGTTTTGGTAGCTCCGTGCCTCCATTGTTTCTTTTCCTTTATGTTTCTGCAAATTGTTTTTGTTTGGTGGTATTCCATACATCTTTACTCTGTTTCCCCCTTTTTTAAGGTACATGTCCTGGTTTGAGGATTTTTGTGTGTGGTTACAATTAGGATTATAAGAAATGAAGTTGCATATATATGGTAGTTTTTTTTCCCTTTTGAGTGCAACTGATATTCAACTTCCTTTGCCAGTTCAGGCCTTTTCCCCTTCCTATTGTATGATTTCGTAGTTACAAATTATCCCTGTTTGTGCTGTAAGTCTTTTGGTGATCTTATTTGTAATGTTGTGACCTTATGTTCTTCGTTTCAGATGGAAGAACTCCCTTGAGTATTTCCTGCAATGGAGGTTTTCTGGTGATAAAATCCCTCAGCTTTTGTATGTCTGGGAATGTCTTTATTTCTCCATCATATTTAAAAGATCATTTTTCTGGATATATTATTTGTGGCTGGTAATTTATCTCAGATGTTTGAATATTTGGTTACACTCTCTTCTGGCTTGTAGATTTTCTGATGAGCAATTGGATGAAATTCTGATAGATTTTTCTTTGTAGGTCACTTCCTTCTTTTCCTTGGCTGCATTGAGAATTTTTTCTTTGACATTAATTTTTGACAGCTTCAATACCAAGTGCCTTGGAGAGGGCCTCTTTGGATTGAGGTAACTAGGTGTTCTGTTTGCTTCTTGGATTTGAGAATCTAGTTCTTTCCATAGATTTGGGAAGTTCTCATCCACTATTTGTTTGAATAGACTCTACGTTCCATGCTCCCTCTCTTCCTCCTCTGCAATGCCTATAATTCTAATATTGCTTTTTCTGATGGAGTCAGATAGGTCTTATAGAGATCTTTCATTTTTCTTTAGTCTCAAGTCTCACTCTACTCTTCTTTCCTCTGTGTCATTTATTGATTCCTATCTCTTTGATATCACTAGTTCTTACCTGTAACTAGTTGGTTCTTTTTTCTATGCTCAGTAATTCACTTTTAATATTCTTAATTGAATGCTTCATTTTCAGAGTTTCTGATTGGTTCTTTTTTAAAGTTTCAATTTTATTGGTAAAATACTCATTTTTGTTCATTGATTTGTTTTCTGAGTGCACTGAATTGCCTGTCAGTTTTTTTCTCCCATCTTGTTTAGTATTTTCAAAACTGCAATTTGAAATCTCTGTCATTTATATAACACATTTCCATGTGTTCCAGCCTGCTTTCTGGGGATTTTTTATTTTCTTTCTGGTGATCATTGTTACATTTTCTGTCGGTTGTTTTTGCATTTATCTCTGAAGAGGTCTTTCTACTATTTTCAAGTAGATGGTGCTGAAAAGCACGATTTTTTTTTACCTCTGTGATATTCCAGTCTTGAACCTCTGCACCTTCCATAAGACAATATAGCTGTGCTGCTTGGGGGTGGGGTTTGTTTTGCCCTCACCATAATGGTGACCCCTAACCTCCTTGGTGTCCAGTCCTAAGCACCCCTCCTGGGGATCAGTCACAGGGGGAAACAGCATTTCTACTGCAACAGCTCTTGGTTTACAGATTATATGCTCCTGGACCCAAGCAGTGGCAAGACTCTGTGGTTCCATTTCATTGTTTGAAACATCACTGCAGGCTTGACAGTGGGGAGCCACAAGGCAGAACCCTGTGCTCTGTCAGGCATCTGCTTACTCAGACACTGTTCACACTCTTGCCACTAGCCACTTGTCCTGCTGGGCTGCCCGCACCCTCCCCCCCCCACACACACACAAACACACACACAGCTCTCTGTTCCTTCTGGACAAAGGAAGTGCCTGCTACCGCCAGCTCTCTCCTCTCTCCCTGCTGAGCCGCTGAACTGCCAACTCCCAGCTGAGCTGCCAGCTCTGGGCTACAGAGCTGTGTCTGTAGGCTCTCTGCACTTTCCTCCTGTCTCTTTTCCCCATTTATTCATGGATGCCCTCCTTTAGGTGTTAAAAAATCCTGCTCATTACAGACACATGCCTGAGAGACCCATGCACTGAAACACCTAAGGCATGTGTCTGTGTTGAGCAGGATTTCTTTGTTGAATTATAGATGATTAACTTGTTGAAATGTCAGGGGGATAGGAAAAGATGCGCCCTTGCAGCACCATTCCTCTGATGTCACCTAATCTTGGTTGTCTTATACAGTAGCATGCTGTACAGCCTTGTAGCCTAGGAGCAATAGGCTATATCATAGTGATTTTCAAACTTTTTCATCTCATGGCACACATAAACTAATTACTAATTACCAGATGGCTGTTGTATTGGCTGTTATCATTTTTTTATTTGACAATCTAGGGGAAAAGAGTTCAGTGTCGTGACTATATGGTCATATATTGCATGTTTAAAAATTGTTGCAGCACCGTGGTTGAAAATCACTGCTGTATTATATAGCCTGGGTGTGTAGTAGGCTATGCCATCTAGCTTTGTCTAATTATACTCTATGATGTTCACACAATGAAATGGCTTAACAGAACATTTATCAGAAAGTATTCTCATTGTTAAGTGGCTCATAGCTATTTTAACATTGTCCCCTGCAACCTTGATATAATTGTTTCCATTCCATGCCTTAATGTAGTAGGTAGGACTCCCAGCACAATGTTGAAAAGCAGTGATGAGAGGAATTTTTGCTTTGTTCCTGATCTTAGTGGGAAAGTTTTGAGTTTTTCACCAAAAGTATGATGTTAGCTGTAGGTGGTTCTTTTTTTTTGGCATATTCATAATGAAGTTGCAGAAATTTCCTTCTATTCCTTATTTATTGAGAGTTTTATCATGAACAGATGTTGGATTTTGTTACATGCTTTTTCTGCATCTATTGGACATGAGCATATTATTTTTCTTCTTTAACCTGTTGATGTGATGGATTACATTAATTGATTTTTTAATGGTGGATCAGCCTTGCTTTTCTGTGATAAATCTCACTTGATTGTGATATATAACTCTAGTTGTATATTGTTGGATTCAGTTTGCTAATATTATGTTGAGGAATTTTTGTATTACTTTCATGAGAGATATTGGTCTATAGTACTTTCTCCTTGTAGCATCTTGGTCTGGTTTTGGTATTAAGGTGATGCTTCACTACAAAATAATTCATGAAGTATTTCTTCTGCTTCTATCTTCTGAAAGAGATTATAGAGAATTGGTATAATTTCTTCTGTAAGTGTTTGGTAGAATTCACCAATGAACTCATGTGAGTCTAGCACTTTCTGTTTTGAAAGGGTATTAAAATATTGATTCAGGCCTTTCTTTAATTGATAAAGGCCTATTCAGATGGTCCTTTTCTTTTTGGGTGAATTTTTGCAGATTGTGTCTTTCAAAGAATTGGTCTCTTCCACCTAGGTTATCAAATTTGTGGACATAGAGTTGTTTATAATATTCCTTATTATCCTTTTAATGTACATGAGATCAACAGTGATGACTCTTCTTTTATTTCTGAAATTAATAATTCATGTACTCTATTTTTTAAGTTAGCCTGGCTATAGGCTTATCTATTTATGGATCATTTCCATAAACTAGCTTTTGGTTTTATTATCTCTATTGATTTTATGTTTTTAATTCCATCGATTTCTGCTCTAATTTTTAATTTTTATTATCTCTTTTCTTTTGCCTAATTGAGATATAGATTTTCTCTTCTTTTTCTAGTTTTCTGAGGTGGAAACTTAGATTACTGAGCTTTCATTTCCTATTTTCTAGTATATGTATTCAATGTCATACATTTCCCCCTAAGCACTGTTATTGCTGAATCCCACACATATGGAAAAGTTGTTCTTTCATTTACATCTAGTCTAAAATATTTTCTAATTTCTTTTGCAATTTCTTCTTTGACTTATGTGTTACTTAGAAGTGTGTTGTGTCCATATATTTCAGATATCTAGCTATCTTTCTCTTGTTGATTCTAGTTTAATTTCACTTTAATCTGAGAGCAGATATTATATAATTCATATTCTTTTAAATTTGTTAAGGTGTGTTTTATGGCCAAGAATGTAGTCTATCTTAGAGAATGTACCCTGTGAACTTGGGAAGAATGTTAGATGAAATAGTCTATAGATGTTCATCCTACCCATTTAATTGATGGTGTTAATGAGTTTAACTATGTCCTTACTGTTTTTCTGTTTGGTAGAGGGGTGTTGAATTTTCTAATTATAATTATAGCTTCATGTATTTCTCCTTGCAGTTCTATCATTTTTTTCCTTCATGTATTCTGATGCTCTATTGTTAGGGCTTACACATTCAGAATTGTTATGTCTTCTTGGAGAATAGACCCCTTTATTATTATCAGTGCCCCTCTTTATTTGTGATAATTCATTGTGGTCTGATGTCTGCCCTTCCTGAAATGAATATAGTTATTCCCACTTTG
>NW_005370122.1:128571-128773 GCF_000412655.1 Myotis brandtii
TAATAAACAAATACAGATATAAAAATTGTATATATTTAAGGTCTATAGAGTGATGTCAACAAATTGATGGGAGAGGAGGTGCTCTGCTCATATTCTCGCACAGCAATAATAATTTGGCGAGTTCCCGGCGCGAGTCCTGCAGGTTGCAGTCGCCGCGCTCCTACCTGACTGTTGGTGCACATTCACTGGAGAAGGAGCTAAA
>NW_005370122.1:129807-149995 GCF_000412655.1 Myotis brandtii
CTGGGTCAGGGCTTCTCGAGCTACCAGCCCTTCGAGCCGCAGGCGCTGGGGCTGAGCCCGAGCTGGCGGCTGACGGGCTTCTCTGGCCTGAAAGGCTGAGGCTGCAAGATCCCCCAGGAGAAGCTGCTCAAACTCCTGGCGGGACTGACGCGGCCCGATGAGCGGCCCCCGTCGGGCCGGGGCCTGGTCGGAGGCCATGAAGAGGTGTCCCAGGAAGCCGGCCTGCAGGTCCTGGCAGAACCCAGCCCCAGCTTCCCAGCCCTGGGCATCGGGATGGACTCCTGCGTCATCCCCCTGATGCACGGAGGCCTGTCCCTGGTGCAGACCACGGACTTCTTCTACCCCTTGGTGGACGACCCCTACATGATGGGGTGCATCGCCTGTGCCAACGTGCTGAGCGACCTCTATGCCATGGCCATTACTGAATGCGACAACATGTTAATGCTCCTCAGCGTCAGCCAGAGCATGACCGAGGAGGAACGAGAGAAGATCACCCCGCTCCTGGTCAAAGGCTTTCGGGATGCTGCCGAGGAAGGCGGGACGGCAGTGACTGGCGGACAGACTGTGGTAAAACCTTGGGTTATCGTGGGTGGGGTTGCCAAGGTGGTGTGTCAGCCCAATGAGTTCATCATGCCCGACAGTGCCGTGATTTATGTATCTTTTCTCAAATTAAACACTCCCCCCAAAAAAACTACAAATAAAAAGCTGTCAAGATAGCTATTCCAGTAGCATGACAGTGGAATTTGATCTTCTCTATTTGAAGTGTGTGCACTTTCAGCTATGTGAGCTATTTGAGGAAAGGCATTTTTAAACTAGAGCAGGTTTAAAACAACCTTGCCTAGTACAATCCATTAGAGCTGAATTACATAGGCCTTCAGTCATCTGACAACTGAGTTCTGTGTGAGGAAATGGTCAATATAAAAAGAAGAGTGGCAGGAAACGTTTTACAGTGTGTTTTTGGAGAAGAAATGTGATTAGTGTGAATCTGTGGAAGACTTTCTCTGACAAAGTGCAAATTGCATCAAATTGGGGTAAATAAACTGCATAATATACAATGACAAAGGAAAGTAAATGGAAAATTATAGCATTGGTGTTTAACTGTATCCCAAGGCTATAATTTTCTTTCCTTTTTTCCTACTTTAATACAAAATCCTCTGGAAAATAAACTAAAGGGAATTTTAGTTTTCTAACAAGAACAACTTTCTTCCCTAAGTTCTCTGTAAACCTAATAGAATAAAGCACACATTAATATCTCTCTATCCTCTCTGAATGATGTTTTATTTTAATCTTTTCTACTTTTATAAAACTTGGTATGATATTTGCCATCAATGTTTTATCCATACAGGGAATAATGCAGAGGTAGATGGGCACTTAGGCTGTTTCCAAATCTTAGCTATGGTGAATTGTGCAGCTATGAACATAGGAATGCATATATCTTTTCTGATTGGTGTTTCTGGTTTCTTGCGATATATTCCTAGAAGGGGGATCACTGGGTCAAATGGGAGTTCCATTTTTAACTTTTTGAGGAAACTCCATACCGTCTTCCATAGTGGCTGCCCCAGTCTGCATTCCCACCAGCAGTGCAGGAGGGTTCCTTTTTCTCCACATCCTCTCCAGCACTTGTCGTTTGTGGATTTGTTGATGATAGCCATTCTGACAAGTGTGAGGTGATACCTCATTGTTGTTCAGATGAATGGATTAGAAAACTGTGGTACATCTACACAATGGTATACTACGTTGCTGTGAAAAAGAAGGAATTCTTACCATTTGCAGCAGCATGAATGGAACTGGAGAGCATTATGCTAAGTGAAATAACCCAGTCAATGAAAGGAAAATACCACATGATGTCACTCATTTATGGATAATAAAGACCATTATAAACTGATGAACAAAAATAGATAAGAGGAGAAGAGCCACCACAGCTGTGAACAACACCCACCAGAGGAGCTGCTGCCAACTGAGGAGCAGCTGCTACCGCAACCACCCAAGGAGCAACCACAGCCCAAGGAGCCACTGCCACCCAGGGAGCAGCCACTGAACGACTCAACATCTAGATATGTCAGTGAGATCAAACATGGGTAGGCAAAGAAACCCCCAAAGGAAAGAAAAGGAGGACTCGCCAGAAAAGCAGCTAAGTGAGACAGAGGCATGCAACATGACAGAAAAAGAATTCAGAATAAGGGTCCTAGCGTGCATAAACCGGATGGAGGAAAAAATCAACTACTTATGCAAGAAGCAAGAAGAAACAGATGAAAAAATCAATAACTTATGCAAGACCCAAGAAGAAATGAAGAGCGATATAGCTGCAATAAAAAACACCATTGAAAGCATCAACAGTAGACTAGGAGAAGCGGAGGACCGAATTAGTGAATTAGAAGACAAGGAAGCAAAACACACCCAAACTGTACTGCAATTGGAGAAAAAAATTAAAAGACAGGAGGAGAGCCTAAGGGAGCTTTGGGACAACATGAAACGAAACAACATACGAATAATAGGGGTGCCAGAACAACAGAAAGATGAACAAGGATTAGAAAACCTACTCGAAGAAATAATATCAGAAAACTTCCCTGAGGTGGGGAAGAAAAAAGTCACACAAGCACAGAGAGTCCCAAACAAGGTGAACCCGAAAAGACCCACACCAAGACACATCATAATTACCATGGCAAATGTTCAGGACAAAGAGAGAATCTTACAGGCTGCAAGAGAGAGACGGAAAGTTACATACAAGGGATCTCCCATTAGATTATCAAATGATTTCTCAACAGAAACACATCAGGCCAGAAAAGAATGGACAGAAATTTACAAAGTGATGCAAAGCAAAGGACTGAACCCAAGAATACTCTATCCAGCAAGGCTATCATTCAAAATTGAAGGGGAAATAAGAAGCTTCACAGACAAAAAAAGGCTAAGGGAGTTTATCACCACCAAGCCAGCAATGCAAGAAATGCTAAAGGGACTGGTGTAAAAAGAAGAAATAAAAAGCTCAGAAAGAAAACAGCCACACAAAAAAAGAAATGGCTACAAACAAGTACCTTTCAATAATAACTTTAAACGTAAACGGAATAAATGCTCCAACCAAAAGACATCGAGTGGCTGAATGGATAAAAAAACATGACCCATACATCTGCTGTCTACAAGAGACCCACCTCATTAGAAGGGACTCACACAGACTGAAAGTGAAGGGATGGAAAAATATCTTTCAGGCAAATGGAAAGGAAAAGAAAGCTGGGGTAGCAATACTTATATCAGACAAAATAGACCTCAAAGTGAAGGCCATAACAAGAGATAAGGAAGGCCACTTCATAATACTAAAGGGATCAATACAACAAGAAGATATAACCCTGGTAAACATATATGCACCCAATGCAGGAGCACCCAAATACATAAAAAAACTCCTGGAAGATATCAAAGGAGAGATCGACAACAATACAATCATAGTAGGGGACTTTAATACACCACTGACATCACTGGATAAGTCCTCTAGACAAACAATCAGCAAAGAAACAGCAATCCTAAATGACTCACTAGATCAGATGGACTTAATAGACATCTTCAGAACACTTCACCCCAAAGCCATGGAATATACATTCCTCTCAGGTGCTCATGGGACATATTCAAAAATAGACCACATATTGGGTCACAAGCAAAGTCTCCACAAATTCAAGAAGATTGAAATCATAAAAAGCTTCTTCTCAGACCACGATGGCATAATGTTAGAAATAAACTACAATAAAAACAACCCAAAATACTCAAACACTTGGAAGCTGAATAGCATGTTATTAAATATTGATTGGGTTACCAATGACATCAAAGAAGAAATTAAAAACATCCTGGACACTAATGACAATGAAAACACAACAATCCAAAACCTATGGGACACAATGAAAGCAGTCCTGAGAGGGAAGTTTATAGCTCTACAGGCCTATCTCAAAAAACAAGAAAAAATGGTAGTAAATCATCTAACTCTTCAACTCAAAGAATTAGAAAGAGAGCAACAAGAAAACCCCAGAGTGAGCAGAAGGAAGGAGATAATAAAGATTAGAGCAGAAATAAATGACATAGAGACCAAAAAAACAATACAGAAAATCAATGAAACCAAGAGCTGGTTCTTTGAAAGGATAAACAAGATTGACAAACCTCTAGCCAGGCTCACCAAGAAGCAAAGAGAGAGGACCCAAATAAACCAAATCAGAAACGATAGAGGCGAAATAACAACAGACCCCACAGAAATACAAATGATTGTTAAACAATACTATGGACAGCTCTACTCCAACAAACTAGACAACCTGGAGGAAATGGACAAATTCCTAGGAAAGTACAACATTCCAAAACTCAATCAGGAAGAATCTAAAAATCTCAATAGGCCAATAACTATGGAAGAAATTGAAGCAGTCATCAAAAAGCTCCCAGCAAACAAAAGCCCAGGACCAGATGGCTTCTCAGGGGAGTTTTACCAAACTTTCAAGGAAGAACTAAAACCTATCCTCCTCAGACTACTACAAAAAATTCAGGAGGAAGGAACACTTCCAAGCTCATTCTATGAAGCCAGCATCACCCTAATACCAAAACCAGGTAAAGACAACACAATGAAAGAGAATTACAGGCCAATATCCCTCATGAACATAGATGCCAAAATCCTCAACAAAATCTTAGCAAATCGGATCCAACAGTACATCAGAAAGATCATACACCATGACCAAGTAGGATTTATCCCAGGAATGCAAGGATGGTACAACATCCGTAAATCAATAAACGTAATACATCACATAAACAAATTGAAAGAAAAAAACCACATGGTCATATCAATTGATGCAGAAAAAGCATTCGACAAAATCCAACACCCATTTTTGATAAAAACTCTCAGCAAGGTGGGAATAGAAGGATCATACCTCAACATAATAAAAGCCATATATGACAGGCCCACAGCCAACATCATACTCAATGGACAAAAACTAACACCATTTCCCCTAAGAACAGGAACAAGACAGGGATGCCCACTCTCACCACTCCTGTTCAACATAGTACTGGAAGTATTAGCCATTGCAATTAGGCAAGAAGAAGAAATAAAAGGCATCCAAATTGGAAAAGAGGAAGTAAAACTGTCCTTATTTGCAGACGACATGATATTATACATACAAAACCCTAGAGACTCCATCAAAAAACTACTAGACTTAATACATGAATTTGGCAATGTAGCAGGATACAAAATTAACCCCAAGAAATCTGAGGCATTTCTATACACCAATAGTGAACTTTCAGAAAGAGAGATTATAAAAACAATCCCATTTACCATCGCACCAAAAAAATTAAGATACCTAGGAATAAACTTAACTAAAGAGGTAAAAGACCTCTACTCAGAAAACTACAGGACGTTAAAAAAAGAGATAGAGGAAGACATAAAGAGATGGAAGAACATACCATGTTCTTGGATTGGTAGAATCAACATCATTAAAATGTCCATACTACCCAAAGCAATCTATAAATTCAACGCACTTCCCATTAAAATACCAATGGCCTACTTCAAAGATCTAGAACGAACTCTCCAAAAATTCATCTGGAATAAAAAAAGACCCCGAATAGCTGCAGCGATCCTGAGAAAGAACAAAGTAGGTGGGATCTCAATGCCAGATATCAAGCTGTATTACAAAGCCACTGTTCTCAAAACTGCCTGGTACTGGCACAAGAACAGACATATAGATCAGTGGAATAGAATAGAGAGTCCAGAAATTAGCCCGAACCAATATGCTCAATTAATATTTGACAAAGGAGGCAAGAACATACAATGGAGCCAAGATAGTCTCTTCAATAAATGGTGTTGGGAAAATTGGACAGATATATGCAAGAAAATGAAACTAGACCACCAACTTACACCATACACAAGAATAAACTCAAAATGGATAAAGGACTTAAATGTACGACAGGAAACCATAAAAATTCTAGAAGAATCCAAAGGCAACAAAATCTCAGACATATGCCAAAGCAATTTCTTCACTGATACAGCTCCTAGGGCAGTTGAAACTAAAGAGAAAATGAACAAATGGGACTACATCAAAATAAAAAGCTTCTGCACAGCAAAAGAAACCATCAACAAAACAACAAGAAAACCCACTGCGTGGGAAAACATATTTGCCAACGTCATATCTGATAAGGGCCTAATCTCCAAAATTTATAGGGAACTCATACAACTTAACAAAAAGAAGATAAACAATCCAATCAAAAAATGGGCAAAGGACCTAAATAGACACCTTTCAAAAGAGGACATTCAGAAAGCCAAGAGACATATGAAAACATGCTCAAAGTCACTAATCATCCGAGAGATGCAAATCAAAACAACAATGAGGTACCATCTCACACCTGTCAGAATGGCTATCATCAACAAATCAACAAACGACAAGTGCTGGAGAGGATGTGGAGAAAAAGGAACACTTGTGCACTGCTGGTGGGAATGCAGACTGGTGCAGCCACTATGGAAGACAGTATGGAGTTTCCTCAAAAAACTGGAAATGGAACTCCCATTTGACCCTGTGATCCCACTTCTAGGAATATATCCCAAGAAACCAGAAACACCAATCAGAAAGGATATGTGCACCCATATGTTCATAGCAGCACAATTCACCATAGCTAAGATCTGGAAACAGCCTAAGTGCCCATCAGTAGATGAATGGATTAGAAAACTGTGGTACATCTACACGATGGAATACTATGCTGCTGTAAAAAAGAAGGAACTCTTACAATTTGCAACGGCATGGGGGGAAAAAAGGAGACATATGTACTACTCTTTATAATACTTTAAGCAATAAAACAAAATTAAAAAAATAATAATGCAGAGGTAGTAAGCAAAAATGCCCATTTCCCAGTCTTTTCCTAAAGGGGTTTATCTGCATATAGGGAATAGTTGTAATCTTCCTCAGAGAATGCTGAAACTGGTGGACACGTCCCCTGCGTTCTCCCTTCAGCCCACGCAAAATCATCAGTACCACCCTAGAACGTGCTTATACACATATCTGCACCCCAGCTTTTGCATCTGCTGCACAAGGGATGAGTCCCTGGATTACCTTGCATTTAAGAGTCCTACAGAACTGTAGCAAATAAAGCAGCAGCTCTTAATGGGTGTAGGAGCATTCTTCCTTGGCTGCAAACCTAGGCAAAGCACATAAGGATAAGGTAAAGATGCTTATATTACAGTTTATCCCTGCAAGAGGCTTAACTACATGCCTTCCAGTTGCTACCTGTGGGTCCAGTTTCTAATCAGCCTGCATCTAAGTGCTGACTATGGTTCGCCCACCTGGGACACTAACAGGCCGGGGCAAACCAAAACTATAAGGAGCTTGGACAATCTCAAAGGTTTGAGAGTCAATATATCAATGAGAACCACAGAAATACAAAGGATCATAAAAATACACTATGAATGACTTTATTCCAACAAACTGGACAACCTGGATGAAATAGACATATTCCTAGAAAAATACAACTTCTAAACCTCATTCAGGAAAAACTGGAAAACCTGAATAGGCTAATAACTACTGATGAGATTGAAGCAGTAATAAGAAAAACTTTGAGCCCCCCCCACAAAAAAAATCCCTGGTCCAGATGGCTTCACAGGGGAGTTTTACCAAGCATTAAAATAACTAACACCTATCCTCCTCAAACTATTTCAAAAATTTCAAGAGGAAGGAATACTTCCAAGTTCTTTTTTTTTAATGAGGCCAGCATTACCCTAATCCCAAAACCAGATAAAGACACTACAAAGAAAGAGAATTACAGGCCAATATCCCTGGTGAACATAGATGCTAAAATCCTCATCAAAATATTAGCAAATCAGATCCAGCAATACATTAAAAAATCCATACCCCATGATAAAGTGGGATTTATTCTGGGGATGCAAGTCTGGTACTATATTCGCAAATCAATAAACGTGATACATCACATAGACAAATTGAAAGACAAAAATCACATGATCATATCAATAAATGCAGAAAAAGCATTCGACAAAATCCAACACCCATTTTTGATAAAAACTTCAGCAAAGTGGGAATATAGGGATCATACCTCCACATAACAAAGGCCATATATGAGAAACCTACAGCCAACATCACACTCAATGGGCAAAAACTAAAACCATTTCCTCTAAGAACAGGAAAAAGACAGGGATGTCCTCTTTCACTACTCTTATTCAACATAGTACAGGAAGTCCTAGCCATGGTGATCAGACAAGAAGAAATAAAAGGCATCCAAATTGTAAAGGAGGTTGTAAAACAGTCATTATTCATAGATGACATGATATTGTACATAGAAAATCCTAAAAACTCCACCAAAATACTACTAGATTTAATAAATGAATTAAGCAACATAGCAGAATGCAAAATTAACACCCAGAAATCAATGACATTTTTATACACCAATAATGAACTGTCAGAAAGAGAAACTAAAAACACTATCCCGTTTACCATTGCAACAACAAAAAAAATTAAGATACTTAGGAATAAACTTAACCAAGGAGGTAAAAGACCTGTACTCAGAAAACTACAAGATGTTCAAAAAAGAGATAGAGGAAGATATAAATAAGTGGAAGAATATACTCTTCATGGATTGGTAGAATCAACATCATTAAAATTTCCATACTGCCCAAAGCAATCGATAGATTCAGTGCAATCCCTATTAAAATACCAATGGCATATTTCACAGATCTAGAACAAACACTCCAAAAATTTGCATGGAACAAAAAAAGACCTCAAAATTGGCTGTGATCCTTTGATCAGACTTGTGTTGGGTGTGGTGCCAGTAGCTTGTAGGAAGGGGATCCAGGCCCTTCCTCTCCTTCTAATGCCTCAGCTCTACCTGGTTTGCTGGAACCTCTTCTCTCTCACCTGCAGGGGCACAGGTTTCCTGCCTCGGGCTGTTCCCCCTTGCCTTAGGTTGCTGCAGGTTGAGTCAGAAGCAGCTGTTTTGCTGGTGGGCAAGAGTGGCTTCCCCTATATTCCAGGTGGGCAGGGCTGATCCTCTTTCCTGGACCTACTGTCCAGCTCCCTTCTGCTCACCAGCACCAGTACTCCAAGAAATAGAGGGGCCCCCAGGTTCAATGTTGGGTGTGTCCTTCAGACCCCTCTAGTGTAGGCTGGCCCTGAGCTCCACTGGGTGGCCCTT
Source organism: Myotis brandtii (assembly GCF_000412655.1). NCBI lineage: Eukaryota > Metazoa > Chordata > Mammalia > Chiroptera > Vespertilionidae > Myotis > Myotis brandtii. Next base: position 138,952 of record NW_005370122.1, read on the forward strand.
CATGCTGGTCAGTGGAGATTCCCAGGCTCAGACAGTGGGATGCTAGTGCTACTCTATCTAAGGACTTCAGCCCCAGGCTTCCACTGCTGTACCCACTCCGCAGTCTCCACAGCCAGTGCCTTCGGGGCCTCCTCTCTCAGTCCCAGGCACTTCTGTCTCACCTACAGATCTGCAGCCTCTTCAGTCTCCTCAGTTCTTCAGTTCAATAGGTCCAGGTCAGGAGAGGCTACATCCACCTCCCGGCCTCCAGCACAGATACTGCCCCTGAGCCCTGGCGGTGGAGCTGAGCAGCTGGGCTCTAGGGTGGCGGTGGCAGCACAGTAGGTGACAGTGGGTACTCCCCGGGCTATAGTGCTTGGACATGGAGCCCACGCCATCTTAAAGGGGAGAGTGGCCTCTTCTAGGAACTCATCAGCACCACCACCCAGACTGGCCTTGGACACTACCCACAACCCTGCAGCCACTCTAGCCAAAATCCTGCTACCCCATCCGCAGACCTGCAGACCGTAGGATGTCCACCTCCAAGGGTGTACGGTTCCCTCAGATATAAGATGTGCCTTCCCAGTGAGCAGGCCTCCTGAGCCCACTGCCCCACAGGCGGCTCTTGGGTGCATCTGTGAGTCCCCGCTGGGTGTGTTCACATCCAAACAAGGATGCACAGCCCCGGCAATAGAAACTTGGTCTTTTCCCTCCCCGCCTGCCTGCACACAGACACTGCGGTCATGTGGCTTCAGCGTGAGGACCCCTTTGAGTGTGCCGCCCTGGCAAACGGCCCCCGGGTGTCTCTGAGTCGCCACTGGGTGCAAGTGAATCCAACCAAGGGCTTAAGGCCCCAGCAGAAAAAGCTGAATCTTTCCCCTCCACAGTTGCTGACCACCAGACACCACAGTCATGCCTTTCCAGTGTGCAGGCTTCCTGAGCCCACCACCCCACAGGTGGCTCTTGGGTGCCTCTGTGAGCCCCAGCTGGGTGCGTGCATATCCAAAATAGGAAGCATGGCCCTGGCAACAGAAACTTGGTCTTCCCCCTCCCCACCTGCCTGCACACACACAGACACCGTGGTCACGCAGTTTCAGTGCATGGGCCCCTCTGAGTGCACTGCCCTGGCAAATGGCTCCCAGGTGCCTCTGTGAGCCACCACTGGGCACGCACCAATCCAACCAAGGATGCAAGGCCCTGGCAGCAAAAACTGAGTCTTCTTCCTCCCCAGCTCCTGACCACTGGACACAGCAGTTGTGCCTTTCCAGTGCACAGCCCTCTTGAGCCCCGCCACCCCGACAGGTGGCTCCTGGGTGCCTCCATGAGCCCCCGTTGGGTGCGTGTGAATCCAACCAAGGATGTAAGGCAGCAAAAATGGGGACTTCTCCCTCCCCGGCTGCTGATCTCCCAACCCCGCAGTTGTGTCTTTCCAGCATACAGGCCTCCTGAGCCCGCTGCCCTTACAGGCAGCTCCTGGGTGCCTCTTTGAGTCCCCGATGGGCATGTTCATATCCAAACAAGAGTGCACGGTGCTGGCAGTAGAAATTCAGACTTCCCCCTCCTCAGCTGCCAACCCCTGGTCACTGCAGTCTCACTGATCCAGCACGCAAACCCTCTGAGCCTGCTGCCCTGGCAGGAAGCCCCTGAGTGCCTCTCTGATCTGCCACAAGGCACAACCCTGGCTGCTGACATACAGTCCCCATGGTACTGCTGCTCCAGCACACAGACCCCCTGAGCCCACTGCCTCAGAGGACAGCTCCTGAGCACCTCTGTAAGCAGCCACTGGGTATGCATATCCAATCAAGGGTGCACATCTCCCAAAGCAGAAACTGGGACTTCTCCCTCCATGGGGCCAGTGGCACACCACAAGCACTCCGATCCAGCGTGTGGGCCCCACAAGCACACACCCCTGGCAGACGGCTCCTGATCTGTGAGCTGCCACTGGGCATGTGCACAGCTCCCTCAGCAGGATACACAACATCCCCCTCCCAGCTGCCTACTTCTGGACACCTTGGTGAGTTACTGAGGACTTGCCTCCCTGGAAAAGGTCACATTGTTTCAGCCACAGACTCCAAGATTCCCACATCCCCAGCTGCTGTCTCCTGAACCTCTTGTGATTCAGAGAGGGAAATCACTTTGGCCAGAGTCCCACTGCCTCAACCACAGACTACAAGACACCTGCCCCCCACTGCCATGGGTTTCGCAACCCTTGTAGTCAGTTGCAGAGTGACGCTACTCCAGCAAGAGTCACACAACATTGGCCAAAGTCACAGTACCTGAGCCTCAGGCTGCAAAACTCCTTCCTCCTAGGCCATAGACTCTGGAAACCCACAGTGAACACATACCAGTGACATTTCAGGCAACTCTTTCCATAAGAGCCAGAATCATGATCACATCCAAAATAGCTCGCACAACGAAGCTGGGGGTGAGTCACATTGCCAATCCATGATGAGACTTTATCCATGAATAAGAGACTAACATTCAAGACCCAACTACATCAAGAGAACCCAAATAGCTCAAGTAGAGAGCTCTGCTAGATCACCAAGCCCAGGAGTCCTCAGAGACCGCACCACTGGGTCCCAAAAATCACCAACTACATATCACCACCCTCAAAAGAACATGGGTAGCAAAACAGTTGGGTCTAAGACATAGAAATAATTAAAATGTTACAGCAAAAAAATGGGGAGACAAAAAACAATCCCCAAAGGAAATAAAAAGAGAAATCACCAGAAAGGAAATTAAATGAAATGGAGGCAAGTAACATGTCAGAGAAAGAATTCAGAGTAATGGTTATAAGGATGCCCAAAAGGCTGGATGATAAATACACACAACTCAATAAGAATTACAAGGAGCTGAATGAGAATGTCACCAACATGAAAAGTAACCAAGAGGAGATGAAGCATGACATAGCTGCAATAAAGAACACAATGGAAGGCTTAAACAGTAGACTATAAGAGGCTGAGGACCACATCAGCAAATTAGAAGACAAGGTAGGGAAAAAACACACAAACACAGCAGAAACTGGGAAGGAAACTTAAAAAGCAGGAGGAGAGCCTAAGGGAGCTTTCGGACAACATGAAATGAAATAACATCCTCATAATAGAGGTACCAGAAGTAGAGGAAGCAGAGTAAGGAATAGAAAACCTGTTTGAAGAAATAATGACAGAAAACTTACCTGATGTTGGCAAGAAAAAAACAAAACAAAACACAAGTCCTAGAAGCACATAGAGTCCCAAACAAGATTAACCCAAAAAGACTGACACCAAGACACATCATAATTAAATTGGCAAACATCAACGACAAAGTAAGAATCTTAAAGGCTGACAGAGAGAGACAAAAAGTTACCTACAAGTGATCTCCCATTAGAATATCAACATATTTCTCAACAGAAACACACCAGGCAAGAAGGGAATGGAATGAAATATACAAAGTGATGCAAAGCAAGGGTCTGAATCCAAGAATACTATACCCAGTAAGGCTATCATTCAAAATTGAAGGCAAAATCAGGAGCTTCACAGACAAAAAAGGGCTAAGAGAGTTTATTACCACCAAGCCAACAATGCAAGAAATGCTAAAGGGACTGCTGTGAAAAGAAGAAATAGAAAGGCAAGAAGGAACACAAGCATAACAAATAAAAATGGCAACAAACAAGTACTTATCAATAACATTAAACATAAATGGATTAAATGCTCCAAATCAAAAGACATAGGGTAGCTGAATGAATAAGAAAACATGACGCAGCCTCAGGATGCACCCCCCGCCTGGTGGGGCTTGATGGGGACCTCAGGCCATGCCCCCTCCCTGCCCCAGTGCCAGGCTGGGGGACCTGAGGCTGCACCTTTTACCCGGAGGGGCTTAATGGAGGATGTGAGACTGCACCCCCCACCTGTCTCTGGGCTGGAGTATCTGAGGCTGTGCCCCCACCCGGCACTGGGCTGGGGGACCAGAGCCTGTGCCCTCACCCAGAGGGGCTTGCTTGATGGGGGTGGGGTCAGCCGGGTCTGGTTCTCACCCAATGGGGGTGGGGCTGGCCGGGTCTGGGTCTCCTGTATTTTTGAAGTGCATGCAGGTGGTGGGTGGGGACTTGACTCTAGGTCCTGTGGCATACCCCAGACTCTGAGAGGAGGAAATTTTTCATATACATTTTACTAATTTTCTTTCATCTCTGACACTTCTATTATAGAAGAAAGGGCAATAGCAATATTAAAATATTTTCTCTAATTAATTCCCTTTTAATGTGCACGAATTTCATGCACTGGGCCACTAGTAATATCATAATGTCAGAAGAATATGTCATGGTGATTTACAGAGCCTTAATGATTTTTCCTTTTAAATTTAAACAGATCCTCAGCTTTCCTCTTGTAGATCGAATGAAAAAAAAGATAACACTAGGGGAGGCCCTCATTCAAAGTAATGAACCAAATACTAGGAGTCCAAATGCTCAATATTCCTAAAGCAAAATTTTGGAACAATTCAATGTAAATTATTTCTCCATTTAAAAATCATGTATCAATCATGGACTGTGTAAATGGAAGACGTTTTTAAATTATCTTTTTTTTTATAAAACAGATGAATGGGGCATAGTTATTATTTTCTTATCTGATAATGAAGATTAGATTACCATGTTAATGACTATCATGTAGGGCAACAAGCAGTATGTCCCTAACAGATGTGATTCTGTGGGAGTTGCTAGGTGTGCAAATTGTAGGAATTCTGTGCACAGATTCAGTTGTGCTGCCCAGGCTAGAATGCCCAAAGCTCACTGCTGCCTGCTCTGTCTGCTTTCAATGTTCTTACTCCATTCCTTTTTCTAGCCAATTCCTAGTTAATTTTTGAAACTCAACCCATATATTACAGCCCCCGCAAGATGCATTGCCTAATCCTAGAATATCATGGGTGCCTTCACTGTAGTCTAAGAGTTTGTACAGCTGTTTATCCACTAGAATTTGGTTCCTTTAGAGCACAAGTGTATCTTCTATTTATGTGTGTCCTCTGCTACCCACAATGTTGGCGACATGTTAGGAATTACCTAAAAGCCTGTTGGATGCCTGTGGATTGGAGGGATACAATAAGTATATTATAAAAGTTATTAAGCTGGGACTTGAGGAAAAATAAAAGGGTAAACTATTTGAGGTGAAATAAATATCATGAGCAAAGCACAGGTGAGGCACTGATACAGGAGAAAAGCAAGTAGTGGAATTGAACTATGCTGTGGGTTTTCTGGTACTGTGATTTGGGAAGTTATACAGACTAAGAAGGCTTTTGAACATCAGGCTAAGGATCCTGCACCTATTTTTGTAAGCAACAGAACAGTGTCAATGAGTGCTTTTAACCAGTATAGTTTTATGATTTAAGCCCTACTTTAAGAATTGTAACAATGGCATGAGTGAAGATGCATAGAAGGAGAGAATAGCAGCAGATGATGAACTAGATAGCTCTTCATTCAACCAGCCATTTATTGATAACTTTTTAGTTCACAGACATTGGTCTAGGATCTGGAGACACTGAAGCACATAAGTAATGGCCTGGCTTTAAAATCCCACAGTCCAGCAGGGGAGACTTACCTTTAAATAAGGAGAAATAATCCTGGAAGACATTGTAGAGGTTTTATGAAGGACACTTTGTAAGCAAGGGAGCAGAGAGATTCAAAGTTGGCCATGGTTAGAAACTGATCCTTACCTGGAGGGAAACAATTTCCACTAATCAAATCATAGAATGCAAAGGAGGGGTTGTTTGGGAGGGAATATAATTATTTAATCTTACTGGATCTATTGTTTGGGGAATATCACAGGCAGAAATAAGAGCACAAGTTTATTGAACACATGATGCCTCATGAAGCTCCCATTTTAATTTCTACAGTTACTACCATTATGCGGCATAAGGGATCACCAATGTTAACCTGGAAGGCAGGCAGCCTCTCCTTTCTTTGGTGGCACCAGGAGTGTGAAGTTAGGTAGAGAAAAAGAGACAATGCCACTGTGGAGAAGATAATATGAAAATCCAACACTAGCCACACAGGACAGAAACCAATTTAGACCAGGCATTGACACACAAATAGCAGTGTGACTGCTAAGAGTAAATCCATTCAGGACTTTGGGCTAAGAGGGTTCTATCTACAAACCCATGTCCCTTGCTGTGCTGAATTTTATAAAGCTTCTGGAACAAGAGCTCTGATGTTCCTTAAAGAAAACAACTTTCTACTCCTGATGAGAATATGTCCCTTTGAGGAGGAATTTCAGATGGGAAAAGCAGTAGGGCAGGAATCCTGTCCTTTTAAAGTAAGTGAGTACATCTGTCACACCTTCTCCTCACACCGGCCAATATCAAGCAGAATCATTCCACTGCAGGGTTGCTACTTCTGGCCCCTATTTCCAATTGCAAACAAGCCTGCCAATTTCTGTCATCTTTGTCAGGAAATTTTGTGACATGAAGGCCTGGAATGAGTCCAATGATTACTTTCTCATAGACTGTGGAGAACCTGTGAGAAATATCACTATAGGAGTCATCACAGAGACTTGCAGTCTGACATCCAACACAGTGAACTAGAGAGGGAAGATTAGACTATTTCTATATCTTGTTATAGATTTGCCCAATCAATGTTTGTGGTAATTAAACCTGTTATATATTAAGACAAGGAAAAGAATAAGCAATGCATTTGAAAGGAATCAACTCTGGAAATCCATAGCCTCAATTAGGTTTAAAAAATCTCTCACATTTTTAAATGTATAGTTAACATATAACACACATTATATTCGTTTCAGGTGTATAACATGGTGATTCAACATTCATGTACCTTACTAAGTGATCACCACAGTAAGTCTAGTAACCATCTGTCACCAAGCATAGTGTTGTGATAGTGTTTACTCTGTTCCTTATGCTGTACCTTATATCCCTGTGACTAATTTTATAACTGGTAATTTGTACCTCGTAATCCTTCCCCTTTTCTGTTTCACACCTCTCCCTCTGGAAACCATCAGTTTGTTCCCTGTATCTATGAGTTTGTTTCTGTTTTGTTTGTTTGTTTTGTTTTCAGATTCCACATATAAATGAAATCTTATGGTATTTGTCTTTCTCTGTCCACCTTATTTCACTTAACATAATACTCTCTATGTCCATCCATGTTGTTGCAAGTGGCAAGATTTCATTCTTTTTATAGCTGAGTAATATTCTTTTGAATATATCTACCAAACCTTTATCCATTCATCTATGGATGGACACCTATTATCTTGGCTATTGTAAGTAATGCTTCAATGAACATTGGGGTACATATATCTTTTTGCGTTAGTGTTTTCATCTTTGAATAAATACCCTGAAGTGGAATTGCTGGGTCATACTAAATTTTTTGAGGAATCTCCATATATTCCATAGCGGCTGCACTAATTTAAAGTCCCACCTACAGTAGTTTATGGTTGCCTTTCTTTCCATAGCCCCACCAATACTTATTATTCGTGTGTGTGTGTGTGTGTGTGTGTGTGTGTGTGTGTGTTTTATGATACCCATTCTGACAGGTGCGAGGTAATATATTATTGTGGTTTGGATTTGTATTTACCTGATGATTAGTTCCAGTCACAAGTAATTAGTTGCTCCCTCCTCATCATTTATGTCATTGAATTCTGTAGTATTTGCTCTGAGACTTCCTTACCTCAGAGTAAATGGGCCATCTTATCCGGATAATATGCTCTTTTAGGACCAGGCCTATGACTGCTCATCTGTGTACATCCAGGACAGCTCCTTGCAGAAAGTGAGGAATGAATTCATTAACTGAAAGAAAAACTGACTAGCTTCAGGGTGGATTCTAGTCCTGTCTCTCCTCCAATTGCATGTTCATTAGAAGGCCAGTAAAAGTGTTCTAATTCCTGAAGGAGGCATACCCATCTCCAGGTTCCTTCCAGCTCTAAAAGTCCATATCCCTAAAACTGAGACTGTGTTCTCATGTCCACTTTACTGCCCACCCACTGGCACCTGCTCTGAAGAGACCAGAGAGCAAGCCTGCCTTTCTCTGGGCACGTGTCCTCCTACCAGCCTCCTTGACAACCTCGTTCGGACATCGTGTCCCCTTAGCATCATTGCTGGCAGGCAGTTTGTCAAGTGCTTGACTGGTATCTTTTTTAATTTGATAAGAAAAGATAATAACACAATATTACTTCTCAAAACATCTAAAATGGAAAATGGAAATAAATAATGGAAAAATTATTTTCTCCTTTAGAAGAAAATGTTTAGTGTTCAATAAAGCAAAGAGGAGTAATAACCAATGAATAAGTTTTCCAGAGAAATGCAGAATGATATTCTAGGCCATAAGCTTCTACTTAAAAATGGAGAAACAAAAAACAGCAAAGCAGGGAATGAATACTTGCTGTTAGCTTTCTCACTGAAAAGGTAAAACTAAAGTACTCTAGTTAATAAAAAGTATTTGGACACCTCTGTTACTACAGAATTTGTTCCTACATTGCACTGCTTTGAAATTCTACATTTCTGATTTGGGCTGAGTATAAAATAACAAAAAAACATATTGTCTATTATTAAAAATCAGCCTTAGTTTATATTACAAGACACAAATTGCCACCTTTCCTTTAAAAATAAAAAATAACATGCATTCTTTTTAACTCTTTAATAATTCATCATTCAATAAACAATTTTTGAGGAACCACCGGAGGCTAGATTTCAAGGTCCTGTGCTCAGTTAGTGGGGGCGGAGGGGAGTGCATTTTCTTTACCGTTGCCCATAAATGAATAAGACATGGCTCTTGCCCCAATGACAATGAAAGATAATGATTAAAGCACTGTTTCTTGTAGCTAAATATAACGTATTCAAATCACTCATTGATTTTTGAAGACAATTCACTAGTGTGCCAGCAAGAACACCAGAGAAACTTGGAGATTTATCACTTCTCCTTCCACCCACAAGAATAATCTCTAAGGCTGAAGATTTTTTTCTCTGTCTTGTTTAACTCACATCTCTAAACTCCTGCTCTTGGAGCAAGGCCTGGCACAGAGTATCCATATTAAATGTCTGTTGAAGGAAAGAATCAATTCACTCCCTAAATTCTTCAGTTCACCCTGTATTAGAAATCTGTGACAGGTTTTATGACAGTTTGTAAGATGAACTCATGTGGTCAATGTACCCTGCGATGCACACCTGAGGATAGAAGCATAGTTGCTGGAGTCATATCCTTGCATTCAAATTCTGGCCCTGACTTTCCAGCCATGTGACCTTGGGTAAGTTTCCTAGCATCCATGTCCTTCAGTTTGTACATTTGTCATTTGGGAATGGTAGTCATAAGTCTCCTCCTCACTGTATCGGTGAAGGTGAAATTATCTAATACAGGTTCAGTGAAAGCATAATGCCCGGGCATGCTAAACTACCGTCCTTGTTTGTGATACAATTCTTATCATTTAATAACATTCAACTCATCTGAATTAACTCGCGTCTCTAAAATCATGTGAAATTACCCTGGAAGATAAAATTTCAACTGATGTGTTATCTAGGGACAGAGCAACGTGCCTAAGGCACAGTAAATTACAATCTAATTCACTGTAACAACAGAGAAGCTGGGGAATTTGATTTCAGTATCTGTAGCCCTGCAGCGGTCCCTCTTCGTCTCCCACACATGACTTTCCTGGCACACAGCTTACTTCAGACAGGCAGCATCATGGTGTTCTTCTTTCCAAGGACGCAGGGATTTGAAAGAGTTCAGGAATCTGTGAGGGCTTGAAAAGAAAGGCGGTAAAGTTGCTCAGAGCCCCAGCCTGGAGAGTAACAGAAAATAAACAAGGGCTCTGCAGGGAGACCACCAGGACCCTGCTACAGGTGTTTGCATTTTACCAACATTCCTCGGGGGCTTTTATCTCTGCCAGACCCAGGTTGTCCAAGAAAACTGTGCCCAAGAGCCAGGAAAAGCCAGTTTCTTTACCGCTGCCCATAAAAAAGGATTAAATTAAATCTTCCTAGTGGAGTTGTGTCCTTCACTTGTCTCTTCGGAAATGAAAAATGTTAAAACAAGTTTTAAAATGGATGTATATTTTAAATAACATAGTTTACATAAACCCATTGTTGCAATATCGTTCAGTGCTTATGAAAAGTAAACACATAGCAGAAGTGAAAGGATTGAAATAACATGTCACACGATGCCATGTTATATACACAGGTCACACTGCCTGCTGGTGGGACGTTGCCATTATGATGTTGAGGAACTGCTGCCCTCTCTCTCCCAGTCATTGCCTCTGCCAAGGGGAAATCCAGCAAGCTTCATGGTGGGCCCGGCCTTAGAGGGATGAAGTTCACTCGCTTGTTGAAAGGGCAAAATAACTGCTCTATTTTCCTCAAGCTCACCTAAGTCAGAAATGGATTTTGTGCCAACATTAGAAATCAATTTTGGTGATATGTGGTGACTGAAATTCCCAGCATGTGTTTTCAAGAGTAGGAGGGTTAAGGCCAGTATCACATTCACATCCATGTTGTGGATCTGGTGTTCAACCTACTTAAATGCTCTGTGATTTTAAATACTTCTCCAGTTTCAATACTAAGTAAGTGCTATGTAAGAATTTACTACATGCAGGAGGGAATGTTTCTGCAATTCTGGGTGAGAAGAGTGTACTGAGAACATCTTCTACCTTCTTTCCTCCCAAGTGTGCAATGGACTTCTCCCACAGTCCTCACCTCCCTGTGCTTGCCAAAGCCACAGATGCATAAACACCACCTAGCTGCCAGAGCCTTATCTCCTGTAACAGACTGATACGGTTAATACACACATGTGAAAAGGGCTAAGCTTGCTTTCTCACTATTCAGATTTTCTTCTCTGCGCATTAGTTATGCACTCACCCCTCACCAGGACAGTGAACCCTGTGTAATACAGCTATTCCAAATTGTGTGTCCCCTCTTCTCCTCCTCCATCCCACATTTACCCTATACAAGGTAGTATTTCTTTTCTTTTTTCCTTTTTTTATTGCTTAAAGTATTACAAAGGGTACCACACATGTCTCCCCTTTTCCCCCGCCCTTGACAATCCCCCGGCCTCCCCTACCCTCCAGTGTCTTATGTCCATTGGTTATGCTTATATGCATGCATA
>NW_005370122.1:154581-184924 GCF_000412655.1 Myotis brandtii
TATTCACGATATTAATAACCCCAAATAAATGTGACCACTCGAGCTACGAGAATTAGAAGATAAGGAAGAAAGAAGAGAAAAAGATAAAAGAGAAAAAAGAGAAAGAAAAAAAAGTGTGCAAAAATGAAATTGGGAAAAGGGCGGAAAAAAGAAGTAAGAGAGAAAAGAGAGAATGAAGTATAAGAGGTGAAGAGACTATTTATATGAGGAGAAAACTCCAATAGAACCGCCACTAAACCAAACAAATTCCAACAACAGATCCCTGGAGATGAATGCAAACTACAAACAACCAATAATATCAAGCGAGGCAAGGGAAAACAGAAGCACAAAAATAACCGGGGTGGGGGGGGGAACCAACAGAAAAAGAAAAAGAAAAAGAAAAACAACCTCACAAACAATCCTAAAAAACCCAATATATTCAACAATCAAGCAAACAACAACAAAACAATAGAGAGAGAAAAGAAAAAAAAAATTGGATAGTGAAGAAAGATAAGGTAGAGGTGTATAAGGATTAAGAGCAGGGGGTTGGAAATAGGATATATAAGTAGGGTGAAATTTTGACCGGGGGTAAAAAGAAGGAATAGGGAAAAACTAAAGCAGGAATAGGGTAAGAGAAACAGGACAACAAAAGAGGAAAAGTGAGGAAGAGGGTTTTAGCATAGAGGTAAAATTGAGGTAGAGAAAAATGATGTTAAAGGAATGATGAAAATAGAATGTAGAACACTAATCCCAAAATAAAATAAAGAGAAAATAAAATGACACTTTAAAAAATGGTGAAATGGTAGCAGTAATAATAATGGTTAAAAATAAAAATGTAGTAATTAAAAGGGTAAAATCAGGTTATAAAAAAAGAAAAAAATATTGGTTTCTTAGTTAAAAGGTGGAAAAAGAATAAGAAAAATAAATAAAAATTTGCAGTAGTGAGGGTCCTTCGGTTCTTCTACTCTTCAGTCTGGCACGCCTTAGTCCTGCCAGGTATTCAGGAGAGTGTTGAATTTCCCTGTGATACACTGTTCCTCCGTGTTGTAAACCACAGGCCTGATTTTAAAGCAGGCCATATTTGTTTCCCAGACTGCCTTAATTTGTGTTTACCTAAGAGTCAGTTTGTGGCTCAGCCTCTGGGTGGCAGTGTTTCTGGATTGACCTCTGAGGATATACGGCCTCTCTATCCAATAGTTGAGGTTTATTTTCTCTATTGCACTTAAAACTGGTTTGAGGAAGTCCACTGCCCAGAGCTGGTTCTTTAATTGTTATCCCTCTCTGTTTCCCAGATTCCACAAAAATAACTTTCCCCTGCAGCCTCTGCAAGTGTCCCCAACTGGACAATCCCATGCACTGGGTTTAATATTCAAACGCCAAGATTTAAGGAGAAGAGAAAGAAAGAAAGAAAGAAAGAAAGAAAGAAAGAAAGAAAGAAAGAAAGAAAGAAAAGACAAGAGCCTGCAGAGTTGCGCAAATTCACAACCCTGCACCTTCCCGCCCACGCAGTCTCTTCCGTGCGCCCTCTCTCTCCTTACATTGAGTAGCCTGCACACTGGCAAAATCTGAGCTTGCCTTTTTGCATCCAGTCCAGCTATGGGCTAATTTTAAGCATTCCCTTCTGCCAACAGCCCTGTGGGAGCTCTTCCACACTTGCGGATCACGCTGGCTCGTGCACACTCTTCTCCCCAACCTGAATTGCCAACCGTACCTTCAGGCGAGACCTGACCTTTCCGTGAGAAGCAAGACTCCATGTAGTCGCGCTGTCCCAGATCCGGTGTCTCCAGGTTAGCAGCCGATCTCTGGATGCCGGGTCTTTGGGTGTACAGTATACGTTTCCAAAAAACACCCACTCAAGATGGCGTGGTCTCCGCAGCTGAGCCGGCGCTCCGGGTGAGATTTCAGACGCAGTCTCCAACTTTCAATCTGCTTTCTCCAGGATTCCTCCGCCTTTCCCAGCTGCAAACTGTCTCTCAGCTGAATATCCTCTGCTTATTCGGGCTGTATGTTACCAGCTTCAGCTGCTCACCCTAACAGCTCTGGGACAAGGCACGGGACACGTCCGTCTATACCTCCACCATTTTTTTTTCTCCCAGTATTTTCTAAGTAGATACATAATCTCTCTTTTCTTCCCCATATAAGATTTCTCCCATTTTATCTCTTTTCATTTGTCTGATGTTCTGGGATTGTTGTATACAGTGATTCTGAAAAAAGCATCAAAGATTAATCACCCTGTAGGTATATCTATGTTATAAAAATGAGGTTATGGAGCTACAGTGTTTTGATACAAAAATAAGAATTTGCCATCTCATGTACTATATTTCTCTGTTTAAAATGCAGTATTCTAGGATATGGTCTGGAAATACATGAGGTGTAGGCACATGTTTGAAACTTTCAAGTTGCTCGTCTGATATTAGACTTCACTGAGGCCAACTGAACTTGAAGTGGGCAGTATGGAACACAAGTGGAACATGCTTGTCTGTGATTCAACTTTATATCCACAAACAATGGTGCAATGTTGTTTATAGAATATGTGTTATCCTATGACAAAAAAAGACAACCCTATATGATTGAAGGACAGTGGGTTTGATGTATTTAGAAGTCTAGTTTCAAGACAAATATTTGGCTCTCTATTCCATCTTTCCCTAAATTCCAGAGGAAAAACAAAGCTACATCAAGTAGAAGTATCTAGCAAGATAAGAGAAGGCAAGGAAACAATATTTTCAAGTATCAATTAATTCTACAAAATATGCTTTAAATTTAATGCTATTCCAATAAAAATCCAAACAGATTAATTTTATGGAACAATAAAATTGATTCAAAAATTAAGATGGAAAGTAGGAAGCATCCTAAAAGAGACAAAAGAGACTCTAAAGAAGAAGAAGGAGACAGACTTGACCTTACTAATCCCATATAATAAAAGCCCAGCGACCTAATGGCAGAATGACCAGAATGACAGGTCGATAAGTTGCTGTGAGGCACACTGACCACCAGGAGGCAGATGCTCAATGCAGGAGCTGCCACCTGGTGGTCAATACACTCCCACAGTGGGCGTGCTGCTTAGCTGACCAGGATGAGCTGCTGCTCCTGCAGTTGACTGGGATGAGCAGCGCTCCCACAGTGGGCCAATTCCTGCAGGCCATGCCCCCAACCAGTGCACGAATCTCGTGCATCCGGCCTCTAGTTATCAAATAATAACCCAAACAGGTGTTATTGGCAAGAAAAACAAATAAATCAGTGAAAGACAATAGGATATCCAGAAAGAGTTTCAAGCATATCTGGGAACTTGATATGTATTTGAAAATATATCGATAAAAAAGAATGAACTATCCAGTCAATCACACTAGGACAACTGGTTCTCCATAAATTTCAGAGAGATAAATAAACTAAATGTGAAAAATTAAAACTATTATTAAAAATTAAAATAATTTCATGCCTTTAGGGTTAGGAAAATATTTATTAAACGAAAAATAATCACAACTCATAAGGATTGAGAAATGTAAATATATTAACATCAACACCTGACAGAAGAATTAAAAAGTAAAAGCCATAAAGGCATTTTTTGTAAATTCAAGTGCATTAAGATGTACAATGTGTATATGACAAAAGAAATCTACAACATTAAAGGCATGTGTCAGATAGGAAGAGATATGTGCAAAATGTATAAAACAAAAAATATAATCCAGAATATATAAAATATATACAAATGAGCAAAAACAGGGGAAAATGGTTCAAATGACGTAAACAGGAGAGAAAAATTACATCATGCCCCTACCAAGACTTAATTTACAAAAATAAGCATGAAAACAAAACAAAGAGTTATTATTTTACACTAATAAGTAGGGGTTTCCTACAAAATGTTTTTGATGATTTTAGGAGGCAAAAAATATCATAAACTCTTTTTGTTCACTAATTAAAAGACTGAATTAGACCCAGAAATTTAGGGTTGAGATGTTATTTGTTTTCTTATTAAGCAAAGAAAAGACTCTGTGGACTACCAAGGAAGCTATAATATAATTTTAATAAAGAAACAAAAAAGTTAACATTTATAGGTTTAATATAATAAAAAATCATACTAGAAAATAGAGTAAATTATGAATATTAACTATCTTTGATACATTAGTGACAGGATCAAGGAAACAATTTGTAATATATATAGCTTTATTATTTGAATTATTATGAACACATTTATTATAATAAAAAGGAAATATGCTGAAATTAATGGCAGAAAAAAGTTAAATTTAAGTAAAAATATCAAAAGGAATTCTTTTTGTTGATAAAAAATATAATGAGCCTGGCTGGCATGGATCAGTGGTTGAGTTTCAACCTATGAACCAGGGGATCACGGTTCTATTCCTGGTCAGGGCATGTGCCTGGGTTGAGGGCTCAATCCCCAGTGGGGGATATTCAGGAGGCAGCTGATCAATGACTCTCTCTCTTTATAGCTCTCTCTCTTTACCTTCCTCTCTTAAATCCATAAAATACATATTCTTAAAAAACCATAATGACTGAAATTAAAAAGCAGCAATATAGTAAGCAAAGTATATCATAAGTAAAAGGATAATTTAAAGCAGTGCAGTAGATTAAAGTTTTTATGGTGGTATTTACTTTAGTGACAAAATATGAACCATTTTGTGGTAGAGATGGCTAGTTGTCTGTCACATATTTGATCTCTCCCATTGTGGAAAGGTTTTAGCTATAAAAAGACATGATGAATGTTATTTCAAGGTCTGATCAGTATAAAACCCCCAAAGGAGATATTTCATGCTCTGTGCCCAGCAGCAGATTGAAAGACCCTTAAAAAGAGCAGAGTCAGAAGATAGTAGGGGCTGGGGTCACCAAGTAAAAAAAAGCCTTCCATTCAACAGAAACATAAGGCACAAATAAAGTCTTATTGAGTTGATTCACTAAAATTTAGATGTTTGGTTTTATATCAGGTTGAGTTATAAGCACATTGGTTAAATAAATTGTGCTCTATTCATTTCAAAATATGATAGAAAGAATCACATAATATATTATTACAATAACAATATAGGTATTAAACAAAATGAATATGATAGTATGCCACATAGAATCTATATCAGTCTATATCCATACCTATGTATGTATACCTATATGTATTTATATCCATATAATTTGCATATAAAGACAGAAAAAAATCTGAAAGAATAAACTGTAAAATATTAACTGTGGTTATTTCTGGATGGTGATATTATGAGTGATCTCACCACTTTTTTTCAACCTTCTCTGTATTTTCTAATTTTTAAGATTATATATATGAATAACTTATATACTAAAAGCCAAAGGTGTTTTTTTTAAAAAAACTTCCTTAGCTATGCCAATTTTCCTGCCCAACATCTGCCCAGATAGTAACCTAAGCTTAGCTAACCAAAAAGGAATAAGGTATTATATACATGAGCATGATCTGAGGAGCTGCAGTAGGAAATCTGACTTTGTTTCAGCACTGATGTAGAGGGTGCTATGTATCAAATGGCAGCACATTATTGGAACTCTTTCATTGCTCTCCAGGTTCAGCCAAAGCACACACTCTGCTGGTGTCAATCTTGCATAAATTCCTAACCACTCACCTCCATGATCTGATTGAAGAGGGAAATGAAAAGAAGGAGGAGAACTTCTTACTTGATGGGACAGAAGTTCATCATCTGAGGCACTAATTAATTAACTGAGAGATGTATACATAAATTACCCTAATAAAATGCAGATTAACATTTTTTGAATGAGTGAATGATTTTAATTTAGGGTAGAGGAACATGTCTCTGTGTGTGCTTGTATGTGTGAGCACATAGACTTTTGTGCATATTTACTTATTTTTTTAAAAAAAAATTAACATGTTTTCTTCTTAGTCATTTGGGCCAAGTAGAAGTTTCCAAATAAAGACAGTTCTGCTTGCTTAGCAAAACCATATCTGCTGATGTTTCCTACGATGTTTGACTTCAACGTGAACTACTTTATTTTTATTTTTTTAAAATACATTTTATTGATTTTTTTACAGAGAGGAAGGGAGAGGAACAGAGAGTCAGAAACATCGATGAGAGAGAAACATTGATCAGCTGCCTCCTGCACACCTCCTACTTGGGATTTGCCTGCAACCAAGGTACATGCCCTTGACTGGAATTGAACCTGGGACATTTCAGTCTGCAGGCCAACGCTCTATCCACTGAGCCAAACCAGTTAGGGCTATTTTTTTAATTAAATTTTATTAGGTGACATCAGTCAACATGAACATATATGTTTCATGTGTGGATTTCTAAGTTATAAAACCTTGATATAGCCTTGACTTTGGGTGGTGGGCAGATTAACATTTAAAAAGATGTGCAAAAGAAGTATGGTGAGAAGACAGGATTTATTAAGGTCAATAGAAAGATCACAGGGATAGGAGAACCAATATGGCAGATAGATAAACGTGGTGCTCACTGTCTCTCACAACCTCATCAAAATTATAACTAAAATACAGAACAACCATCATTACGAACTGCCTAAAAGCTGGTTGAATGAAAGTCAGATAACTAAAGAATTAAAGAAGAAAACACAGGGAAATTTGTAGAATGGGTGGAGGCATGGAACAGGCTAGTCTAATACCCATATGTGGCGTGTTTTTTTTAGACCAGGAGAGATATCATGGCTGAGGAAGCCTCCCGTGAGGAGCAGAGGTCCCAGCCCCACACCAGATCCCCAGCCCAGGGTTCCACAGATGGGAAAAACCAGTGCGGATCGGTGGCTGAGTAAATGGAGGCTGCTGGAGTCCTAGGTGATCCTCTTAAAGGGATGTGGCAGGCACTTACATGGTCCTGCTTCCTCTGAGCTCTAGCACCAGGCAGCAGCTTTTGGGGATCTAGGTACATATGAGGAAGAACTGGATTGTCTAGCATTGGGGCAGGAACTTGGAGGTGGCTTTTTCCCAGACAGGGGGTGCTCACAGAGGTCATTGTTCCTATGCTGAAACCCCCCATTCACAGAGCTAACTAGCAGCCATATCTGGGTTTCCATCAGCATGGCACACAGTGTTTGCTTCACCCTAGGGATTCCCTGAGACCCCACCCCATCCAATTTGCAGCCCTACCCAAGCTGTTTGCAGTGGCTTTTCCATACAAATAGCCTGTCCTGGTTCAAGCTTCAGACTCTCCTAAAATCTCTCAAACAAGCAGCAGCTGGCATTAGCATGCCCAAAACCTATCAATAAGAGGCCCAAGACCTAGTACTAGCACCAGCCTACCTTACTTCACAGCTGGGCCTCACCTGGGCATTTCCAAGCCCAATAAAAGTATGAGTCAAGAGATCTTCAGATCTCTCTGAAGCTCATGCCAGGTGGCCCCAGGCAGTGGCTGACTTTGTACCTCCTGGGAGGCTCCAGAGCCAGTGTACCTGGTGGACAGGTACCATACCATACCAGATTACAACTCTACACATCCACAAGCAACACACTCAAGGGGCAGACTTAGTGAGAACCAAAGCCCCACTGAAGCAAGTCCTGCTCCATAGGTGTGTCTCCTGCATAGCAGCTCTTCCACTGTAGTCACAGCTGGTCCTCATAGCTAATTGGTCCAGAGGTCAATTCCTCCCAGTGACACCAACAGCAATGAAGGCTGAACTACAACAAGATTGTTGGAAGAGCCCACACAGGGGTACACCTAGAATGCCCAGTTCAGGTGACTGGGGAAGCTAAGCCACTGGGCCCTATAGGACACCTACTACACAAGGCCACCCTACCAATTCAAGGAGACATAGAAGCTCCACCTAATACATAAAAATAAGCACAGGGAAGCAGCCAAAATGCAGAAATAAAAAAATGTCACAAATGAAAGAAATGGAAGCAAGCAAACTACTGGATACAGAGTTCAAAACAATGGCTATAAGGATACTCAAGGATCTTAATAAGAACTTCAAGGGACTTAATGAGAGCATCAAGGGACTTAGTCAAGGATCTTAGTGAGAATTTCAAAGACACAAAAAAAGGATGAGTCAAAAATTAAGCATATACTAACTGAAAGAAAGAATAATTTACAGGGATTCAACAGTAGAGAAATCTGATAATCAAATCAACAATTTGGAATATAAGGAAGCAAACAACAACCAATCAGAAGAGCAAAAAGAATAAAAAAATATGAAGATAGTGTAAGGAGCCTCTGGGACAACTTCAAGCATACTCAAAATCACATTTTGTGGGTGCCAGAAGGAGAAGAGAGATAGCAAGTTATTGAAAGCCTATTTGAAGAATTATGACAGAAAACTCTCCTTTCCTGGTGAAAAAAATACACATACAAGTCCAGAAAGCATAGAAAGTCCCAAACAAGATGAACCCAAAGATGCCCACATCAAGATACATCATAATTAAAATGCCAAAGGTTAAAGACAAAGAGAGAATTTTAAAAGCAGCAAGAGAAAAGAAGGTAATTATCTACATGGGGGCACCCATATGACTGTCAACTGATTTTTCAACAGAAACTTTGCAGGCCAGAAGGGAATGACAAGAAATATTCAAGTGATGAATGGCAAGGACCTACAACCAATATTATGCTACTCAGCAAAGCTATTGTTTAGAATTGAAGGTCAGATACAAAGCTTCACAGACAAGTAAAAGCTAAAGGAGTTCATCACCACCAAACCAGTATTGCATGAAATGTTGAAGGGTATTTTATAAGAAGATTAAGCAGCAGAAGAAAAATAAGAAGGAGAAGGAGAAGGAGAGGAAGAAGAAGAAGAAGAAGAAGAAGAAGAAGAAGAAGAAGAAGAAGAAGAAGAAGAAGAAGACAATGAAGACATATCTATCAACAATTGAATCCTAAAATCAAAATAAATGAACAAGAAATCTAATGTACAAAATAAACTGATGAATGAAACAATCAGAGGCACGGAAACATGAAACAGACTGACGAATCTCCGAGGAAAGGGGAGAGGGAAACTAGAAGAGATTAACCAAAAATCTTATATGCATATATGTATTACCTATGGACACAGACAATAGGGTGGTAAAGGCCCGGGGCAGGGCGGAAACCAAGTAGAGGGGGGCAAAGGAGAGAAAAAAGAGCGACATCTGTAATACTCAATAATATTTTTTAAGAAGAAAGAGCTCAGGGATCTTAGAGGAAAAATTATGATCTGTTTACATGGTGAGTAGGAAAAAAACAACATCACAGATTTTAGAACTGAGTCATCCAGTAGTAGCCCACACTCCACAGCTTTTATTCTGAAATTCTGACAGGCATTCCCACTAACAAAGAACATTCCTGGATAACACTTGAAAAACAAGCACTATAATATGTCCAATGCACAAAAAAAGCTATTTTCTTGATGATTACCATATTGTCAAAATTAGAATCCATTTTCAAGTATTTTGAAAACTGTAAAAGATAGCCCACAAATTGGTGGTTATGAAATAGTTATAGGGATGTAAAGTACAGCATGGATAATAAAATCAATAATATTTGTAATAGCTATGTATGCCAGGTGGGTACCAGAAATATTGAGGGGGGACACTTTGTAAAGTATATGATTGTCTGATCACTATGCTGTACACCTGAAACTAATACAAAATAATATTCAATGTAAACTGTAATTGAAAAATAATATTTTAAAAAGAGGTCCCAGAAAACTCTCTTGTTCCTTCCACCATGTGAGGACACAGCAAAAAGATGGCCATCTGTGAATCAGTAAGTGAACTCTCTCCAGACAGAGACTCTGCCAACACCTTGATCTTTTTCTTCCCAGCCAACAGGACTGTGAGAAATAAATATGCATTGTTTAAGGGGAAAAAAAGGAATTGCTGAAATAGAGAAGATAATCTATATATGTATATAGTGAATATAGTATATGTAAATATTCACTAAACTAAAATACATTAAAACCTCAAAAGCATTGAGGTAGTTTTTGATTATTTTTTAAATTATAGTATCTTTATTATAATTATCACTGGCATTGGGGCAGGAACTCAGAGGTGGCTTTCTCCCAGATGGGGAGGACAAAGAACCCAATAATTCTTTGAGAATATTTTTAAATTTTGAGGTAGAGAACAAATATTGAAAGCTTATTTAGCTCCTACTTACAAATATTCAAAATTCATCCTTGAACATCTATTTAGTATAGATCTGAAAGTTGTAGCTTTCATGAAATAGTTTCTTGGTATTGGAAGGATATAAATTTTAGTTAATTTCTAAATATTTAATTTAGTAGTTGATGACTTTATACGTAAAACAGGGAAATAATACAAACTCATAGGTTATTAGAATTAGAATTGATACATGTAATTTTCCTAATTAGATGCCTGGCAATGATGATACTCAATAGTCATATCGCTTGACATGTGTTAGAACTGTTCTAAGTGCTTTTCATTAACTCAATTGATGCTCATAACCACTCCATGAGGTTGGTGATACACTTAGACCCCCTTTATTGATAAAGAAATTGAGGTACATCAAGGCTTAACAACTTGCCCATGTAAATGGAAGTCTTGGAATTAAAACACTGACAGTTTAGCTCCAGGGACTACATTCTTATAATGTCATTTTAGTACCATATAGAAATTGAAGTAGTAATCATATATACAGTATATTCGATAACCTCTAAAGCTACATTAATTAAATTAAACATCTGATGTAACTATTCATTCATGAAAGAAAACCAAAACAAATAAGCTGACCGCCTACTGAAATAATTTCACGGTGCATGGAAAATGCAGTGGTGAATAAAACATAGACTGTATCCACAATTAGCAGTAACTCAAAGAAGTTAAGTCATTTCTATATTGTATGAGAAATAGAATTCTTCTCTCTCTTTTACTTGTGGTGATAAGTACCTCCTTGCCACACTAACTTTGGGCTTAGTCCTGTGACTTACCCAGTAGAATGTTAGCAAATGTGCACATGCCATTTAATATGAGAAAGTCATACCCTGGGTAGGCATTGGTCCAATGAGGATATTTGAACTGGTATCAAAATACCAGGCCATGTGCTATGGTAAGAGTAAGCATAGGGTATAAGAATAGGAGCAAATGACAGGACTACCTAAAATGGAATTGCATACCCTTAGCCAAGTACCTTGGAAATGAAAACAATTATAAGATTTTATATCATCTACATAACATTTAGAACAAATTCTACTCACTGCCTGCTCACAAGGATTTATAAATTATTCCTTTTTTTGCATTCCTTGTTACTTTAACATGTAATAAAAGCATCTACATGCTAAGTTGAGATAAACATACTAAAATATATTGAGTTGAAAATTTCCAATCTAAGATATTTCTCAAGTTGAATCTATAAACCCTAAAATTGGGAGTTAATTATGAGAAATATATCCAACACTAAATTTAATATAGTAAGTCTTGGAAAGAAAGTATAATTAAACTTTATGAAACTACAAATGGTGTAGGAAGGTCTCTAGAGCAGAGTGTTTACTTCATCAAATAAGATGTTTTCTCCATGTTATTCTGTAAAATAGGCAGGGGTACAATTGAAAAGAGTTTTTGGCCTCTTTTTTGCTAAAGTACTCATAATCATGAGACAGAAATGTATTAGCGTTCAATATTTCAAGCATAATGTTCAAATAATTAGACAGGAAAAATGACCTTCTTAGAGTAGCTTATTTGGAATATATATTGTTTGGTGCAAATACTTTTGGCTAATTGGGCAATTTTGTTGCCTCCAGTGAGTTTGTTAATTGATAATAAGAATATTATGTGAACATCATCCTGGAAAAATAAGAAATGGAAACAATTCTTAACTAGATCTTTTATGTGAAGTTCCCTTTTAATAGTAGTGCATCATATGCAATTCTATGTAAGTTCTTTTTTCTTAGAATTTCTGAACTCAATTTTATATCTTCCATGGCTACACACTATAAAGGCAAGATTGGCATACTCTCCTTGTCTCTACCAACTAAAGAATTTAAGTAGCAGTTATTATTTCAAGAAGTCAGAAAATGTATCCCATTCTGCTAAAAAAAATGGCATTCTGCTCATGAGTGGCATTATAAATATAGGTGTCAATTAAGCATAATTTATAGCTAATGGTTTCCCTACCCAGGAGAAATTTGAAGACCAAAGTAATAGTATATACATCAAGAAATATTCATTGAACACCTGTAGAGCCCACTATTGTAGGAGATATTTTGCAATTTGTATTGAGCCTGGCTCAGTGGTTAAGCATCGACATATGAACTAGGAGGTTAAGGTTCAATTCCCAGTCAGGGTACATGCCCAGGTTGTGGGCTTGATCCCAGTGTAGGGAGTGCAGGACGCAGCTGATCAATGATCCTCTCTCATCATTGATGTTTCTATCTCTTTCTCCCTCTCCCTTCCTCTCTGAAATCAATAAAAAATATATTTTTTAAATTTGTATTAAATTTATTGGGGTGATATTGGTTACTAAAATTATATAGGTTTCAGGTGTACAATTCTATAATGCATCACCTGTATATTGTAATGTATGTTCACCATCCCAAGTCAAGTCTCCTTCCATTACTATTTATTCTCCTTTATCTTCTTCTACATCCTCCCGCCCCTTTTCTCTCTTGTAATCACAATTTTGTTGCCTGTATCAATGAGTTTATTTTCTTTGCTTAATCCCTTCACCCTTTCACCCAATTCCAAACCTCCTCCTTTCTGACAGCTATGAGTCTGTTCTCTCTATATATATGAGTCTGTTTCTATTTTGTGTGTTAGTTTATTGTTCATTAGCTTCCGCATATTAGTGAGATCATGTGATACTTGTCTTTCTCTGACTGGCTTATTTCACTTAGAATAATATTCTCTAGATCCATTCATGCTGTTGCAAAAGGTAAGATTTCCTTCTTTTCTTACAACCGAGTAGTATTCCATTGTGTAAATATACCACCGCTTTTTATTCACTCATCTACTGATGGGCACTTGGGCTGGTTCCAAAACTTGACTCGTGTAAATAATATTGCAATGAACATAGGGTGCATATATTCTTTCAAAATAGTATTTTGCAATTATTTGGATATATTGCCTGAAGTGAAATTGCTGGATCATAAGATGGCTCTATTTTTAATATTTTGAGGTAACTCTATACTGCTGTCCACAGTGGCTGCACCATGTGCATTTCCACCAACGGTGCATGGGGGTTCTCTTTTTTCCACAGCCTCGTCAACTTTCTCTGATGATTACTGACACTGAGCATATTTTCATAGTTTATTGGACATTTGTATGTCCTCTTTGGAGAAATGTCTACTTATGTCCTTTGCCCATTTTTAAATTTGATCATTTGGGTTTTAATGTTGAGTTTTATACGTTTTAAAATAAATTTTAGATATTAACCCCTTGTCAGATGTTTTATTGCCAAATATGTTCTCCCATAGAGTGGGCTGTCTTTTCATTTTGTTGATGGTTTCATTTGCTGTGTAAAAACTTTTTAGTTTGATGCAGTCCCATGTGTTTATTTCTTATTTTGTTTCCCTTGTCCATGGAGACATTTCAGAAAAAAAATATTGCTACAAGAAATGTCCGAGATTTTACTGCCTATGTTTTCTTCTAAGATTTTTATGGTTTCAAGTCTAACATTTAATCATTTAATCCATTTTCAGTTTATTCTTGTGTGTGGTCTAGTATTATTTTTCTTTCATATATCTGTCAAATTTTTCTACAGCATTTATTGAATGGACTATCTTATCTTCTTTGTCAAATATTAATTAACCATAAAGCTGTGGGATTATTTCTTGGCTCTATTCTGTTCCATTGATCTATATGTCTGTTTTTATGCCAGTATCATGCTGTTTTGATTACTATGGCCTTGTAGTGCAGTTTGATAGGTAGAGTGATCCCTCCAAATTTGTTCTTCTTTCTCAAGATTGATATGGCTATTCCCGCGTCTTTTGTGGTTCCATATAAATTTTTGGAATATTTGTTCTAGTTCTGTGAAATATAATGTAGGATATTTTAAAAAGAAAATGATATAGGTAGTATCTAGTATTTCAACCTCCTTTCCAGTTGAGGGAATGAAGCATAGAGCCTACAACTGACTTGCCCTAAGTTATAGAATTTGGTGGTGGACTTGGAAACTTAGGTTATTTCCTCATGATTATTGGCCTTTTCCTTTACATCAGTTCTCTCAATCAACTTGGCATATACTCTGCATCATCATATTTAGTTCTGAGGACACAGAGATAAACAGGACATGATCCTTATCCTTGAGAAATTCATGGTCTGATGAGATGGACAGATATGTAAACATTTAAAATATAGCACAATCAGAGGATGCCTCACCACAAGTAAACATAACAGCCCTTCCCCCATCCCAGTGGCAAACTCTTAATGGAACATATCACAGTATGACATAGAAATTATCATTAGAATATTGAAATGTAGAGGTTGAGGAATTTGAGGTAGATCTAAACCTGGAAGGTTTTGTCATTAGTTAAAAGTCTGTTAATGTAAAAACACCATTGAAACCTGTAAAGAATTTTTGTGAGTTTATTTGAACCAAACTGTGGACATATGCCAGGAAGCAGAACCTCAACGAATTGAGATAATGCTCCGGAGAATGGTGGGTTACATTTGTATTTATACATTTGCAATCAAAGGAGGGACATAGGTGGATTACATGAAATCCATTGGTGATAGATTAAGGAAGTGGGATAAAGTAAAGCAGGGGAAACCCCTGGGATTGGATAAAAAGCAAAATGATGGACACATACTTAGGTGAGTGCAGGGACAATTAACATGGTAATGAAGGAATTTGTGGTATCTATCCTGGTGCCCAGCACATTAGGTTGTGGGGCTCCAGAAAAAGGGAAGTTACAAGTTACCCAGACATTTCAAGGATATGTTATTATAGATGCAAAAAGACAGATAGGCTCAGTTAAGGTAAAGGTTGACCTTATCAGTGAAGATACTGGCCTAGGACGTAACTGCCCACCATAACTGCTTTCAGTTAAAGTTTAATTTCAGACCATCCTTTGTGGTTACTTTAGGTGTCTGAGTTTGCAAGACTGCCATGCAGGCCTCCCCTGAGCTTGTCAGGTCAGCATGTGGCCCCTTTTGTCCACAAGTCAAAGCAGAGAAAAGAAAAAATTCTAACCTATTAAGAAGAAACTATAGCAGGCAAATTTCAGTGCTAACACATCAGAGGAAACAGAATTTGTTAGGGTCTATATTTTAAGACTCCATATTGTAACACTGGGAATATACAGCAAGACCTGCATAACTCCAGCTTTTAATATGGTGTACATTAAAATCTGAAATTTGGGCCTATGTAAGAGGTTGAGAATTTTTGCCAAATTTCAAGGAGTTGAAAAATACCATGCTTTTTGTTTTAAGCATGGGACCCAGAAGAGGACCACAGAAGATGAACATATCAGGACAATGATAGTAGATTAAGATGAGGATAGAAAGCAGATAGTTCTGACTGGTATTTTATGAATTATTGTTTAGATTGAGGTACAGATTATGATAAAAAACAGTATACACACATGTTATGTGAAAATACATACTTTATTTTATTATGCAGTAAGTAATCTCTATAAGATATAGGTAGTTTCATAGGATGAAATTATTCTAATTCAAATAAGTGAGAGAGATAAATGCATAAACATAAATATGGATATATAGACATTTATAGATATTGTATAGATAGATCCAGACATGTATATGGTTACAGATAGAAATAGAAGTATACCACAAGTTGTTGAGGTTTTCAAGTCCCTCAAGTGAACTCTGAATACCCTTATAAGAAAGAAATGTCAATATTTACGAAGAAACTTAAAGATGGTTTAAAAATTATAAGTAGTTTTGAAATAAATTAATTAGGGTAGTATTAAACTAAATAACAAATAATGATGTATAAATGAAAAAATGTTACCCACTGGCAGAATTAAATGACATAACTAAATTTCTTTTAGTCTTGTACATACTTGAGGTGTACATAAACACTATACTTGGCTAATTAATTCCATTGAAGAAACAGTATATTTCAGGAACATAAAAATATAGAAAAAAGAACTTTTCACATCTTCAAATGTTAAATGGAGATAGTATTGCTTAGTTTACTGAAACATGGAGAGGATTAAATGAGACTATGTAAATCCCTTGGCACAGGATGGTTGTTTTAAGTTAGCTCACTTCCTTAGCCCAGCAGAAAACCTCACCTTTAAGGATGCAACTATGCCAATGATTAAGTTGACTGTAGGAGGAGTAAGAACAATTGCAAGGTGGTACTGATTTGTTGAAGAATGATGAATTAAGCAGAGCCATAGCTCAATATAAACATAATATATTCTTTTTTTTTAGTTTATATTTTATGTTGTTACAGAAGACCAAAGAAAACCAAGAAATGCTTTCTTTTAAAAGGAGGGACACTTTTTATTTATGCCGGTGGGCTCAGGGAATAACTTTCCAAATCTGAGTAAAGAAACATGCAGGGGGCTTCTCTTTATATCTCCCTGTGGTCTTTGTCCCGCAAATATGGATTATGCTTCTGGTCTTTTTCGCAGGCCTTGTAAGAAGGCCCCAGATGTTGGGGGTCTCCAGGCCATATCTGACGGTTTGGCCTGGCGCCAGCATTAATAACCCTCCCTTCGGGGCAGTGCACTGTTCACAGTTTTATGGCCTCTGTAACAGGTTCTGCAGGACCAGTATCTGGGAAGGAGGTAGTGACTTAATTATAGGTTATCAAGAATGTACACTGAGCTTGCTGGCATGGATTCCAATTGCTAGCCCCTAAATATCAGGGTTACATTAGAATTAGCCCTTTAAAGCCTTCTCAATTTTATATTATTCCATTTTTAATTTTTATAAAAATTTATTTGAGCCAAGCAGAGGATTCACCTGGAAGCAATATCTCAACACAGTAAGATAAATACTTTGGAGAATAAATTTGCAGGTTTTTAAATGCATTTAAGATTAAGGAGGGAACTAAGGAAGATTACATGAATGTGGGAAAAAGCAAGGTGGAGATAAGATCACAGGTTATTTAAGAATATGTGCTCCCTTGAGGGTGGTAAAACTTTAGAAGAAAGGGTGTGAAAGGACGGGTGTGAAAGGGAGCATTTCAAAGGTGCATTGACTTGATGCACAGAAACAAAAGGGCTTGTTTAAAGCAAAAGGCCATGACCTTTGTAGCCTTGAGCAGAGGTCACTGCCGGCCAGGGCGGGCGGGAAGCTTGGCTTCCTCCATCGCTGGGCAACCCTAGTCTCCTGCTCGCTCCAGCTCCATGGCTGCTGGCTGGCATCTTGGTTGAGTTAATTTGCATAGTTGCTCTGATTGGTTTGTGGGCGTGGCTTGTGGGCATAGCAGAGGTATGGTCAATTTGCATGTTTCTCTTTTATTAGATAGGATTATTTCATTTTTAATTTTTACAAAAATTTATTTGAGCCAAATAGAGGATACACCTGGAAGCAATATCTCAACACAGTAAGATAAATACTAAATATCAGGGTTACATTAGAATTAGCCCTTTAAAGCCTTCTCAATTTTATATTATTCCATTTTTAATTTTTATAAAAATTTATTTGAGCCAAGCAGAGGATTCACCTGGAAGCAATATCTCAACACAGTAAGATAAATACTTTGGAGAATAAATTTGCAGGTTTTTAAAATGCATTTAAGATTAAGGAGGGAACTAAGAAAGATTACATGAATGTGGGAAAAAGCAAGGTGGAGATAAGATCACAGGTTATTTAAGATTATGTGCTCCCTTGAGGGTGGTAACACTTTAGAAGAAAGGGTGTGAAAGAAGGGGTGTGAAAGGGAGCATTTCAAAGGTACATTGACTTAGATGCACAGAAAAAAAAGGGCTTGCTTAAAGCAAAGGGCATGACTATCCACCATGAGCTTCCCAGTTAGGAATTTATGATCAGTTCACCAAGTGAGGTTACTTTCCATAGAAACCCTTTTATTCATCCATAATGGAATGTGAGTTGAGGCTATATTGTCCCACAAAGAAAGGGCAGGTAAATAGAAGACAGTTGGATCTTGTGGCCTTCATTGTAAAAACAAAAACAACCACTCTGGATCATTTCTGTCCTTTCAACTATCATGACCTGAATTGTACCTACTGTCTTATTTTTCTGCATTTGGCATCTAGTATAACACTTACACGAGGCATGAAGAGTATTAATATTTATCTTATACATATTGAGTAATCATAGTTAGACTATATAGAAAAGCCCAAAGGACAATTATTCTTATGACTAATTAGTAGACAGGTAAAGACAATTAAACAAAATAGATTCTAGTTCAATATCTATCTGTAAGTATACAGGCCTTCTCAATGTCTTGGGATAGCTATGTACCTCTGGTGTCCCTGGCTTCTTGCCCTCAGAAAGTCTTTGTAGGTAGGAGATGTCCATTCTTGGTTAGGCACCTGATAAGGTCCCTTCTAATGAGGCTGGAGATTGTCTCTTATTTGATGTCCTTTCCAATAAAATTTCTAGGTGGCAGTCAATGATCGTTAAAGTTCTTTGTCTCCTGAGAGCTCACCAATTTCACCAAATGCAAAGTTAGGAACAGGTGGGGCAAAATGGTCCCTTGCTTGTACCTAGCACCGGGTCCGGGTCGGCAGTGAAAAATAAGTTATTCTTTGGAAAGAAGAAGTTTGTTTGTGAAAATAGCACACCTATATTACCTATATGTTCATAGGTAATTTCTAAATTATATTACTTGAGATTTTTAAATATTCCAGTCAGTTTTTAAATGCATATGTGTAATTTTAAATACGTATCCATCTATATATTTAGACCTAAGCAATTTTTATTTTTGCTAATATTGTAAAATAGTATGTTGCTTCATTAAATTTATTAATATGTTATTGTTGCTATGTATGAATAGAACTAATTACTACAGGTTCATTTTTAATCCTGTACCTATAATAATTATATTTTTATTATTGTTCATTCTAATTATGTTCCAGCCAGTCCCCTAAATGTGTTACATAATCTGTTCTCCCACTTTTCAAAGGTTAAAACTACACTGTATTGCCTTAAGGTATTGGCTATAATTTCCAGAACAATGTTGAAAATAGCAGTAAGAAGAGACATTCTTAACTTTTTCCTTAACATTAAACCTGTAAAAATTCACTACTGAAATAATTATCACATTAGTAATGTATATTTCAATCCAGGTTTATTAAACAGTTTTATTTTGCAAGGTTTTTCTATTTAATCAAATGGATTTTTATGTTAAATTTATATGGTTATAGTTTTTATTGTACCTATTGCTATACTGTATTAATAATTTTCATATTGCTAAACTGTTAAATTATGGAGCAAATCTTTAAAGGGGGTTTTATTATGGTTTAGTAAAATCATAGATTTTTTAAATAAGTATTTTACATTTAATTTAATTTATTGAATCAAACAAATGTTTTATTAAAGTTATTGTTATTTTTAGAGGATATTTGTATCCATCTTTTTAGTAGTTAGCTTTTGCTAGATAAAGCTAAGGGAACAGACTGCTCCAATATGTCTATGGCATACACAACAAAAAATGTATTTTTCTCACTTCCCACAATCTACATGTTGACTGTAGTTCTGTGGCTCCATTCCATTGCCTTCATCATCCTGGAATCTAAACTGAGAGAGCAGCCCTTATATTTTACTAGTGGCCCAGTGCACAAAATTCATGCACATTAAAAGGGAATTAATTAGAGGAAATATTTTAATATAGCTATTTGCCCTTTCTGTATAATAGAAGTGTCAGAGATGAAAAAAAAATTAGTAAAATGTATATGAAAATCTTCCTCCTGTCAGAGTCTGGGGTGCGCCATAGGACCAAGAGTCAAGTCCCTGCCCACCTGTGTGCACTTCAAAATCACACAAGACCCAGACCCGGCTGGCCCCACTCCCATTGGGCGAGATCCAGACTTGGCTGGTCCCATCCCCATCAAGCCCCATCAGGTGGGGGGCGCAGCTTCGGGTCCCCCGTCAAGCCCCACCTAGTGGGGGTGTGCAGCCTCAGGGCCCCCATCAAGCCCTGCCAGGTGAGGGGCACAACGTCAAGGTTCCTGTCAAGCCCCACTGAGTGGGGGGCACACCCTCAGGTCCCCTGGCCTGGTGCCAGGACGGAGGACATGGCCTAAGGTCCCCCGGCCCAGCACTGGGGCGGGGAGCATGCCTCAGGTCTCCCTTCAAGCCCCACTGGGCAGGGGGCATGACCTGAGGTCCCCATTCAAGCCCTGCCGGGTAGGAGGTGCAGCCTGAGGACCCCTGTCAAGCCCCACTGGGCCTCAGGTCCCCTGGCCCGGTGCCGGGGTGGGGGGCACCACCTCAGGTCCCCCACCCTGGCCTGGTGCCATGCAGCCTCAGGTTCCTGCTGATCACTTGTTATGGCTCGTTATGGAAACCCCACCTCTGCTGCGGGTGCAACCATCTTGTGATGGCATGAAGGCATGAGGGTCAATTTGCATATTACCTCTTTATTATATAGGATATTACTACAGGGAAAAAGGCAAAAGAGCTAGCAAAATTCAGCAATAGCTCTAAGCCTTTTGCTGGGAACTGTTACACATAATCATGCTCACTCACATTTCATTGATCAAACCATTTATGTGGCCAAGCTTGATATGAATGAGGAATCATATTTCTGCCACTGAGAGTTACTGCACATTACATGACAATGGACAGAGATATACGATCTTCTTACAGGGGAGGAAGACATAAATAACAGAGAAAAATTACCAATCCAATCTACCAAAATAATCATAAATAAGATTGCTTGATAAGGCTCATTTTAGTTTTATCTTTGTCAGATTTCATGTTGCTTTTTTCCAGGTCTGCTAACCTTATAAAATAAATTGAAAAGCTTTTCATATTCTTTTATGGAATTATACATACATATTCACACACAAATATATATACAGTCAATTATCCCTATTCTTGGTAGTTATTTATATATATAAAAGCCTAAGTGACTGTTATGAGCGAACAAACAGAATGACCAGTCACTATGACATGAATTGACCACCAGGGGGCACACAATCAATGAAGGAGCTGCCCTCTGGTGGTCAGTGCACTCCCACAGTGGGAGCTCTGCTCTGCTGACAGACCTGGCCTGGTGGCCCACCAGCCTGGCAGCAGCAACTCACTCCCTCAGTAGTTCTGCAGGTCCAATTTCCGGAGATTTGGCCAGGCACAGATGAACCAGCGCTGCTGACATGATGCTGACAGCACCGCCAGCATCCTGGATGTTGGCCTCAGGCACCATGGCCGCTTCCCTTCCCTAGGTGCTCTGCAAGGAAGAAAAGATATAAAAGTGGCAACCACATGGCTCCCAACAATCAGCGCTAATGTCAGCAGGATGGATCCAGATCCCCGGCCAGCAAGGGCATCCCACCACCCACCCACATCAGGACCCTCCCTCACCCCCATTGGGACCCCACCCATGCATGAATTGGTGCACCAGGCCTCTAGTTTTCTATAAAGTGCCTACAAACACTGAATTAGCAAATACGGAATCATTGTTCCTAGGGAGAATACAGAGTTAGGTGTCTGTGAACTTCTGGGCACATTGTCATTAATTAATCAATACATAAACTTGTTTTATGTGTGTTTCTGTTTAAAGACACCTTAGATGATTCAGTAACATTGAATTCATAGCCAATAACACTGTAACTCGTGCCCGAACAAAGCTTATCTAATAAATGTGTTTTCTCTGTAAGATACGTCATGACCTTTTTGTACATAAGAGCATTAGACAGCACTTCAGTGCTACACTTGGGGGCCATTTTAAACAACAAAATTATCAAAAAGTACAAAAATGTGAAAAACATGGTACAAAATATACTGCATTAAGAGAGCTGAATTCCTCCTGCTACCATTCATCCCAGCTCCTGGCAATCACTATTTTACTAACTGTTTCTATGTTTGGCTGTTTTTAGCTTCCATATATAAGTAAGATCATATAATATAGTAGTCCTCCCTTATCCATAGTTTCACTTTCTGCAGTTTGTTACCCACAGTCAACTGTGGTCTGAAATTATGAAATTTAGTGGCAAATCTGCCCTGTCCTGCCCAGGACATGAATCATCCCTTTGTCCAAAATCTCCATATGTAGACACTTCCTACCCATTGGTCACTTAGTAGCTATCTCGGTTATCAGAGTGACTATCACAGTATTACAATGCTTGTGTTCAAGTTACCCTTATTTTACTTAATATGATCCCCAAAGCCAAGAGTAGTGATGCTGGCAATTCAAATATGCCAAAGAGAAGCCATAAAATGCTACCTTTGAGTGAAAGGAGAGTATAGTACAATAAGATATTTTGAGAGAGACCACATTCACACAACTTTTATTACAGTGTATTGTTATTATTATCCTATTTTATTATTAGTTATTGTGGTTAATCTCTTACTATGCATAATTTAGAAATTAAACTTTATCGCAAGTATGTATGTACTATATAGGAAAAACATTTTATATATGGGGTTTGGTATTATTCATGGTTTCAGGCATCCATGGGAGGGTGTCTTAGAATGTATAGCCTATAGACAAAGGGAGACTGCTGTATCTCTCTTCCTTTGACTAACTTTTTTGTTGTTGTTAATCCTCACCTGAGGATATTTTTTCCCATTGATTTTTAAAGAGAGTGAAAGCAGTCAGGAAGAGAGAGAGGAAGAGAGAGAGAGAGAGAGAGAGAGAGAGACAGATCAATTGGTTGCCTCCTGAACATGCCCTGACTGGGGCCAGGGATGAAATCTGCAACCCAGGTATGTGCCCTTGACCAAGAATGGAGCCAGCAACCCTTTGGTGAGCAGGCCAACATTCTAACCACTGAGCACCACTGGCCAGGGCTTTGCCTGACTTTTTTCATTTAGCATAATGCCCTCAAGATTATCCAAGTTGTTGAAAATGGCAGGATTTTCTTCTTTTTTACAGTTAAAGAATAATTCCCTTCAGCTAATTACAGAAAACGACAGATAAATGGACACATATCATTTGTCCATCTGTCAATAGGTAGTTAGGTTGTGAGACTTCACTTTTAATTTTACAAATGTTGATGCTTTTAATTTTCCCCCACATATTTATGTTTAAATTCCTTTTTAGTTTTTAAAGGAGGGCATACTAAGGAAAGAAATACTGACTGACCAAGAGTCAATTCTGGAACCTCAGTGGATGCAGCTCAATTCCTAAACATAAGAGGGAAATTTTTGCTGATTTTGAAGCAGCAAAATAATGGAGATCTTTTATGAGCAGCTGTAAAGATTGGAAGTGCCCAAAAAATGATTATTCCCTTCAGCTAGTTACAGAAAATGACCTATTCATTAAACTCTCCCTGAGTTAGGATGAACAATTGGATATAATTTACATTAATTTTTAAAAGATTTTTTTTTAGAGAGACAGGAAGGGAGAGGGAGAGAGAAAGAAACATTGATATGAGAGCTGAAACATCTATCAGCTACCTCTTACACACCCCCTACCAGGTATCAAGCACACAACCCAGGCATGTGTCCTGACCAGAAATTCAACCAGCAACCTTTTGGGGCACTGTATGACACCCAACTCACTGAGAACACCAGCCAGGGCTACATTAATTTTATTTTATCTCTATTAAATAAATACTAGTAAAGATATATTATTAATGTTGCTGTTAGTATTGTCACTGTACATTTCTTAAACATTATTTACAATGTTTAAGAAATTACCCATATGTGCTTATATTAAGTTTTGTTGAAAAAAAATAAATTTATATGATACAACTAACTAGAAAAAATGTTAATACCATTTTGGGGGCTTTCACCTTTGTCCATAAATTGAAGATCACAATACTGAGGGACTTAATGTCATTTGACTTTAGGAAATATGTCAATTAAAACTGCATAATATAATCTAATTTCAAACTAGTACAAAGATTCACAAATTCTTTTATTATTTCCCCCTTCATTCAGTTTTCCTGGTAAGGGTCAACTCTAATCTAGTGAATTAACACCCCCACCATTATCAGGCAAAGACCATTTGTCATCAAGTCAGTTAAATTAATCTCTGTACTCTGTATAAAAAGATATGAGACTTGTTTTAATAATGCTATAGCTTTGATAACATTGACTTTCTATGCTAAGAGCTACATCAGCACTGTCAATTAATTTCACATGGATTCTTAAGCAACATTCTAGTCATAACAGTGTTCACTCAACAAACACAGTGAGTTACATTGAAATAATCAGCCCAAAAGAGAAAATATTCCCTATGATGGCATCACTCTGTTGAAAAATTCATTTCCTAAGTGAAATCTTATAAACTCAGTAAAATGACTATAATGCCTGAAGGATCATTTTGTAGATTTTTCCCTTTTTATCAATACACTAAAATTGGCAACAGACCAGAAATATGGCATTTTAGAAATTAAGCTAAATTCATTTAATAAACCATGAACGGGAGTCTTATCCAGGTGGTGAGTCTAGATTTATATTTCTTTATTACTTATAGGCTATGGTTACTTTACTTTTAAAAGAAGAAGGAAAAGGTAGGAGGAAGCTATCTACCAAAATTTGTTACTCCAAAATACTTCCTTTATTCTATGGCCAGATCAAGGCTTTCTACAAGTTCTGCTGAGGTATCTTAGAGTCCACCACACAGATGAATGCGATTAAGTGTTGGAGGGTGGGAAGAGGAGAAAGGAAGGCAACAAAGAATAGCTATAAAGTTCATCACATTTTCAAAGACCAGAAGCTCCATTATGTTTTATATGTAATAGTGCTAGAAGATTTTGTGTAGAAACTATAGGTCTAAATATTTTTATTTACTACTAGAGGTCCAGTGCATGAAATTCGTGCACTGGGGGTGTCCCTAAGCCCAGCCTGCACCCTCTCCAATCTGGGACCCCTCAGGGGATGTCCTAAACCAGCAGTCGGACATCCCTCTCACAGTCAGGGACTGCTGGCTCCCAACCACTCACCTGCCTGCCTGCCTGATTGCCCCTAATCACTTCTGCCTGCCAGCCTGATCACCCCCTAACCACTCCCCTGCCAGCCTGCCTAACTGCCCTGCCGGCCTGACCGCCCCCAACTGCACTCCCTTGTTGGCCCGGTTGCCCCCAATTGCCCTCCCCTGCTGGCTCAGTCACCCCCAACTTCCCTCCCCTCCTGGCTGGGTCACCCCTAACTGCCCTCCCCTGCTAGCCTGATTTCCCACAACTGTCCTCCCCTGCCGGCAATCTTGTGGCTGTGGGTGCCTCCATCTTTGAGGGTGGGGCAGTCAATTAGCATATCTCCTCCTTATTGGCTGTGGGTGCCATCATCTTTGCGATGGTGTGAGGGTCAATTAGCATATTACCTCTTTATTAGATAGGATTTGGGAAAAAGTTGGCATTGTATATGAAATAAAAGTCTTTTTCTGCAGGTAAAGATAGGGATAAAGAATGCAGCTACTAGAATTATTGTTTTTATGCAAAAAATAGTGTGCTAAGAAAATTATTTTAAACATAAATTAGAGGTTAGTGATATAATATTCAATATCTTAACCAATAATTTGGAATAGAAAGATTCATATTTTAGTCCAGGTCTAGCAAAATGGATGCCCATATTCAGCATATAGCACATAGTATAAGCACTAGGTTGGGGGGAGGAAGGGAGTTTTCCTGACTTTGAAAATAATTATGTGACTGATGTTTAAAGTATTTTCATCAGCAACTCTGTGAAGACACAGCTTGATATCTGGCAAGTCTATGAACTTAACTTATGTGAAAGTTATAATTAAGGTTATAATTGGGAAGTATTACCAAGATGTTAAAAATGTCTTGTAGAGTTTGACAAAGGCACAGTCAGAAAGAATGTTAAAGATCAGAAGTAGAAGTCATAAAACCTACAGAACAGATTCGAAAAAAAATAATTTTTAAAGGATTAATCAAGGAGGAATGGTGGCACGAGAGCACACCTTGTCCTCTCCCTCTGAAATTTCAGCAAGTTAACCAACTATAATTTAACAAAGAAATCCATGCTTAACACAGATGCACGCATGAGAGATGTGTACTTTGAAACACCTAAAGGTGGGTAACCAGGAGTAAACAGGGAGACAAGAAGGAGGACAGCAAAGACTGTCAACAGACACAGCCCTGTAGCCAAGAGCTCATGGGTGGGCCTGGAAAGGGGAGGAAGTGGCAGTAACAGGTGCTCTCTTTGGCCAGGCAGAAGAGGGAGCTGAAGGGGGGCAGTCCAGCAGGATGAAGGGCAAAGGGCCGAACAGTGAGTCAGCAGATGCCTGACAGAGCACAAGGTTCTGCCATGTGGCTCTCTACTGTCTGGCCAAGCAGTTGTCCTTCAGACAAAGAAAGAGAACCACAGACCCCTGCTACTGCCTGGACTCCCAAAACTCGCCTCCCATTGCCCTTGGAATCAAGTCCAGGAGCATATTAACTGCAAACCAAGAGCTGTTGCAGTAGAATCTCTGTTTCCCTCTGTGACTGATCCCAAAGAGGGGTGCTTGGGGTGGAACCCCACTGAGTTCAGGAGTCACCATTATGGTGAGGGCAAAACAAACATCATCCACAAGCAGGTGTCTGTATTGTATTATGGAAGCCAAGGAGGTTCAAGAGTGAGAGATCACAGAGGTAATAAACCTTGCAATTCAGTGCCATCTACTGGAAAATAGTAAAAAGACGTCTTCACAGACAAATGCATAAGCAAAGAAGGACAGCAAACTCCATGAACAACCACAGTAACAAGGATAACCAAAAAGAAAATGAAAAATCCCCAGAAAGCAATCTGGAATACATGGAGATATGTGATATAAGTGAAAATATTCAATGAGATGTGAGAAAATACTGACAGGAAAATCTGTGTGTGGTCAAAAAAACAAATCGATGAACAAAATGAGTATTTTATCAAAGTGATTGAAATTTTTAAAAAGAACCAATCAGAAATCCTGGAAATGAAGCATGCAATTAAGACTAATAGTGAACTACTGCCCTAGCTGCTTTGGCTCAGTGGATAGAGGGTTGGCCCAAGTTTGATTACACTCAAAAGCACATATCTAAGTTGCAGGCACAAACCCTGGCCTGGGTCAGGGTGTGTGCAGGATGCGAACAATTAATGTGACTCTCTCACATCGATGTTTCTCTCTCTGTGTCTCCCTCCCTCCATTCCACTCTCTAAAAATGAATGGAAAAAATATCCTCAGGTGAGGAATAAAAACAACAAAAAAGTAAACTAATGACACACTGGAGTGGCTAAGTGGTTATCAACCTAGGAACCAGGAGGTCAGGATTCAATTCCCAGTTAGGGCACATGCCTGGATTAGGGGCTTGATCCACAGTGTGGGGTGTGCAGGAAGAAGCCAATCAATGATTCTCTCTCATTATTGATGCTTCTATCTCTCTCTCCCTCTCACCTCTTATCTGAAATCAATAAAAATATATTTGTTAAATAAAGAAAGAAAAGTGAACTACTGAAACAGAACCAACTAGATGCAGGAAATAATTAGTGCTATCAAAGAAAGAAATCAAGAAATGATGCAGGGGAAGAATAAAGACACTTGAGCATAAAGAAAATTGAAAGATCTATGAGACTTATCTGACTCCATCAGAAAAAAATATTAGAATTATGGGCATTGTGGAGGAGGAATAGAGGGAGCATGGTATGGAGTATCTGTTGAAATAAGTAGTGGATGAGAACTTCCCAAATCTTTGGAAAGAACTAGATCTTAAAATCCAAAAAGCAAACAGAGAATGTAGTTTCCTCAATCCAAAGAGGCTCTCTCCAAGTCACTTGGTATTGAAGCTGTCAAAATTAATGGCAAATAAAAAATTCTCAAAGCAGCCAGGGGAAAGAAGGAAGTGACCTACAAAGGAAAACCCATCAGAATTTTATCTGATATCTCATCAGAAACTCTACAAGCCAGAAGAGTGTGAAACCAAATATTCAAACATATGCAAGAGAGAAATTTCCAGCCATGAATAACATATCCAGCAAAATTATCCTTTAAATATGAAGGAGAAATGAAAATATTTCAAGACATACAGATGCTAAGGGATTTATCACCAGGAAACCTCCAATGCAGGAAATATTCAAGGGAGCTATTCCATCCATAACAAAAAACATAAGGTCACAAAACGATGAATAAGGGAACCAAAAAACTTACAGCATAAATAGGGATAATTTGTGACAACAAAAATATCAAAGGGGAGGAGGTAAAAATCTAAATTGGCAAAGGAGGATGTAGATCAGATGTACTCAAAAGAAAAACAAAACTTCAGTATATATGCAACTTAATTTTCATAAACCTAATGATAATCACACACAAAAATCCACACACCAGGACATATAGTTTGATAAGAGAGGAAACAGATGAAAGAAGCATGGAATGTCACCAAACAAACAAACAAACAGACAGACAGCAACATAAAGGAAAAGAACCAATGGAGACACAGAGCTACCAGAAAACAAAAGATAAATGGCTATAGGAAATCCTCATACATTAATAATTAACCTAAATGTAAATGGCTTAAATTCAGCAATAAAGAGGCACAGAGTAGCAGAGTGGTTCAAAAAACAAAACCCAATCATGTGCTTCCTACAAGTGTTACAGAATTTACCAGGCGACCAGAAAATACACACACAGGAGTACTCGGAGATACAGGAAAAACCCATTTATTTCCAGATGTATTAGTACTGGGACTCAGGGGAGCCTGTTTCCAAATCCTGAGCAAACCAATATAGAGGAAGCTTTCTTTTTATACCCTTTGGTTTCTTTGTCCCCCAAATAAGGATCAGACTTCTGGACCTTTCGTGGGCTTTGCAAAAAGCCCTCTGTATTGGGATGGGCCCGTGAGATCACACTTAAAGGCCTGGCCTGGTGCCAGCACTGATAACCCCCTCTGGGGGTTGCATATTGTTCATGGTTTATGGCCTCTGTAAAATGTGAGTATTTAGGTAAATAGGTCTTGCTAGACCAGATTGTGGAGAAAGGGGCAGTGACTTAATTATAGGCTATCAAGAATGTACATTAAGTTACTGGCACAGATTCAGGTTGCTAGCCCCCCAATCATAAGAGGCACATCTAAGGTGCAAAGACAAAAGTAGATAAAGAGTAAATGGGTAAAAAATGATTCTCCAAGCAAATAACATCACAGAAAAGCAGGTGTAGCCATACTTATGTCTGAATAACAAAGGATAACTTTGTTATTCAGGATAACAAAGATAACATGAGACAAAGATGGACACTTTATAATCATAAAGCGGACAACACATAAAGAAAACATAACAATACTTAATATTTATGCACCCAACCAGGGAGCACTGAAATATATTAAACTACTCACAGAACAAAAGGAAGAAACAGATCAAAACACAGTCATAGTTGGGAACCTTAATACTCCATTGACAGTTCTAGACAGATCAACCAAAGAGAAAATCAATAAAGAAATATTGGCCTTAAATGACTCACTATATCAAATGGACATAATAGACATTTAAAGAACCTTTCAGCCCAGAACATCCGATTGTACATTCTTTTGCAGAGCACATGCAACATTCTCAAGGATAGACCATATGTTGGCTCACAAAATTAGCATCAAAAATTCAAGATGGTTGAAATTATAACACCCACTAGAGGCCCGGTGATGTGCACCCTCTCCATTTCGGGACCCCTTGGGGGATGTCTGACTGCGGGATCAGGCCTAAACCAGCAGTCGGACATCCCTCTCATAATCCAGGACCACTGGCTCCTAACAGCTCATCTGACTGCTTTCCTGATCACCCCTAAGCACTCTGCCTGCCTGCCTGGTCATCTCTAACTGCCCTTCCCTGCTGGCCTGGTCGCCCCTAACCACCTCTGCCTCGGCCCCTGACATCATGGTTTTGTCCAGAAGGATGTCCTGAAGGATGTCTGGAAGATGTCCAGTCTAATTAGCATATTACCCTTTTAGATATAAGACTAGAGGCCCGGTGCACAAAAATATGTGCACTGGCGGAGGGGGGGGCGGTGTCCCTCAGCCCCACTTGTGCCCTCTCACAGTCTGGGACCCCTTGGGAGATAACGACTTGCTGGCTTAGGCCCGATCCCGGGTGGCAGAGGGCAGGCCCAATCCCTAGGTGCAGCCCCTGGTCAGGCTCAGAGAAGGGCCGATTGGGGGGTTGGGGCGCCACCCCCGTCACACTCAAGGCAGGTCGATGGGGAGGTTGCCGCACCACCCCCTGTCACGCACAGAGCACGGCCGATCGGGGGGTTGGGGCACTGCCCCCTGTCACGCACAGAGCAGGGCCCATCAGGGGGGTTGGGGCTCTGTACCCTGTCACACACAGAGCAGGGCCGATCAGGGGGTTGGGGCGCTGCCCCCTGTCACCCACAGAGCAGGGCTGATCAGGGGGTTGGGGAGCCCCCCCCGTCACACTCAGGGCAGGGCCGATGGGGAGGTTGCGGCTCCACCCTGTCACACACAGAGCAGGGCCAATCAGGGGGTTGGGGAG
>NW_005370122.1:185601-195711 GCF_000412655.1 Myotis brandtii
TTTTATTCTGGGCCAGCTTTAGCTCTGAGGCTTGGCTCCAGCTCTTAGGCCTCGGCTGCTGAAAGCAGGTATCTGGTTTGTTTGGGTTCTATAATCGAAACACTGTTTCAACTCCAGCTCTGAGGCCAGGCTGACTGAAAGCAGGTTTCTGGGTTTTTTTTAGCTTCTATATTTGCAACAATGTTTCTTAAACTGAAAGCTCAGAGGCCGACAGCGGCAGGCAGGGAACGTTGGTTCCTCCATCACTGAAGCAAGCAAGCCTCCTGTTCGCTTCAAGCTGCCTGGCTGCCGGTCGCCATCTTGGTTGGCAGTTAATTTGCATATCTCACTGATTAGCCAATGGGAAGGGTAGCAGAGATACGGCTAATTACCATGTTTCTCTATTATTAGATAGGATATTCTAAAAGTATAGATATTTTCTAACCATGATGACTTGAAATTAGAAATCAACTGCAAAAAGGAAATAAAGAAACCCACAAATATTTGGAGATTAAACAATGTACTACTAAAAAATGACTGAGTCAAAGAAGAAATAAAATATGAGATCAAAAGATATAGAGAGACAAATGAGAATGACAATACAACATATCAAAACTTCTGGGATGCAGCAAAAACAGTAATAAGGGAGAAGTTTATATAATTACAGGCCTAGCTCAAGAATCAAGAGAAATCCCAAGCAAACAACCTAACATCACATCTTAAAGAACTAGAAAAGGAAGAAGAAAAGCAACCCAAAGTCAGCAGTTTATTAATAGATTGCTTGAATTTTCTATGTATGCAATATTGCTCTATCTGTGATTATAATTCCATTTGTTTCTTCCCAATACATGATATTTTAAAGTATTTTCTCACCTTATTGCATCATTTATGACCTCCAGTATAATGTTAAATGAAAGTGGTAATTACAAACAACATTTTTTGATAATAGAAGAAAAGTTTTAAAGATATGACTAAATATAATATTTCCATATTTTGTTTTGTGTTTATAGGTGTTCTTGATTAGATTAATGACATTCCTATTTATCTCCTATACTTTGTTTTCTAATATTTTTCTTTTCTTTTCTTTTTTAACCATATTTAACTGGCATTTAAATATTCCAAATGATACTTTTTCATCTCTTGGTTTGATCATATGCTTCTTCTTTAATCCACAAACTTGGTGAATTATATTAATTTAATTTTAAATATTAATCCATGCTTGTATTCCTGGTATAATTGATTCTGACCTTTAACATATATTTGAAATTGATTTGCTAATATATTGTTTTTTTATGCATCTTATTCATGAATGAGTTTTGGAGTTAATTATCATTTTATTGCCCTTGTCTGATTTTGACATTAGGATATGTTAGTTTTGTAGAGGAACTTTGAAAATCTTCCTTATCTTATGGAAGAGTTTATATAATATTAGTGTCATTTAAATTATTCCGTATTTGGAAGAGTTTGCTGTAAGAGTAGGTTTTGAATAACAGGCTTAAATTCTTTATTAGATATAGCTTTTTCCCCCCCCTTTTTTTAAAAAAATATAATTTCATTGATTTCAGAGAGGAAGGGAGAGGGAGAGAAAGAGAGGGATAGAAACATAAATGATGAGAGAGTATCATTGATCCACTGCCTCCGGCACACACATCCCCCACTGGGCATATGCTCTGACTGGGAATCCAACCATGACATCCTGGTTCATAGGTGGATGCTCAACCACTCAGCCACACCAGCTGGGCATCTTACACAGTTTTATTAAATGACTAGAGGCCCAGTGCACAAAATTTGTGCACTGCGGGAGGGTGTCCCTCAGCCCAGCCTGCACCCTCTCCGATCTGGGACCCCTTGGGGGGTGTCCGACTGCTGGTTTAGGCCTGATCACCAGGATCGGGCCTAAACTGGCAGTCATATATCCCTCTCACAATCTGGGACTGCTGGCTCCTAACCGCTTGCCTGCCTGCCTGCCTGATTGCCCCTAACTGCTTCTGCCTGCCAGCCTGATCACCCCCTAACTGCTCCCCTGCTGGCCTGATTGACACATAACTGATCCCCTGCCAGCCCAATCACCCCCAACTACCCTCCCCTGCAGGCCTGGTCTCCCTCAACTGCCCTCCTCTGCCAGACATCTTGTGATGACATGGGGTGGCCATCTTGTGATGTGGGGGCGTGAGAGTCAATTTGCATACTACCTCTTTATTATATATGATGTTTTCAAGGTGTTTATTTCATTTAAAATTACTAACATAACATTGTTTATAATACCTTCTTATGATTTCAGTGTATATAGAATCTATAGTAACATTTTTTGGAATTTACAGAAATCCTTTATTTCCCCTAAAGATTCTTTTTTTATTGAATTTATTGGGATGACAGATGTACAATTCTATAATGCATCATCTTTATATTGTATGGTGTGTCCACCACCCCAAATCTAATCTCCTTTCATCACCATTTATTGCCCCTTTACCTTCTTTTACCTTCTCCCACCTCACTATCCCTCTGGTAGTCACCATACTCTTGTCTGTGTCTATGAGACTTTTTTTCTTTGCTTAAACCCTTCAACTTTTTCACCCAGTCCCCCAACCCCTCTCCCCTCTGACAGCTGTCAGTCTGTTCTCTGTATCTATGAGTCTATTTCGATTTTGTTTGTTAGTTTATCATGTTCATTTTTAAAAATATATTTTATTGCTTTTTTACAGAGAGGAAGGGAGAGGGATAGAGAGTTAGAAACATCGATGGGAGAGAAACATCGATCAGCTGCCTCCTACACCCTTCCTACTGGGGATGTGCCCACAACCAAGGTACATGCCCTTGACTGGAATTGAACCTGGGCCCCTTCAGTCCACAGGCCGATGCTCTATCCACTTGTCAGGGCCAGCCTGACAGGGTTGAGCTGGGCTGAGGCAGGGAGGTGGGAATTGAGAAAAGAAAGAAAGACAGGAAAGTGGGATCGGGAGGACTCCAGTTCTCGAGGAACTGAAGTAACTTTATTAGCCACACAATCCTATTTATACACAACACACTGAATAGGAGGTCTGTCAAGAGGAATGTATTCTTTGTTCCTCTTAATCTCTAAGGGAGGGACACAGCAGAAGGACAAGTTCTCAGTACAGCATATCTCAGTAAATAGTTACAGACTTCTTGGTAAGCCATGAAAGGCTGTTCTCATTCTACTGATAATCGCCATCC
This sequence comes from Myotis brandtii, assembly GCF_000412655.1. Lineage (NCBI taxonomy): Eukaryota > Metazoa > Chordata > Mammalia > Chiroptera > Vespertilionidae > Myotis > Myotis brandtii. Next base: position 188,773 of record NW_005370122.1, read on the forward strand.
AAACAAGTCTGGGAAAACTGTGTGGGTAAGGGATCCAGCCTTTCTAGCCCCTTCAGGTGCAAGGACCTTGCCAGCTTACATCTGGCCCCCAACATCCACTGAGCCAAACTGGTTAGGGCAAGTTTATCATGTTCATTTGTTTCCACATATAACTGAAATCATATGGTAATTGTCTTTCTCTAACTGACTTTTTTCACTTGTGAAAAGCAATATGGAGTTACCTCAAAAAATTAAAACTAGAAGTGCTTTATGACCTAGCAATTCCACTTCTGGGAATATAACCAACAAAACCTAAAACACTAATTCAAAGTAATATATACACCCCTATGTTAATTGTAGCAATATTTATAATAGCCAAGATTTGGAAGCAGTCCACGTGCCTATCAGTAGATGAGTGGATAAAAAAGTTGTGATACATTTACAGAATGGAATACTAACTATATCATGAAAGGCCCGCGCTCATCACGCCGTACGATGGAACGACCAAACAACAGGTCACCAGGAGGTGCATGGAGCACCTCTTGTGGGCCGGGACTTGCAGCTCGCATGGTGAGGCTGGGCTTACGTAGGACTGGTGGGGCTCGCACAGGGCTCACTGCTCGCACAGTGGAGTCGGGGCCCATGGCTTGTGTGGCAGAGGTGCGGCCCGCAGCTCGTGCAGGGTGGGTCTTGGGTCCCGCTGGCGCGGCGGGCCTGGGTCTCATGCAATTTTGCACACTGGGCCTCTTGTTAAACCATAAAAAGAAGGATCTTTTACCTTTTGTAATAGCATGGATGGACCTGGAGAGTATTACGCTAAGAGAAATAAGCCAGAAATCCCTTTTTAAATTTCTGATATTTTTGCCTACTATCTTTTTTTTCTTGATCCAGGGATTTATCAACTTTATATTTTTTGAAGAATCAAGTTATGGTTTTGCTTATTTGTTGTATGTTTGTTTTCTATTTATTGGACTTCTGCATGTGTCATTATTTTTTCCTCTAATTTCTTTGGATTTAATTTTTTCTTCTTATAACTGCTGGATATAGAGTGCTGATTTTCAAACTTAAAATATATGCATGTGAGTCTGTAAGTTTTTATCTATGTATAGCTTTAGTTTCATCCTGCATGTTGTGATATGCCAAATATCATTCATTTCCAAGACTTTTCTAATTTTCATTGTGTTGCCTGCGGGGATCGGGCTGAAACCGGTTCTTTGACATCCCCCAAGGGGTCCTGGGTTGCAAGAGGGTGGTTCTTGGGTGATGCACCCCAGGTTTGGGCTCCCTCCTCACTGGTTCTGAGAACCGCATTTGCCAAGTCACTGCAGCTCAGCAGTTCCTGCTTTGAGCATCTGCCCCCTGGTGGTCAGTGCATGTCATAGCTACCAGTCAGATGGTCAAATGGCCAGATGGTCGCTTAGGTTTTTATATATACAGATAGATTAATAACAAATATTAAGGGAGTTATTTTTCTGTTTATATTTTTGTTACTGATTTTCAATTTAATTCCATTTTCCACAGAAAATACAATCTCCTTTGAAATTTATTGAAACTTCTTTCATGGTCCCTTATATGGTTAATACTAGAAACTATCCAAGTACATTTAAGAATAGTATATCTTGTGGTTTGGGGGTTCCAGTGTCAATTAGGTCAAGTTTATTAATGGTGTCAGAATCCCACCAATGTTTTTTATGTATTGATAAAAATATGATCTAAGTGGGAGAAGCAGAAAAGGTCAGGTACATCTCAGCGTATTTTATTATATCAGAACTTTTGCCGTGCACATCCTGACTTCTTTTATTGAATTCTGATGCCTTTAAACAACTTTTCTTTGTATTTTATTCAGCTTTCATAGCTGCTCTCAGTAAGAAGTTTGCTCTGATGTAAGTTACTCTGCCAAAACTAAAAATCTAACTCCCCAAACACCATATTTTCACTGATGTTATTATTATTTCATCATAGAACAAGCTCTTTTCCTAAAAGTATCATAAAATAAATCTCTTTCAAGCTGAAAATGTGTTTTCCATGTTGCTTGAATTTATTATGTAATAATTTAACTAGGGTATTTCTAGAAAGCAGAGTGAATAATAAAATAATAAAATCAAAGCTTTTTCAAGAGTATAGGGAATATTCACATATAAGGAATGGCAACATTTACCTCAAATCATCATGTTTCAGAAGGGCTCACCCAACTATAGGTAGAGTCAATTGTTTTTCTTTGGGAGACATTGCTCATGGCTGAGCCAAAGCTAAGCATGCCTGCTGGAATATAGGAACTCCCACACACCAGCACCAATAGCTTTTCTACCAAAGCCAAAATTATCAACGTATGTTGTATATGGGTATGGAGACTATAAATATGTATGTGTTTGCATGAACATGCCCGTGTAACATGACTATAGGTACATATTTACGTACATGCAGTTTGTGTAATGGCCTATACTGATATATGGTCAGCTGGTTTTATTGGTAGGCATCTGGAGAGAGCTGTGTGTTCTTACAGATTTGTGTGGGGCTAGGCTCATCAACACATGTGTGTACGCTGGGCATAGGTCAATATGTATCAGTAGGCTACTGTGTCTAAGGCAGGGGTGGGCAAACTTTTTGACTTGAGGGCCACAATGGGTTCTTAAACTGGACCGGAGGGCCGGAACAAAAGCATGGATGGAGTGTTTGTGTGAACTAATATAAATTCAAAGTAAACATCATTACATAAAAGGGTATGGTCTTTTTTTTTTTTAGTTTTATTCATTTCAAACGGGCCGGATCCGGCCCGCGGGCCATAGTTTGCCCATGGCTGGTCTAAGGAGTTCATGGATCTGGTATGGAAGCTTCTGAAGATGGGGATATAGAAGGAGAAAAGGAGTCACTTGATAGTGTAAACACTGAATATTAGTGTGCTTTGACACCTTTATGTCCATCACACTGTGACCTACTATCTAATTCCTTATGTTTACTAGAGGCATGGTGCATGAAATTCATGCACTGGGGGGGGGTGTCCCTCAGACCAGCCTTCACCCTCTCAAATCTGGGACCCCTCAGGGGATGTCGGACTGCCAGTTTAGGCCCGATCCCTCTCACAATCTGGGACTGCTGGCTCCCAACCGCTCACCTGCCTGCCTGCCTGATTGCCCCTAACTGCTTCTGCCTGCTAGACTGATCAACCTCCAATTGCCCTTCCCTGCAGGCCCAGTCTCCCCCAACTGCCCTCCCCTGCCAGCCATCTTGTGGTGGCCATCTTGTGACCACATAGTGGCGGTCATCTTGTGCAAGGGCATGATGGTCAATTTGCATATTACCTCTTTATTATATAGGATGCCCATTCTCCTAAAAGATCTTCTGTCTTAGTAGACAAAGAACATTCCCATTTTTGCAGTATAAGAAAACCTTATTTGAGCCTTGATTCTTGTGAAACTCCCAACTCCTGCCATCTTCCATCCCCCAGAATGTGGACCTTCATCTTTGTGTTCTCAGCTGCTACTCCTAGTTCTAACAAAAAGGCTTCCTTGGACCACATGCACCTATCTGACCACAGATTTGTCCTCTTTCCATAGATTCTTGCTAAATCCATGAACTATATCAGGCTAAAATTTAGCCGCTAAATGCTACTGTGGCATGCTATGATCCTTTGGGCATTATTTTCAATAAATACACCACATTTTCTGGACAATCACCTTGACCTACTATTACAGTCCCAGAGTACCTACCTATTATTACATATTCAAAGGAACTTGTAGCTGAGTCTACATGATGTACAATACTAACAATCATTTACAAAGCTCATTATGAAGTTTCACAATGCTATATTCATTCACAATCTCTAGTGGCAGCAAAATACTTCTATATTCCAAGCCTAAATTTAATAATATAATATTTTAATTGTACTATATGAGACTAGAAAAGATAGGAAATGGTTTAATCTATTTATTATGGTAATTATTTATCTATTTCCTGCCCTACTTAATATTACAGAAAAAAATTCAAAAGAAGCTTCAAATATACTCATAATAACAATGATAATCTCTAGAATTTTACTTTTAAAAATCCATTATCATAATTTTTCTAAAATGGGAAAATCCATGGAAAAAATTAAAATACAATTTTTAAATTGGTCAAATCTTCTATGAAATGAGTGTAGTGACCCCAAGGAGACATTGTGAGTTCACTGAAAATAAGTAAGACTAAAACAATTTTATGTCCTTCTTAGAAAAGCATTAGAATGTTATTGATATTCAAAGTGAATGCTATTGGAAATATTTCTCAATTTCAATACAATTCCTGAAATGTGACTTTAAGAATCATTATGGAGAAAATGGAGAAATATGAACTAAAAGTTATTAGGTAGATTTACAGCTGGTTGAACCTCCCAATCTGAAGATTATTAGTTAACAAAACAGTTAACCTGAGGCAGATATCTGGCAAGTAGCTATAGATCCTAGGGATTTGGCAGTCTTTTTTTATTATTATTATTATTTACTAGAGGCTGGGTGCACAAAATTCGTGCATAGTGGGGGAGGGGGTCCCTCAGCCTGGCCTGCACCCTCTCCAATCAGGGACCCCTCGAGGGATGTCCGACTGCTGGTTTAGGCCCAATCCAGCAGCAGTTGGACATCCCTCCCGCAATCTGGGACCACTGGCTCCTAACCGCACACCTGCCTGACTGCCTGATTGCCCCGCAACTGCCCCCCTGCCAGCATGATTGCCCCCCAACTGTCCCCTGAAGGCCTGGTCACCCCCCCAACTGCCCCCCTGTTGGCCTTGTCACCCCCCAGCTGTTTGCAGCTGGTCACACCCCCTTCAGGGTGGGGGTCCCCACTGGGGTGCCTGGCCAGCCTGGATGAGGGGATGATGGCTGTTTGCAGCTGGTCACACCCCCTTCAGGGTGGGGGTCCCCACTGGGGTGCCTGGCCAGCCTGGATGAGGGGATGATGGCTGTTTGCAGCTGGTCACACCCCCTTCAGGGTGGGGGTCCCCACTGGGGTGCCTGGCCAGCCTGGATGAGGGGATGATGGCTGTTTGCAGCTGGTCACACCCCCTTCAGGGTGGGGGTCCCCACTGGGGTGCCTGGCCAGCCTGGATGAGGGGATGATGGCTGTTTGCAGCTGGTCACACCCCCTTCAGGGTGGGGGTCCCCACTGGGGTGCCTGGCCAGCCTGGATGAGGGGATGATGGCTGTTTGCAGCTGGTCACACCCCCTTCAGGGTGGGGGTCCCCACTGGGGTGCCTGGCCAGCCTGGATGAGGGGATGATGGCTGTTTGCAGCTGGTCACACCCCCTTCAGGGTGGGGGTCCCCACTGGGGTGCCTGGCCAGCCTGGATGAGGGGATGATGGCTGTTTGCAGCTGGTCACACCCCCTTCAGGGTGGGGGTCCCCACTGGGGTGCCTGGCCAGCCTGGATGAGGGGATGATGGCTGTTTGCAGCTGGTCACACCCCCTTCAGGGTGGGGGTCCCCACTGGGGTGCCTGGCCAGCCTGGATGAGGGGATGATGGCTGTTTGCAGCTGGTCACACCCCCTTCAGGGTGGGGGTCCCCACTGGGGTGCCTGGCCAGCCTGGATGAGGGGATGATGGCTGTTTGCAGCTGGTCACACCCCCTTCAGGGTGGGGGTCCCCACTGGGGTGCCTGGCCAGCCTGGATGAGGGGATGATGGCTGTTTGCAGCTGGTCACACCCCCTTCAGGGTGGGGGTCCCCACTGGGGTGCCTGGCCAGCCTGGATGAGGGGATGATGGCTGTTTGCAGCTGGTCACACCCCCTTCAGGGTGGGGGTCCCCACTGGGGTGCCTGGCCAGCCTGGATGAGGGGATGATGGCTGTTTGCAGCTGGTCACACCCCCTTCAGGGTGGGGGTCCCCACTGGGGTGCCTGGCCAGCCTGGATGAGGGGATGATGGCTGTTTGCAGCTGGTCACACCCCCTTCAGGGTGGGGGTCCCCACTGGGGTGCCTGGCCAGTCTGGGTGAGGGGCTGAGGGCTGCTTTCAGGCTGGCGGTTGTTGACTGAAGCTCCCAACCGCTCCTTTTTTTTCTCTTTTTTTATTTTATTCTGGGCCAGCTTTAGCTCTGGCTCTAGCTCTGAGGCTTCGTATCTGGTTTGTTTGCCATTCTATAATTGAAACAATGTATAACTTCAGCTCTGAGATCCCGGCAGGCTGAAAGCTGGTTTCTAGGGTTTTGTTTAGCTTCTTATTTGCAACATAGTACATAGTTGCTTAGAGTTGCAACTCAGAGGCCGGCAAGTGAGGCGGGGAACGTTGGAGTCTGCAGTCACTGAAGCAAGGAAGCCTCATGTTCGCTTCCAGCTGCCTGGCTGCCGGCCGCCATCTTGACTGACAGTTAATTTGCATAAGGATATGCTGATTAGCCAATGGGAAGGTTAGCGGTCGTACGCCAATTACCATGTTTCTCTTTTATTAGTGTAGATTGTTTAAAGTATTTCATATGAATCCTTTGTTTCCCCATTGACCTCTCTCCACTCATTCCCAACCCCCACCCCCACACATGCCCTCACTCCCCCTGACTGACTGTGTCCATGGATTACACTTAGATGCATGCATACAAGTACTTTGGTTGATCTCTCCCCACTCCCCTATTCTCCCCTCATTCTCCCCCTCCCCTCTGAGGTTGATGCTTCTATGTCTCTGGAACTATTTTAGTTCATCAGTTTATATAGCTCATTATATTTCACACATGAGTGAGATCATGTGATATTTATATTTTTAAAAAATTGTTATTGATTAAGTTATAACATATGTGTTCTTATCCCCACATTACCGCCCATCTCCCCCACTCATGCCCTCACCCCCTGGTGTCTGTGTCCAATGGTTATGCCTATATGCTTGCGTCAGTTTATATAGTTCATTATATTCCACATAAGAGTGAGATCATGTGATATTTATCTTTCTCTGACTGGCTCATTTTGCTTAGCATAATGCTCTCCAGGTCCATCCATGCTGTTGCAAA
>NW_005370122.1:197166-201839 GCF_000412655.1 Myotis brandtii
TTTTTAGTTTCTCTTTCTGTGAGTTCATTGTTGCTGTATAAAAAAGCCATAGATTTCTGGATGTTAATTTTATATCCTGCAACATTGCCCAATTCATTTATTAAGTGTAATACTTTTTTATGGAGTCTTTTGGATTTTCTATGTACAATATCATGTCATCTGTGAATAATGACAATTTTACGTCTTCTTTTCCAATTTGCATGCCTTTTATTCCTTCTTGTCTGATCACTATGGCTAGCACTTCCAGTAATATGTCAAACAGGAATTGTGAAAGTGGGCATCCCTGTTTTGTTCCTGTTCTTAGGGGAAGTTTTTTCAGTTGTTCCCCATTGAGTATGATGTTGGCTGTAGGTTTGTCATATAAGGCTTTTATTATGTTGAGGTATGATCCCTCTATTCCCACTTTGCTGAGAGTTTTTATCAAGAATGGGTGTTGGATTTTGTCAAATGCTTTTTTCCATTGATTAATATAATTATGTGATTTTTTTTCTCATTTTATTTATGTGATGTATCATGTTTATTGATTTGTGAATATTGTACCAGCCTTGCATCCCCAGAATAAATCCCACTTGGTCGTGGTATATGATCTTTCTAATGTAATGCTGGATCTGATTTGCTAGAATTTTTTTGAGGATTTTATCATCTATGTTCATCAGGGTGGATTTGGCAGTCTTTAGGGGAGTGTTCTTGCTCCTAACTTTCCTTCTGGTTCCATCTAGTGGTTGATTGTGCACTAATCCATTGTCATGGCTTTCATCTTGTTTTGTGCTTACATTGAGTGTCAGTTATTTAACAGAGCTGTGATTATATAATTTAGTGTGGGGTTGCTTAGCCACTTCTTGGTGCATCTTAATTACCAATGATTAGAACAAGTCTATCATCAGGACATGGGTTATGGCCCAAGTCTGTAGGTATAAGCTAACTGAGCTCACTCAGGAGAATCAGAGAGTAGGAAATGACTTCACATTAAATACTGTGAAATTTCCATGAAATAGATTATTTTGCTTTCTTCTCTGAGGCCTATTCTACATCACCCATTTACCCTGATTCCCCTCATATCCTTGGACTCTTCTTTTATGTATTGTCTTCTTGTTTAACTCTCTTATTATAGTCACACTAGCACAAATGTTAGCCCCAAGTTGATTAGAGTTTTTTGAGCTATAAATACAACTCTATGAGGCATTTTATTTAAATAGACAGGGAGGTTTGGACTATCTCCTGGTAGATGAAGACATTAAGGCTCAAGGATGTTAAGATCAAGCTGTCACAGATTATCATGAAGCCTGTGCTCCAGAACAACCCATTATTTTTTCATCATTTCTCTCTCTCTCTCTCTCTCTCTCTCTCTCTGTGTGTGTGTGTGTGTGTGTGTGTGTGTGTGTGTGTGTGTGTGAGTATTTCAGCTTTGATTTGGTTCCAGCCCAGTCATTCGAAGAATAGTCTAGGTCCCCTTCTCCTTCATCATACTTCTGAGCAGAAAACCCCTGCTGTCTTCAATGATCTAATGGCAGGGAGCTTCTGGAATGCTTTCACCGTCTCCTCTAGTTGTGATTCCAACACATCAATTTTGATCAACCTAGTCAAGGAGACAAACATGTCCCTTGCCTCATGGGTCACTGAGACAAATTCCTCAGAGCACAGATTCACTGGGTCTCAATTTGAACTAGAATGCAGTGTCTTCCCCCAAACCTAAAACTTCTCTAGTATCCACAGTGAAATTAATTTAATCCTAACAATTTGAACTGGATAGAGGCTTCTTGTACTTGGCATCACCCTTTTCTTATCTGATAACAGCAACCTACCATGGTATGTCAAGAATAAAGAATATTTCCAGGGCTCATTCAATATACAAACAACGATCTTCAGCACCATCTTCATCATACTCATCATCACAAATGATATTCATTGAACGATAACTGTGCCAAGTGCTATACACTAATTATTTCAGCTTATCTTTCTCAGTCTTGAGCAGTAGGACTTACCACATTTCAAACTGTAAGTAAGTTGAAATTTACAAAAGCTAAAAAATAAACAAAAATCATATAGTAAATTGTTGAGCTGGGATTTGAAACTGGTGTATCCCCTGCACTTGGCACAGAGCACAGTACCTCTTACAGGTACCAATTCATGTAGCAACAACAACAGCAATATGTATCTTTGCCCATTCTTCTCCTGCTATTATTATAATGGTGAATGAACATTTGCATGTAATAAGTACAATTTTAAAAAAAATCTTGAAAATATGACCAAAAAGGTATTCACAACTTGTTTGCCTTACAAACAAGCTTTGTTGATACAATCCTATATAATAAAAGCCTAATATGCTAAGTGTTCAGTCGTCTGGTCGTCTGTTCAACCAATCAAAGCATAATATGCCAATGATATGCTAAGGGCTCTCAACCACTCCCTATGATGTGCATTGAGCACTAGGTGGCAGACGCTCCGAATTGTAAGTGAGCTTGCTGCTGGGGTCCGGCTGACTGGGACTGAGTGAGAGGAGCAGGACATGCCCTAGAGCCCTCCCATGGTCCCTCCCTGGCTGGCCAACCTCCTGTGTCCCTCCCGATCATGCACCAGTGTGTTCCCTTGGCCTGGACTTCATCCTTTTGCTATCCAGGACCCCTTGGGGGATGTTGGAGAGCCAGTTTCAGCCCAATCCCACAGTCCAGGCTGAGGGACTTTTCTCTGGTACACGATTTTGTGCACCGGGCCTCTAGTATAATATAATATAATACAAGTGTTGATACAATACAAGCTTTAATGAGATTGCAGTGAAGGTATCATTTGATGGGTACTTAAGTTTTTAGATTTCCTCAAGGTTGTACAAATAAAATCCAGTTTCAATAGATTAAGTGACAGTGAAAAGTACCTTACACCTCTCTCTAGTTCTGCTGCTCTCTCTAATGGTATTTTAAAAAAATTGCTGATATCACAGCATTAACAAATTTTATTTTTACTGTCAGATAATTTATGTGCCTGTCCAGATGTGATTATAAACAGAAAAAAAAACAAAATGATAACCCATATATTTTGTCTAAAATAATCATTACTTTTCCTAAAATGTTACTAAAATAATTATCAAATGACTCTGTTTTGTGTGTGTTCTAACCCATTTGTATTTTTAAGTAGAATACATTAAAAATTACCAATTAACAGAAAAGCTATTATCTGAACAAAATTAGAAAAATCAAAACTTTTTGTATCAATCCTTCTTCCAATGAATTTACAATTTGTAACTTAAACTTTAAATATTATTTGATCAAGATGTCAGAGAACGAAGAAATTCAGTTAACAATATAATTGGGTAGATAAATTCATCACTTGTTAATTTATATATTAAGCCATTCTATAATTAATAAAACTGACTATTGGTCTATAGCAACACACATAGGTAAACCTAGACTAAAACGGAAGAATTTCATAATAACAATAAAATGGCAATTTTAATATGAAATCTGAGAAATAAGTTATAAAAAAACATGCTTTTCAATTTGTGCCCAATATACAGAATCAATGTGTTCTTCTCCACCTCTGATAAACTAGTCAATGAACTCTTAATAGTCCTTTCCACCTACAGTTGTGTCAAAATGTGTATACTATCTGAATACAAAGCATATAATAAAAATAAGTTTAGTTATGTAGTCATTAGAGTATTTAGGAGTTAAAAGAAACCCCAAATATTATTTATTTGAACTACTCTATTTTTGAATAGGAAAACTAAGGCTCAAAGAGGGGAAATAACTTCCCTAAAGTCAAACATTCAATATGGATTAAAGATCTTGATTTTTAGTTCAGTGAGCCTTGTACTTCATGGTGTGCTTTGTATGTTATTGGGTGGCTTTCCCATTTCCAAACTCATGTGAACTCACCAACATGACATGGATGGGAAATGTCTTTTTTACACTCTTTATTGGTTATACATAGAAAAGTTGTCCCAAGCCCTGTGACTTAGGAAAATATCTAACCCATATTTAATTTCAATAATTAGTAAAATTTATAATGTTTATATAGTCATTAACTTAATTATTTGCAAATTTAACTTTTAGACATCTCACTGGTTGGGTGATCATTCTCACTTAATTTTATCCACATTACAGATATCTATCTCTAAATACAGAATTTTTAAAAGAGGGCCTCAGTCTTCTTTTTGTGTAAAAAAAAAAAAGGATCCAGGATAATTTCAACTCTTCTAGACAAAGAGTATTTGCTTTGGAGCAATATTTTAAGATAATGCTTATCAAAATTCAAAAGAAAAGCCACATTTGACTTTGAGTCTGGACATCATAGCTGCCCAAAACAAATAAAACTATTATCTAATCTAACAAAAGAGAAACATGCAAATTGACTGCACCTCTGCTACGCCCCAAGCCACGCCCACCAGCCAATCAGAACGACTATATGCAAATTAACCAAACCAAGATGGTCCACTGGCAGCCACAGAGCTGGAGCAAGCAAGAGGCTTGGTTGCCCTGGCGATGGAGGAAGCCAAGCTTCCCGCCTGCCCTGGCTGGCTGTGGTCTCCACTCAAGTCAACAGAGTTTCAATTATAGAAGATAAATAAATCCCAGATACCTGCTTCCAGCCAGCCTCCACTGGGAGCTTGGGTCGCTGTGGGTTTGGCCAGCCTGCAAACAGCCATCAGCCCCTCACCCAGGCTGGCCAGGCACCCCAGC
>NW_005370122.1:202147-246233 GCF_000412655.1 Myotis brandtii
TTGTCAGCTTAGGCCCAATCCCCCAGGGAGCAGGCCTAAGCCAGCAGGTGGTCATCCCCTGAGGGGTCCCAGACTGCAAGAGGGCACAGGCCTGGCTGAGGGACCCCCCTGAGTGCACAAATTCTTGTGCACCTTGCCTCTAGTCCTATATAATAAAAGGCTAATATGAAAATCGACCAAACAGCAGAACGGCCGGTCACTATGAAGCACACTGACCACCAGGGGCTAGACGCTCAATGCAGGAGCTGCCCCCTGGTGATCAGTGCACTCCCACAGGGGGAGCACCACTCAACCAGAAGCTGGGCTCTCTCACCTCTGTGGCAGTGCTTAGGCCTGCTCCAAGCTGGTAGGCGGACACCCCCCGAGGGGTCCTGGACTGCAAGAGGGTTCAGGCCAGGCTGAGGGACCCCCCCGCCCCCCAGTGCAGTGGGCCTCTAGTTTTTAATAATAATAATATCACCGGTTTAGGATTCTCACCCTCAAATTTTCCTACCCTGCATCCTTTTAATGTCTGATTTTTGTTGTTTCCATTTCTCTTTATATCATTCACTAGTTCATTGGTGATCATACCCCTGTGCTTAGGAAATTAGGAAACCAGCTCACCAAATTATAAAAACACACTTATCTACCATAGAAAGTAGACATGAAACAACTCCTCATAAATTTACATAAAGAGTGGCAGCTATAGCTGTTTGCTCATTCCCATAATATGACATTTAGGTTTTCATGTTATCACCTCCCAAACCATTTCCTCCAACTTTCTATAGCTTCTAAAATACAATTAATTTCCTTAGTTTAATGGTTTATTTTCCTCTGTAAATAAAATTTTTTATAATGATAGTTTTCTTTGAATCACCAGAAAATATGGAAATGAATATTGTAAATACATATATTTTTAGCATGAATAAGGTATTGAGTTCAAGATGGGTAAGATAATATATAGTTTGGATCACAACCTGTATTGTGCATTTTCTGAAAAGTATCTGCACAATATTTAATAATATTTTTGGAAACCTCAAATTATATGTAAGAATGTCTTTTGTCTCAACAATGGCAAAAACACATGACTGTGAACTCCTGTACATTGAGAAAACAAAAGAATCCCCCTTTTGGTAACAGAAATGAAAATCCCCTCAAAGGTTTCCTAATGAATCCCAATCCTAATTCTAATGCCAGGATAGAGTCAATAAAGTTTATCCAATTTATATTCTACATTACTATTATAGCAGCCTAAGAGTCTCTGTTTCCATATTATACTTGATTTATATTGAGCTTTTAGGTAACTAAAACTCAGGGGAGTTGTTTATTTTATTGGTTAGTTGGTTTAGTTTGGGGTTTTGAAGATGAATTTAAATTATTTCTTGTTGTATAATAGATGTTTTGAATGTAAATGCTAAATGTTATCTTCCAAACTACTGTATTAGTTATGCCCTAAGCTCAATTCCAGTAGTCTGCATATAAGAAACTAATGCATATCCTTTGTCTTTAACCAACTCTCAATTCCTCTCTCTCTCTCTCTCTCTCTCTCTCTCTCTCTCTCTCTCTCTCACACACACACACACACACACACACACACACACACACACACAACAAATTGCCTATTTACATTTTAGTACTCCTTGGAAATAGTTATTCAGCAGACAATGCTAAATATTCTACCATGCTAAATTCTCCTGATTGGCTTTGGAAAAGACTTAGCTGTACTTAAAAATCTCAGAAATCTGTGGCAACATTTTCCTAACCTACATTTTTGGACCTCTGTGAACAAAAAGAATGAGGTCAGTTTGGGGGTATGACTTGTGGCATATTAATGATTATAATAAGGCAAGAGCAATTATATGTATGTCCATTCTACTGCTAGTACATTAGGAAACTGCAACTATCAGTGTGGTTCTGGGACTATCACTTGTGAAATGTTAGAAATGAAGAGTCTCAGACCTCACCCCAAACGTTCAGAATATCTTTTAACAAGATTTCCCAAGCAATTTCTCTGTACCAAATACGTGGTGCATTAACCAGCTCCATTATAAAGGTCTTGGAAACAGCCAATCCAAGGTGAATTCTTGAAAAAAAAAATGCTTAATATAAATTTTCAAGTAAATTCCAAAATAAACCCACAACAAGGGTAAGTTTCAAATCTGTCAAGGAAGTATTTATGTAACAAAAATAGCTAATAATAATTATTATTAATTTATACAGCATTCATTTTTTTCTTTTGGTGATTAGTTGTGTAGGTGGGCTTTATAGCATTACAGCTCTACATCAGTGGTTCTCAACTGTGAGCAATTTTGCTCACCAGGGGTCATTTGGAATTTGGGTTGTCTCAGCTGGGGAGGATGTGGAAAGTGGTATCTAGAAAGTAGAGGTCAGATATACTGTACTAGATATACATCCTCTGATGCACAGAACAGACCCCCCCACAGTAATTATCTGTCCCCAGATATCAATAATAACACTGAGGTTGGAAAGCCCTGCTCTACAGCATATCAATTTAGGAGGAGATATATGATTTTCTGAAGAGCAAAATCTCACTTGTAAAAGTGGAATAAGGCAGTTAAATTTTTCTTCTGGGAAAAATCACTCTATTATGAGAAGCTGAATTATCAGGATGATAGAATAGCAATATGATCTCAAGATATGCAAGTTGGCATGGATACATATGCAGCCCTGGGGAGTACAGTTCACTTTCTTTGTGTGTTCATTAAACATTGCTGATTGGCATTGTAAAAGTAGTCAAATAACAGCTCACTACCTACTTTTTAGTTCTTATTAGAATGAAAAGTATCCAAACCCTATAACCATTTAGTAAACTTCCTCGTGGTTGTGGCATTGAATTGGGCACTCCTCAGAGGTTAATTCCAGTCACTTGCAGTATTAATTCACAATTTGTAAAATGCACAATTGTGAAACCTTCTGAGAAGTTTGCCTGGTTGTGCTCTTTGTTGTTATTGTATGTGCTCATATTTAGTCTGTTCAGAGCTGTTGAATTTCTACTGAGGAAAGCCAATGTCTCACAGTGTGGATGCACCAGTTAGCCTTGAACATTGATAGGATTCCTTCTACAGGAACAGGGTCTGTTAACTGTCAGACCATAACTCGATAGTGAGGTGCACAACAGACAGTGATGAATGCAGTTCTTGGCAATGTCAAACCTGGAAAAAGGTAGAGGCCTGGCAGCAGGGATCTGACAGGCTGACGGTGTCAGCCTCCTTCATTTCTCTGCCTCCTACGTAGGCTTGTTCTATATCCTCTGTTTCCAAAGTTGAGAACACACCTTTTAGGGGTGTTTCAGGTGACATTATGGTTTTCTCGAGGAAGGCATTAGACCTCCCAGTAATAGTTCCCTGTCTAAAAATAGAAAGCAATGGGGTTTACTAAAGACTGAAATACAACTTTCACACTTGGTGTGTCTGCCAGATGTTCAAGTATCACACTGTGTCTTGAGGAAAACCTGGAGTCCGTCCACAACTGTGATTTTACTAGTTCCTTTTCTTTCAACATAGGGAAATATATTGAGGTTTCAATGTACTCAAGTATGTGATTTTACCATCTTAAATGGTACAATGAATCTTCACAACATTGTTGGAATGGAGGATGAGCATAATATCTCTATTTCTGATCAAGATTCACTGCTTAACTTCTGCAAAACACACACACAAATAGTTGAAAATATATACCAACTTTTTCTTTAACAAAATGGAGTTAATTTGCTGACCTTTTCAGTGACGACCAGTGACTATCAGTAGTTCCTGTCTCACAGATCTTTAAAGGCGCAAGCACACTCATATTTGGTACATCACATATCATAAGATTCACCCTATTAAAGTGTACAATTCAGTTGTTTTTCACTGTATACAAATGGTTGCCCAGCCATCATCACAATCTAATTTGAGAACATTTATGTCACCCCAAAATGAAACCCATACTTATGATCAGTAACTCCCTATTCCCACCTACCCACAGCCACAGGCAATTGGTCATAAAGGACCATATACTGAGAATAAACAAAAATAACTTACCTATTTTCTCCAGAAAATGGTTTCTTCTGGAATATAAGGCTGAGAATCAACTAGGATAATCCAAGCTTTTATATCATAAACTATGCCCAATCATAAGCAATTCTCCACTTCACAAGGACAGCCTTAAAATCACTAAACCCAGACTCTAAACTCCTATAAATATTCTCTCCTGACTCTTTTCTGAGACACTACTAAGACTGTCAAGTTCTACAATGAATCTAATAAACTTACTACAGTAAGTCTAATAAACTTAGCTTTGCTTGATCCACAGGACTTCTCCCTTACTGCAATGAGTCTGATAAATTTAGCTTTAAATGTTTCTGGTAGACTCTTAGAATCCATATTCAGCAGTCTACTTACTCTCCCAGTTGAGTTTCTTGGGCAAGAGCCAAGGAACCCTAGCTCTCTCTTGTTTGTGAACCATGAAAAAAACTCACATGTTGTTCTTCTTAGAATGCAGGGTGATTCCAGTTTATTCCCTTTTCCTTCACTTTGCCACCAAAGATCTTGCCTTCCTGTCTTACCTGCCTTTGTGGTTTCCTAGTCAGTAGTGAAATTCCAGTCTATTATCACTTGATAACCTCAAGGAATATTTATGGGGATCTTGGCTCCCTTAAAACCCTTCTCTTTAAACTTGAAGTAAGATCCATTTATACCCACTTTGAAATTGGTGGGGGGGTCAATGAGTGAGATCACAGTATGGCAACAGCTTCCTCCAAAGAAATCTCACAAATCCACTCTTCAAACTTTACTCAACTGTCAAATATCCTTAGAGAATTTGAAGATTTGAAAAACCAGCAACTTATAATTTTCTTTGGAAATTTGAATTTGGTATGGCGACCACACTTTGGAATATCATGTTTATTGTGTCCTGGTGCCTCAGTCAAAACTCCCTTTGTAACATTAAGCTATAGTTATGTTTTTGGGGTAAATGTACCCAATGCTTTTTTTTTCTAAGAAGGATGGTCTGTTAAAAATAAGTTTGGGGACCCATGATGTATCCCAGTGCTTGTCATACTTAATGTACAGAGAGAACCACCTTGGTTGCCTTGCTAAAATGCAGATAAGCAGAGGCTCATTTAGCAGGTCTGGAGTGAGCACTGAGATTCTGCATTCCTAACAAGCTCCCGGGAGAAGCCAATGCTGCTGGTTCTCAGACCACACTTGCATGGCAAGACTCCAGCCAGCCTCCCTGTCTCAGGGGTTAGATCAGAACTGTGAATTCTCTGAGCTGGAAAATTGAAAACAGAGCAACAACCAGAAAGCAATCACTTATCCCTGTGTTGTTCAGGCAAGATGAGGAGCAAGCATCTGGATCACATGTTGGGAAGAATATGAGCGCTGTTTAAAATTGAAAAGTGATGGAGAAGAGACAAGAAGATTTCAAAAGGAGCCTGATTGGAAATGTCAGACACAGTAGGCAGGAGAAAAGAATGAGTCAGAAAAAAGAGAATAATGGGAGGAAGAACACAGATAAGACCAATATAGTCTGGCATTTCTAGTCCATGGTTCATTGAATGAACACACCTCCAACTGCCAGCTTTGCTGAGCAATTTTTGTTTTGATAGATATTAAAAGAACTTGAGGAGGTGAGAGATTGTCTGATAATTGGGAAGACACAGATCCAGCCTGACATGACACACGATTTTGTTCCTTTCTGGTTATTTACACACCCACTGTCACTATGCCTCATTTGGGAAATTTTATTTTGAGAAGTGTCTAAATTGATAGTAACAGTATTGCAAAAGTTGAAAAAATAGAATTATGAAAAATTCCAGCCTACACAAAATTATATTTAAGTATCTTGCAAGTTTGCCGGAGCTTGAATAATTTCCAGTGTTTTTTTTCTGTCAAAGACTGCTTACCATATTTTTGTTTGTGCAGTTAATAAAGAAATTTTGAGGGAGGTGTGGGGGTTGGTCATTTTCAGCAGTTTCTTTAAAAGATCAAAGGTAATACTGGGTAAAGAAGAAGTGTCCATGAGCAAAAGTTTCCTCTTGTGGACTTTTGTGTTTAGGAGGAACTGACCATGTTCTATCAAGATTTCTCACAAGCAAGTGTGACAGAGCATCTTACCTACATACATTCCCCACTTGTAAATAAATATATTGAGATAAACTGTTTAAGTGAGATACTTTGCAATCACTGCAATCAGCAGCAGCAGCTAAGGAATCATTGTTTTCAGTCCAATGATGTAACAAAAAAGAGGAAAAGGAAACAAATGGGGGGGGCAGTATATTTTTAGTCTACTCACTGAACTAGAGAAAAAAGTACTTTTACTTCTCAACTTTAAAATATTGTATGCCCTGGCTGGGAAACTCGGTTAGTTAGAGCATCATCCTGATATGCCAAGGTTGCAGGTTTGAACCCTGGTCAGGGCACATCCACCAATCAACTAATGAATGCATAAATAAGTAGAATAACTAAGTGATCTCTCTCTCTCTCTCTCTCTCTCAAATCAATTAATACTTTTTAAAAAATTTTATAACTGTTCTAGTTATAAGAGGCTGTGGGTTATTTCAGAGGTAACTTACTGTCTTGAGAGTTGAAAAATAAATATGACTTCAGTTAAGTAACATATGTGGTTGCCATAAAATGAAAATCTTCATTTAAGTATATATAACTTCAACCCAAGACTAACATACTGGAATCTATGCCTTGGCTAGATTTTTAAAAATAATTTTCCCAGCCATTATATTTATATGCTGGTATCTTCCTTATTATCATTTCTGTCTCTTCTTTTGGTAACAGTATTATAAGTGGTTTGTGATAGAAAAAATACATGCAGATGAATCATAAAGATTCTTCAAATGAATCACAAAACTTATCAAAATAGTTGAGTCATTTTATGTCTTCCTCCCACAGAGGCAATAAAAATTCATTTAGTCTATTTTTTTTCACTTTCTCTAGCAGTTTCTGGATTTTTTAAATCTGAAGAAACCTTCAGAACATTTCCATCTAAGGCAGTGGTTCTCAATCTTCTGGCCCTTTAAATACAGTTCCTCATGTTGTGACCCAACCATAAAATTATTTTCGTTGCTACTTCATAACTGTAATGTTGCTACTGTTATGAATTGTAATGTAAATATCTGATATGCAGGATGGTCTTAGGTGACCCCTGTGAAAGGGTCGTTCGACCACCAAAGGGGTCGCGACCCACAGGTTGAGAACCACTGATCTAAGGGATTGAGAATTGTGTGTCTGACCCTAGGTGGGAAGGATGGCATTTTCATTCTCTTTTATTATGGTTTTAGCTTTCTTTTACATAATGAAACAAAAAAGGAGAGGAGAAAATAAATTCTAGCCACATCCATTAAAGTAACTAAAACTTTGAACTTCCATTCGTTCTTTAGCTGCTGATTACAGACTTTTTTCTCCCTATGCCTGTCCACACTCCCCCTGATGACCTATTCTTGTCATAAAGTGCCTACTTCAATAGATTAACTGAATAAATTTCTGAATTTTCAAGAATGTCAATCATGTTGATTTGAGAACAATCTTGGAAGGGACCTTTTGGAGATAGATGTGTATGGCCAGATTTTGAAACCAAGACAATAAACACACAAGTAGTTTATGTCTAAATAATTATCCTGGGTTGTGATAACAATGGCCGACTAGTGCTGTTTCAATTGGATATTTATTCCCCTAGGGAAATGTACGCCTTGGGCTATTAATACTTCTGAAGAAGAGAGTGTCAGATTTCTATTGCACATGGAGGTGTTATTCCTTAAATTAATGTCGCTGGTGCAGAGATAATAAAACTGCCTTTAAAATATGAAGTTTGGTTCTACTGTGTTAATATTCTGTAGCTAGCTTAAGGATTCAGAACATCTGTAAAAGTTAAATTGGAAAATTACCAATATAATATTGAGTTTATAAAAACGCATTAGAGAAACGCTGCCTTTCGATGTTTTTAGATAGAAAAATTATGAACCTGTGCAAAGGAAAGTGGTTGTCTGCCAATCTCCAAGACTAGTAATTGAATGAATTGTCACGGTATGATATCTGAAAATAAAGCATCCACAAGAAATCATGCTTATCCTGGTGTGCATCTCCCCCAGGCCGCCAAGTGCAGTAGTGATGGATTCTAAGAGACAAAATATCCACTATCCACACTGTGAAGGTGAGCTCATTTCCCTCAAACACATACATCACAATCTTTTCTCTGCCTAACAGCGATGAGTATCAAGGAATAGCTGACTAACTGGGCTGATTTTGGTCCTAATTTGTTCTTAGCAGTCAGATTTGCTTAATTTGAACTTGAAAACGTATTATAAATATTTGCCATCACTTTTATCCTACCATCACTCAACTCAGTGCAAAGGGGCTAAAATTATTGTTGGTAAGGCAAAAAATTATAAATAATTGAGCAGGGCAGCATACTCAGATGACAAATGAGCAATGTTGAAGTAGAAATCTATGTTTCTTTGAAAATTTGTTCTAATATTATTATCTTACTAGTAGCCCGGTGCACGAATCCGTGCACAAGTAGCTCGCTGCCGCTTGCCTCAGCTGGCCACCCGCTCACAGCCACTGGTAGCTCTCTGCTGCTCATAGGTCACTGCTCCGCCCTCCTGTAGCTCTCCACCCGCTGCCCCGCCCTCCTGTAGCTCTCCACCACTTGTAGATTGGTAGTGACATTACAGCCTAATGGATAATTAGCATATCCCTCTCTTATTATATAGGATGAACTGGAAGCTTTCTGTTTCTACGGGGCTTACTCTGGATGTTTTTCAATGTTTTTGGTCCTGTAGGTTCCCAATTAGTCCTAAGTGCAACTTAGAGAAATAGTGTTAATTTCTTTCCTAACACTTTATTTTGTGAAGACCAAGTACTCATGATGCTTCTTCCTCAATGCTATCCTACATGGGTGTCTCAAATATTTGTATTGAGAATTATCTATTTTCTGCATATATAGGAGATTCAAACTCCATGACTCATGTAATATAGTGTTTCATTTTATATCATGGCTTGTTAGAGAGAGTACACTGTTTTATTTTTTAATACTAAGGTATTTAAAATAATAATAACTTCAACAAAACAAACCCAGAATATTTTATTAATTTTATCTCAAGTGGTAAACAATATTTATAGTGATACCAAATTAGTTTACAAAAGGAAAATGATTTTTTGACTAGTTTTAGGAAAGAGAATAATTTTGGCATTGGAACGTACTTCTGAGAAATAATGAATGTTAACATCCTAGTATAGGATTCTAAAACTCCACCATAAGTATTTCAAAGTGTATGTAAGTTTATATTTTTGGTTTTGGAGCAGAAGAGAGGTGGGTGGATATATGTAGGAGTTGAATTGCACAGAGAACACACTTTATTATTCATTATGGTTCTGTGGAGAAAATTACTAAAGGAGCTGGGCTCTAGCCAGCAGAATTAGTAACAATTCTTTGTGTCGAGGATCCAGTGATGCATGGGAACTCATATTCTTGGGAATGTTCTGTGAAACACAGAATGACGTTTCAACAACATCAAAGAAGATCACCACTTAGCAGGGATTTGTGGTTAAACAGCATCTTTCTTAGAAGTAACTTAGTAATCTTTGTCGATGAATATACTGGCATAACTTAGTTATCTAAACCCCCACTGCTTTTCTTTGATTATAGCTCTGGCTATGCCAGAGAGACAGTTCTAAGTTTTCAAGGTTGGCCTCTAACTTATGATAACTGAACATCAAGAAGACATTTTTAATTTCTTGATTCTTAGCACAATCCAAACATTGAGAGAAATGGGATCCGCTCTACAAATGAAGATCCCCTAACTCTCTTGCATTATCTCCCAACATAAAAAATGTTTTGAGACATAATTCTAAATTGTTGAAACAATTATTTCTTTCAGTCTTATAAGGAGGAAATAATGCATACCTCATTATTTACACAATTAGATAACCAAATATTCAAAATATCTAGTCACTTAATAAGTATGATATAAATGACAAATTTAGATGAGAAAAGTCAAAAACAAAACAAAAACATTCTAATCCAAGAATTTATGCGAGTTAAGTACAGGGAATGGAGACTTTAAGGTAATTTTTACTATCAAAATTCTCCAATATTTAGGTCAGAAAGAAAAAAGAATATTGTCTCTATATGACAGTATATAACAGGGGCCACAAAATAGTACAAAATAAGTCATATTTTAACAAGATCTGGAGTGATCAGGAAAATCAACAAGGTAAAGGAGGCCAATTAGCCTTAAGGATGTGTAGATTTTAATAGAGGAATGATGAAGACTGCATTTTACACAAGGTAAATAACATGGGAACATAAATAAATGTAGTAAAAACAATGCATCATCAGAGAATAGTCAAGCTGTATCACATGGCTCTTGCACCAGAGTAGCAGGAAGAAATTCTCTTTTGGAGAATTTTGATAGTCAGTAAAAAGAATATGGGTATATTTTATGTATACTTGACGTTAAAATGGACACTCTTCTTGAGATATCTCAGGAAGATAAATCTGAAAGTATAAAACATGAATTGGAAATTGGCGATTCTGGAGGCCAATAAGAAAAATATCAAAATAGCTTCTGCATGAAATGATAAGGTTTGAGCTTTGATGTTGACAATGGCAAAGAAAAGACCACTTTGAAATATTGTAAAAAGGAAAAAAATTCATTAGGATTTAATGACTAGTCTTTGGAAAGAGAACACAAAATTCAAAACAACAGAATTTCAGACAATAGTGACTAGGAGATCAAAGTAACTTTAGGAAAGAAACAAATTACAGGAAAATGTATTGACTGCTTTTAAATGACATATTGACCTTTACCTGGGGTAATTCTGTCAATTTCTATAAGACAGTAAAGTGGTATTTCCAGTAGTAATTTGTTTTCCTAAAAAAAAAAATCTTCCACATAAAGAACATGAATACTTGTTAATTCTTGGTAGTAAAAACAAAGGTGTTACATTTTTCTCTGTAATTTTATGATTATTTTTCATTTTCAAGATAAAAAAGAAAACACATTAAGGCATAAGAATAAATGAGTATGCTAAGGAATGAGAGCTCAAGGAGGAATAGGTTAGCTTATTCATACTTTGGCAAAAGATGAGTATATATTCTAATAAGAGGAAATATTCATTTAGTATGTGAAAATAAAAGATGGAAGGTGGTAGGAGGAAATAAGCAATTAGACATTATTATAGATTTAAAGAATCAGATTAGTAGCACTGACAGGAAAGTAGGAAGCCTTTTCCTCTAGAATGAGGAGGAGGGCTGAAATTGAGGGGATTTAGGTGAAATGAGGAGGGGAAGTGATTAGAAAGTATTTATTTCTAATTATATGGATTCAATCTTTCAACTACTTTGTAGATATATTCCTTTATTAAGAGTAATAGATGCTGTGATTAAATCACACCCTTGAGGAGTATATGAAGAGTTTGAAATGGCTTCTGTGGTCATTAAAATAGAAATTCAATAATAAGTATATATATAATTATTATTATTATTGAGGAGCACTGAAGGAGCACTATGTGTTACCAAACATTAATTTGTAGTAGATTTTCAAAGCAAATTATTATAATTTGCTTCAGCTCAATTCTTGACAGCAAGAGCTTGGTAGTTGTCAGGGCAGATCTGGCAGTTCAGAGTGAGAAAGTTTCCATGTGAGAAAGAAAATAAAAGACCTGAGCATTAACCTGGTTGGCTTTGTTGCTACTAGATAGGCTATAGCAGATTCTCACTGAACATAGTTTCATAGAATATTAACATTGGACAAGGATTCTCTGTGACAATGATAAAACAAGACAAAAACAAGATCACTCTGTGATCATGCTGAAACAGAAATTTAAATGGCAACAAAAAAACAAAACACTTGTGTAACCACAAAATGACCAAGCATTGCCCTCTCTCTGCTAAGTTAAGTAAACACTACCTAATGCCCAGTGACAATTCTAGCCCTGCTCAGTCTCTTTTGTCAACTGGGAAAAAACTGCCTTCTTACTGCAACATGCACACCAGAACAGATATGCACTTCCTTGGAACATCCTGAAAGTCAATTAGCAAAACTCAGATCTTAGAATAACCCCTCAAATCTTTCTTGTTGAAGTGCTCCATCTTCCTCATGGTTTACTGTAGTCTCCCTTGTTGCAACAATAAAGTTAACTTTGTTGACTATAGGCATTTCTAGTGGTCTCTTGCTGAAAAGCATCAAGTTAAGGCACAAAAGTTGGAACTTCAACCAATAGCTCAATTAAACTTAAGTACAAATTGGCAAGAGGTCACAAGTGAAACCACAAAGGGGATGATGTTTCAAAAATGTGGACAGAACTCACAGCAATGGTGAAGAATTGTTTAATGTTTAAGTGACTGTGCATAGGGGACATAAAAGCAAGACTTCACTATGATGATGACAATTTGTACTGAGCACTTAGTATTTATAACTCCAAATAGTTTCTTGCACTCAGTAGACTGTACTCTAATTAAAGACTAATTTTTATTTCCAAGATGGAGCTTAGAGCAAGTTCTTTGATCTCAAGATGAGTACACCTTTCCACATCAATTCAGACTCACAAACTATGTTACGAACACAAGGATGCTGCAATGTTTCCTCTTTCACCACTGACATTGTAGGGAAGAAAAGGGGATTCCCTAGAGGGGAGATGAGAGGATAACTTTTTCTCCTCTCTAGCAGGGTAAAGTAACTCCAATTAAATGAACTTCACTTATTTTGTATCCAGATACCACCCTCAACCACCAATTTGTCAATGGAGAAAGAAAGGTCACTAAATATTCAATCTGGCTTAAACTTAATCAGATAAAATAATATTAATGGTCATCATTCTGAAAAACAGATGATCAGATTTGCAATAAAATATTTAATCTTTCAGAGAGCCTCCCCTTCAGTTTGCTTCACTGTCTAAGGTCGTTTCAGGGTATATGGATAGACAAGTTTTTTATTTATTTATCTTTACTGTTAAAAGTATTACAGATGTCCCCCTTTTCCCCATTGAGAGACAAGGGTTTTAGGAAACTCCTTGACATGAAGAAGAGCCAAGATCCTCAGACATGATGCCCTTTATTCTCCTGGTCTGTGGAACACGTTTCCTTATAAATGTGGGTGTGGTTAACCTTGCTGATTTCCATGGATGAAAATTCTGATTGGTTCAGTTAATGATCTGATCTCTTTTAACTTGGTCCAAACAATTGGACCTCACCTTGGTTTTCACTGGTGGCAGGTTACTGATTTCAACTGATCCCCCATTATAGCTGCTGGCTCAATAGCTACTGTGAACTCCTTATCTGGCCAGCCAGATTTCAATCTAATGCCATTGGGAATTGGTTCTGGAAAGGAAACCAATGCTTCTGCCAGATCCCATTATAGGCCAAGTTCCTAGAGACCTGTTCAAGGTTGGTGGGAAAGGGGCAGACCAAGAAGTGAACTTTTATGGTGGTAATATGCTTTATATGCATATTTGGGGATTTATTTTTTTTAAATTTTGCCTATTGTCACCTCAATGAATGATTCTATTTTTCCAATCTACAGTCTTAGTCACTTGCTCTATAATTCTCTATTGTGTTTGTTCTGGAACTATGAGGAAAATGCCAAGCATAAGATCTGAGCATTTCACTAATAAGAGCAGAGAAATGAAAATGTTAATTAAAATGCACTGGGATCCATGATAAAAATGCTAACATAACACAAAATATACTATTAAACATATTACACACTAAATATCCTCTAATGTTGTACAAATGCTAAATCTTAACCAAAACTGGTTTATATACTATGTCACTAAAATTCAATTTTTCCTATTCATGAATTATTTCAAAGACAATTCTTCACCAGCATGTGATTGTAAAGTGCTAGTATTTTTAATTCTCTGTAAATACATTCAAAGTTTAAACACAGTTTGAAGTTTCTTCTTTGTTGGAAATTTCATACAGCTGTGCTGAGCAAAAGAAGTTGAGTTGTCTTTTAGATTGGACATATTCATTTAGTTAAAGTAAATTAAACTCCATGATGTAGGGCACAAACCTGATTTTAAAAAGTGGTTCAAAGGTTAAAAATCACTCTTGTTTAAAAAAACCCATTAAATTATAGAGTAACTAACAGGATAATCACCTTAATATCAGTTAAGAGATCAAGTTACATGCATTTGGAAATGACTGAGTTATACATATAAGCCATAGAGCAGCACTGATTTAGCAAATGTGCTCAATTTTCATTAAACCTTTTTACATGCACACGCACACAAAGCCTGCAAAATATTCACTATATTCTATCCAAATATACACTTAACAAAAATACTATAAGTATTATAACTTCCATAATTCTCTTTACTTCTCTAATTGCAGAAATATTTTTGAGTCTTGCCTTGACTAACAACAAGATTGTACTATGGAATGTTTTTAAGGTTTTACATTTCAAAGGTCAGGGAACACTGTTACAGGCAGTAATTTCTAGAAAGCATGATATATAGATGCAGGAGTCATAAAAGCCAATCCTTTGATCCTCTCCAGTGATCTCATGTGCCTACAGTAAAAACAAACCTTTTAATATTTGGAACCATGTCGCGAATAAATTGGTATTTTGATATAACCCTACTCAACCAGACATATTGCCAACCGAATATAATGTGAAATAGTCTATGAGGTACTACTATTGACTGATGCAGAAAGAAAGGCAATAAGACACACTGGAGATCATGTTCCACTCTGCTGAGTTAAATAAGGGGAATTAGATGAGTACAAACATCCAGAAACCCTAATCAATGTATCTGTTAGACCCAGAAAAGCCTTAAAATTTTAGATGATCATCAGCAACAAAGAGTGAGAGCTATTCTTAATTGATCTGAGCATACTAGATTGTCTCCTTAAGCATAAAAAAAAAAGACAGAATCCAGCAATGATGCATAAATTTGGAGACAGAACACAGTGACAAGAAGACATGGAGTTCCAGGCCATTGTGTGGTGATATCATTCTTTGGTAGACAAAGGCTCAGTGGAGGGCACTTTACTAGAATATTTGAGACCTAGAAAGGGAAACATAGCCATCTGAAACAAATAAGAATCAACATCAAAAAGCAAGATGTGTGATGTGTATTGAAAGGATGTTCAAAAAACTCATATACACTTTTACTATTAAAATGTGAAGTCAGTCCTGGCCGGATGGGCTCAATAGTTAGAACATTGGCCTGTTGTGGTTGTGGGTTCAATGTTGGTCAAGGGCACATGTCTTGGTTGAAGGCTGGATCCCTGACCCTGGTCGGGGCACATGTGGGAGGCAACTAATCCATGTGTCTCTCTCACATGGATGTTTCTCTCTCTCTTCTCTCTCTATTTTTCTCTCTCTACATTGCTCCCTCCCACTCTCTCTAAAAATCAATGGAAAAAATATCCTTAGGTGAGGATTAACAAAAGTGAAGTCTAATTTCCCTCTTCTTGAATATAGGCTGGACTCAGTGACTAGCATCTAATAGTATGTGGCTACAATGATGTTGCATGTCTTCTAAGGCTAGATTTAAAAAGGCAACATGGTTTCCTCTTAGCTCCCTCTTTTACTAGTTGTTTACCCCTAGAACTCAGGTCATATAAAGAGGTCTCATGTAGGTATCCCAGTCAACAGCTTTGCTGAGGCCCCAGCATGCAGCTAGAATCACCTGCCAGCCATGTATGGGTGGAATTCTCATAAATGATTCCAACTTCTGTCACTGTTCAACTGCATGAAAGACTAGAAGAACTGCCTAGCTGAATACAGTAAACATCTAAAACTGTGAAGAGATAAGAATAATGAATGACTAGTGTGGTGTTACTTCATTAAGTATAGAACAGTTTTTTATACAGTAACTAAAGGCCTGGTGCACAGATTCATGCATGGGTGGGGTCCTTCAGCCTGGCCTACACCCTCTCGCAATCCGGGACCCCCTTGGGGGATGTCGGGCCACCACTGCAGCTATGCTCACCAGCCATGAGCTTGGCTTCTACTGAGCAGCGCTCCCACTGTGGGAGCACACTGACCACCAGGGGGCAGCTCCTGTGTTGAGTTTCTTCCTTCTGATGGTCAGTGCGCATCAAAGCAACAGGTCGACCGGTTGTTCCAGTCGTTTGGTCATAATGGTCGCTTAGGCTTATATATATATACTAGAGCAGGGGTCCTCAAACTTTTTAAACAGGGGGCCAGTTCTCTGTCTCTCATACCATTGGAGGGGCAGACTATAGTTTAAAAAAAAACTATGAACAAATTCCTATGCACACTGCACATATCTTATTTTGAGGTAAAAAAACAAAACGGGAACAAATACAATATTTGTATTTGCATGTGGCCCGTGGGCCGTAGTTTGAGGACCCCTGTACTAGAGGCCTGGTGCACGAAATTCGTGCATTGGGAGGGGGGTTATCCCTCAACCCAGCCTGCACCCTCTCCAATCTGGGACTCCACAGGGATCAGGCCTAAACTAGCAGTCGGACATCCCTCTCACAATCTGGAACTGCTGACTCCCAACTGCTCGCCTGCCTGCCTGCCTGATTGCCCCTAACTGCTTCTGCCTGCCAGCCTGATCACCGCTAACCACTCACCTTCCAGCCTGATCGACCCCTAACTCATCCCCTGATGGCCCGGTCACCCCCAACTGCCCTCCCTTGCCGGCCTGGTTGCCTCCACTGCCCTCCCCTACAGACCTGGTCCCCCACAACTGCCCTCCCCTGCCAGCCTGGTAACCCAAAACTGCCCTCCCCTGCAGTCCTGGTTGCCCCTAACTGCCCTTCCCTGGTGGCCTGATTCCCCCCCAACTGCCCTCCCCTGCAGGCCTGGTCCCCCCGCCAAATGCCCTCCCTCTCCTACTGGCCTGGTTTTCCCCCAACTGCCCTCCCTGCTGGCCTGGTTGCCCCCAACTGCCCTCCCCTGCCGGCTATCTTGTGACCACATGGGGGTGGCCATATTGTGACCACATGGGGGCGGCCATCTTTAACCACATGGGGGAGGCCATCTTGTGTGAAGGTGTGATGATCAATTTGCATACCATCTCTTTATTATATAGGATAGATAGATAGATAACTGAAGCAATGGGATATTTGCAAGAATAATGACCCTAAGAAGTGGCCTGTTAGAACATTCTTAAGGTTGTAATGCTACCCTCACAAATTCCAGGGGTTACAGTAATTCTCAAGTCTCTATCACAAACATGAAATGCAAGTCATGTAAGAAAACATTTGATTGCAAGTAATGGTGACATACTATTTATAATATAGCCTTAATATGAAATGAAGTGATTTGCATATAATATATGCAATGTTGAGCTAAAGTGTAAGAATTGTTCTGTTTGTTTCCAGCACTGTCTAAGACAGGGGTCCTCAAACTTTTTAAACAGGGGGCCAGTTCACTGTCCCTCAGACCGTTGGAGGGCCGAACTATAGTTTAAAAAAAAACTATGAACAAATTCCTATGCACACTGCACATATCTTATTTTGAAGTAAAAAAACAAAACTTCAAAAAAAAAGGCTCTCCTAACTTCAAAAAAAAAAAAATCCTAACTTGTTCTTACCTCGGTCCTCAGGCAGCAACAGGCTCTGCACAGGCAAGCTTGTGACTCGTCCGGTCACACCCAAAAGACAGAGAGAAGGAGGGGAGTTGGAGAGTGAGGCGCACATTCCACACATGCACACTGCGGGTCCGGGATGAGTTGGCTGCTAAGCAACAGGCAGAGGCGGCAAAAACACCCGGCGGGCCAGATAAATGTTTTCGGCGGGCCGCGGGTCGTAGTTTAAGGACCCCTGGTCTAAGAGATAGTGTGACTTCACCATGTGCCATGAGTATTCTAGACAACTTGGCAGCTATATTCTTGTCATGGAGATATGGGGATATCTGTGCACAATAATCTGATGAAACTAGGCACATAATCATCTTTATTTAAGTTATGTACTTACGTCCAATATTGGTTCAGAACAGTTTTGAGGAAGCTTAAAACAATATATTCTTTTGAAAAGGAAGCATAAATTTAAAATGTGGGACAAATTTGGCTCTAAGTATTTTAAAATCCAAAGTAAAATGTGAAAATTAAACAATTACATAGTTTACAGGGATCATAACATTAAACAAAACAATTGCACAGGAGTATAATTATTTTTAGCATAAAAATGGAATAGTATTATTTTTCTTCCAGAGCAAGATCATAAAATTAGATTATTATGTTTTGTAAATAAACAACATCTTTTCAATTACTACCCAGGCAAGTTCTAGAACATTTTTTTCTTTTTTTTGTTACTATCTTACAGTTTAAGTTAAATAAACAAAACTAGTTTTACTAAAAATAACCAAGCAATAGGAAGATATATAAAAGATGAAAAACACCCCTTTATTTTAACCCCTAATCCTGCCACCCAATTTGAAATGTCAATGTCATAAAAAAATTTTGGTCTTTATTTTAATTTCACAGATTTGTTTATCCCTGCAACAGCACCACACAGTTTAAAAAGGTTGTTTCTTAGACTATGTTTCAAGAACACTAGTGGGAAAACATTTTAGGGTGTGTTAAATAAGGGATGGAGGCAGTATAATGTGATCTAGGCATCAGATCTTCTATTATGCCAATCTAAGAATTAATTTTAAAATATCTGGAAAAGTATATGTACCACATGTCATTAAAACAACACTTATGAATTACTATTTTTGTATCAATTGGACTGGTAATAAATGATGAATAGTGGTGAGCATAAAATTAGGTCATCCAGTAATTGTCTAGAATGCAGCTACCAAGTATTTAACAATAGTTCAGGGTCATAGATCTAATCAGTAACAATGTAAGGGTATAAACTTATTTTGTGACACCGTAATATGGATCCACTGTAATAAATGGATACTCACTCTCTCTGAGGAGAGGTGAAAGAGGGCAGAGCACATCACTTGAAGGGTCAGGCTTCCTTCAATAACCTATTTGAATTGTTGAGTTTTATAGAGGATCAGGTGACCGAGGCCCCAGGGTTCTGCCCCACAGCTCCAGTCACTCAGTGACTAGCCTTACCTTTATTTGATTTTTGTCAGTAAATATGATTTATATATTACTTTTCTATAGAGAAAGAAGAAGCAGATCATTTGCTATGAGTATTCATGTCTGTTGGCAGTCTTATTTCTCAGTACAAATTTAATTCATTGGCATTTTATTTATCATTTCCCTATGTGTTCAAGGAATCTATTGTTCACCCAGTAACTAATTACACTTGGCCAAGGGAGTGGAATCAAATGTTAAAAATGTTTTATTGTGATGACTTTACCCTTGTACGATATAAATATTAACTATGCTTGGCATTATTTTTGATGTGCTGGCTGAGGTTAGAATGTTCTGCAAGATGGAGAGATCAAATTTGTCTGCTCTTCTGAAGTTTGTATTCTATCTTGGAAAACAAACAATATATAAATAAACATGGCTATTCCAGAAAGCATTATGATGTTTTAAAACTGGGTTTTGACCTTGGAAAATGGTCTTTTGATTGGAAAGTATAAGACTTAAGACAAGATGAACTGAATATAAACACTGTAATATAGTTTGGGTAAAGTTGTTTCTCATGAAAGGACAGGTTAACAATTCTGAAGTTGCTACCCATGTATACTGAGATTGAATAAACAAGTAAATGGATGGCAGATGGTAGGAATCAGATTTCTCACTGTTGAAGTAGGAGTTTATAGATAAGCAAGGAGGTAGAATAAACTCTTCATAGGCATACATATATTTTCTAGCTCTGTTTACTGACAGGGTTTATAAGCAAGTAAAAGTAACAAGCACAGTCAGTGCCCAGATCATGATTTCTAATATCATTCTCCAATTAAAGGAACTGGGTATTCTTGGAGAAATGTTAGGGCATAGAATACACAATATGAGTATGGAGCATCTTTTACTACCAGAAAGTAAGGAAATGTTCAAACAACAAAAAAGATAAAGGCATATAAAAGGGACATTGGAGTCAATCTGGAACAATGTAAGCAACAACAAAAAATAACATAGTAATTGATTATAACCCAAAATACTAAATAAGTGTCCATGAGTTCATACAGAAACACAGACCCAGTGGTGTGTTGGTGAATGTTTAATATAAATAAATGATGGAATAAATAAATGGAAAGAGGGGACAAATCTCTGGTACAGAAAAGTAATTTATGTAGATACTCCCCACTCAAGGAACTGGACCTTATCTCCCCATCCCTTCAGTGTGGACTGTGTTTAATTACTTTCTTTCAGGGGGAACTGTAAAAGAAGGTGTGGGGGAGAGAAGAGTAAATTACCTACCAGTGGAGAAACCTGATAAACACTGTCTCAGCCAGCTGATCAAGGTTATTGTCATCCGTGATAAGTCATGTTGATAGCATGTAATACCCTTGATCTATTCTAATGGGAATGACCATCACTTCTATGGTCCTCCTCCCTAAAACGCATAACCTCAGTACAACCATAAGAGAAACATCAGAAAAAACCTCAATTGTGAGACTCTCTACAAAATACCTCACCAGTACTTCTCAAAACTGTCAAGTTCATAGAAAATAAGGAAAATCTGAGAAACTATAAAAGACATGAGGAGACTAAGGAAACATAATGACTAAACACAATTCAGTGTCCTGGCAGTGATCATGGAGCAGAAAAGGACATTAAGTAAAAACTGGTGAAATCCAAATACAATGTGAAATTGAGTTAACAGTAATATAATAATGTTGGTTTTTCAGTTGTAAGAAATACATCATAGTAACATAAGATGTTAACAATATAGGAAACTGGGATATATAATAGGAACTCTGAACTATCATTGCAAATTTTCTGTAAATCTAAAAGCATTGCAAAATTAACAGTTTATTTAAAAATTTTTAAAACAGATCCTGAGTTTTGTGAAAACAGAATGACCGAGAGGCAGTATGAGTTAGTTACTTTAGACTGGAGGTAGTCAGGGAAGGCTTTTCTTTGGAAGTGGTATTTGAATCTAGAAAAAACCAAGGAGGCAAAGTTCTGGAAGAAGTGCAATCCTATTTAGGTCCGTTGCCCATTTTTTGATTGGGTTGTTTATCTTCCTTTTGTTAAGTTGTATGATTTCCCTGTAAATGCTGGAGATTAAACCCTTATCAGAGATAACATTGGCAAATATGTCCTCCTATGCAGTGGGCTTTCTTGTTGTTTTGTTGATGGTTTCTTCTGCTGTACAGAAGCTTTTTATTTTGATGTAGTCCCATTTGTTTATTTTCTTCTTAGTTTCCATTGCCCTAGGAGCTGTATCGGTGAAGAAATTGCTTCGGCATATGTCTGAGATTTTGCTGCCTGTGGACTCCTCTAGTATTTTTATGGTTTCCCATCTTACATTTATCCTTTATCCATTTTGAGTTTATTTTTGTGTATGGTGTAAGTTGGTGATCTATTTATATATATTTTTTGCATGTATCTGTCCAATTTTCCCAACACCATTTATTGAAGAGACTTTCTTGACTCCATTGTATGTTCTTGCCTCCTTTGTCAAATATTAATTGAGCATAGTTATTAGGGTCGATTTCTGGGTTCTCGATTCTATTCCATTGGTCTATATGTCTGTTCTTGTGCTAGTACCAGGCAGTTTTGAGAACAGTGGCTTTGTAATACAGCTTGATATCAAGTATTGAGATCCCTCTTACTTTGTTCTTCTTTCTCAGGATTGCTGCAGCTATTCTGGGTCTTTTTTTATTCTAGATGAATTTTTGGAGAATTCGTTCTAGGTCTGTGAAATATGTTTTGAAAGAGGACATAAGGAAGGCCAAGAGGCTTGTGAAAACATGCTCAAAGTCACTAATCATCTGAGAGATGCAAATCAAAATGGCAATGCTGTACCATCTCACACCTGTCAGAATGGCTATCATCAACAAATCAACAAATGACAAGTTCTGGAGAGCATGCGGAGGAAGAAGGAACACTTGTGCACTGCTGGTGGGAATGCAGACTGGTACAGCCACTGTGGAGAACAGTATGTAGTTTCCTCAAAAAACTAAGAATGAAACTCACATTTGACCCAGTGATCCCTCTCCTAGGAACATATCACAAGAAACTAGAAACACCTAACAGAAAGGATATATGCACCCCTTTGTTCATAGCAGCACAGTTTACAATAGCTAAGATTTGGAAACAGCCTAAGTGCCCATCAGCAGATGAGTGGAATAAAAAACTGTGGTACATCTACACAATGGAATACTACAGTACTATAAAAAAGAAGGAATTCTTAGCATTTGCAACAGCATGGATGGAACTGGAGAGCATTATGCTAAGCAAAATACGCTAGTCAGATAAAGATAAATATCACATGACCTCACTTATTTGTGGAATATAATGAACAACATAAACTGATGAACAAAAGTAGATCCAGAGACAGAAGATTGATCAGATTTCAAACCTCAGAGGGAAGGTAAGGGAGGGTGGGGGTAAGGGGAAGAGATCAACCAAAGGACTTGTATGCAAGCATATAGGCTTAACCAATGGACACGGACAACAGGGAGGTGACGACATGAGTGGTGGATGGGGGGCAATGGGGAAATAAGGACACAAATGTAATATGTTTATCAATAAAAAACTATTATCACCAACAGATACCACTTCTCATAATAAACTCTATAGTTGGATGCAGTTACAAAAGAAAAACGATGTGAAATCCTGGCAGAGAGAACAGCAGGTTTAAAAGCTTGAGGCAGTAATGAGATTGGAGTGTTTAAGGAATAGCAGAAAGACTTGTGTGACTAAGAACATAGTATATGAATAAAGAAACTGGTATGAGATAAAAGGAAAGAAGAAATCAAGGGAGTAGAATATGTAGGGCATTGCAGGCCATGTCTTTTTCTCATACTAGACCTTGAGTTGCCTCAGCATAAGGGCAGGTGACACCCTTTTATCTCCTAACTCTAACACAATGACATAGTTTTGTTGAGTGACTGAATTGAAACTGAGTGGGGGGGTGATGTGGGGGGAGCAATAGGTCCAATGGTGTGCTGGTGAATGTTTAACAACTGATATTCTAGAGGAAAATAATGTCCAGATTTGTACTGTTGACCAATTTCCTTGGTATGAATGATTGTTCCATGACAATGTTAACCTATCAATGTGATATCACTGAATGAGGCATTAGGAAGAAATGTATACAAAAATCTCTCAAGAGCCAGCATGGCTCTAGTACATCAATGCACAGAAACCACTTAGGATCTCCCTGAACAACATTCATTAGCGCAATTCTCAATTGGTTTTGATTCCACCCATTTAGACACATGTTTTCCCAACTTTTTTAGAAGAACATTATGAGAGACACTATTAAGTGCCTTAAATTATAAGTCAAATAAAGTTACCCAGGAAAAAGATAATTCAATTTATAAAGCCTTTAACTTATTCTTGGTAAACTAATTTTGGCTCTCCCAAATCACTACTAGTAATTCCCTGTCACAGTACCTACAGTTCATCTCTGCCTGAATCATTTCTTAAGGGTTTTCTTGGCATTGATAACTTGTCCAGCAATTTTTTCTTGGACAAATTATAATCTTCACATTTTTGGAGATCAGAACCTCTCCAACTTCTTTCAAACAACACCACTTCATACCAGTGACAGCTCAATTATTACTGGCAGTAATTCGGTAACTTATGCCAATTAATCTCCTTTTAGTTTAAGTATGGGGTTGGAATCACCATTCTGAGGTCCTTGAATTTGACCAGCATGCCAATATTGAAGAGTTCTATCTGGAATTGAACATCTCTTCCTTGGATGCAGCTGACAATGGGGAACAGTGACATAATGAAGCATCTTGCTCTGTGGCCTTCTAGATCAAGAAAATGGAGGGAGTCAGGACTGAAGGAATGGCATAAGGACATGTAGAAAAGTAACAACTCCAAGAAGTCATTCTAGACAAGGCATATAAGAAGCCATAGTTCTTTTTGAGAACTTTCATATGATAGCATAGATTTACAGTCATCATTAAATTTTCCAATGTGTGGAGCAGGTTTTATGTGTATATACAACGAAAATTAATGCAGACCATTATTTGTACAATTGATGCAGACCTTTATATTTGTATAATGTCCAAATATAAAGACCAACATTTACTAGTAGTGTGGTCTCCAAAAAAGATAAAGGAACAGCTCACATTATAGTTCTAGAGTGGAATTTTTTATACAAGCACATTTAACATTATATATAGCCTTCTGATAAGATAATCTCATTTATAACACAGGAAACAGTGTTCAGAGAGTTAAATCATTAAAAAGAAACCATAAAAATTGCCATTTTTGTGGGTCAAAAATGAAAATATCAGTTGCTTCATATTTAGTTGATTTTGGCTAAAAGTCACAGTGTTAATAACAAAGCAAGAGCCCCACTTCTCAAACCAGATCCTGTTCTCTTTCCACTTCACTACATGGCATTTTTTAGGATGGCAATCTTTGAGATAATATAAACATCTGGAAAATTGGCTTTTTGACTTTATATGTGGCTTTAAAGCAAGGAATGGTACAAAAATTATTAGAAAATCAATCATATTGCTCATTTAGTGTTATGTTGACAAGAGTTGTTAACTCTATTGCTTATCAGCACTACCTGATTAATAAAATGCATATTCCTGGGCCACATACCAGGTGACTCTGACTAAGGGTGTTTGTAATAGGGCTCAAATTCTGCATTTTAATACCTATCAAACATGGGTCTGATACAACTAATTCTGGAGAGGTATTGGGAAATCACTAACATAGAAAAAAGAGTCACAATTGTGAACTAGATTTTTCTTTATGTGTCAGTGTTTCAGCACCATGCAGATAGACTCTGAGTATGAGGATTGAGTTTGGATGATATGAATAGGAGACTCAATGATTAAGCATCAGGGTAATTCTCAATGTACATCCTTCCACAACTGGCTATGACTGTAGCC
Organism: Myotis brandtii; assembly: GCF_000412655.1. Taxonomy (NCBI): domain Eukaryota; kingdom Metazoa; phylum Chordata; class Mammalia; order Chiroptera; family Vespertilionidae; genus Myotis; species Myotis brandtii. Next base: position 227,013 of record NW_005370122.1, read on the forward strand.
TCAGTTCAGGCTGAACTGAGAACACCTGCTAGGGGTTTGAGTAAATTAGAAAGAGTAGATTCCTTTGTTCCTTCTCACACATTCCTGTTCTCTCTTCTCCAGAAAATGAACCCACATTTTTTATTCTCCTTGACATTTCCTGAAGCCAACAGCTGTAACTAAGTAAGTGTGACCAATCAGATTTCTGGTGGGAGAAACATCCTAGAGATAAAGCATTTTTCACAGAAAGTTAAAAAAACAACAACCCAAAACACCTCTTTATTTTGATCACATAGAAACCTTGTTTGTTAACCAAAGAAAATCAGTATGCCAAGAGACAGCAAATAAAACATAAAAATAAGGTAATTATCTTTCCTTCCTTCAGATTTATATCCCATTTTCTTCAGCCATTAGGAAATTGGCTTTTTATTTATTTGTTTCTATAACTCACTGAGTTTGGCTTATATGCTCCCTAAAATAGCACATGATTATATTTTCTCAGTGCCAGTCATTTATCAATGTCACAGGGATCTGGGGTATTCTCTACTTACTAGTAAATCTCCTCCCTCCCCACCATCCTCCAAAACACACACACACACACACACACACACACATACACACACACACATCAATCCTGTTTTTCTCTGTGTTTATATCCCCCACACTTTAGGAGACTGCGGAATAGAAATAAAGACTTAAAATTTCCCCCTTTTCAGCTTAAACTTACAAATCATTATGTGCTGTTTGCAAGTTCTATGTACCTAGGTAAGATTTTTAAAACAGCCACTTATTTATTTCAGCACATTTATTGAGCGCATATCATATAGCAGATGCTGTGCTAAACCACTGGTATATCCCCTCAAAAAGCTAGGCATTAATCATGGCTTCTTGAGCTTATATCCTAGGAGGGAAGATGGACATTAAGTATTTCATTGAAACCATGGTGGTTGTTATGAAGCACAGAATACCAATAAGGGAGAATGTAATGGGGAGACTTAATCTAATCTGGAATTCAAAAAAGGCCCCAGCATGATACACTTAGCATATTGGTAGGTGCAGAAGAAGCAAAGGGAGAGATTGGCAAGAAATCAGTTGAGGCACAGGGGCCAAATTGGAAATCTAAGCAGCATTTAAAGTTCTTGATGACTCATTAAAAGGTTTAATATAGAAGAGTAACATTAACTGCTTTCATTCCACTGTTAGTTCACCATCTTCAAATGAGTGGAATATTTGCTTCCCAATGTGTATAGGGTCCATTTTCAAAACCATTTTTGCAACGGCCTAATGCTGCTTAAGTGTTTACATCTACTATTTGTATAACTAGCTTCATTCCCTTCTTAGTATATGCTTATACAATAACCAACCATGTTTCCTGGGTGTTTATGTAGCAAAACAATGCAGTGAGTTAAGTAATACTCTGAAGGATCATCTTACTCCAAGTTGATATTGTCTCATGGGTGAGAATTCCTGGAATCCATTGCTTCCAAGAGATCAATACATTTCATGTAAGAAACATAATTTTCTGTAGTTTAATGATTTCATGTAGTTCAGAAACCAGTCTTACCTAAATCAGGATATATTTAACCCCAGTAGAATCCTTCAGCTCATTTATACTCTCAATATCTCACTTTATTCCTATGTCAATGCTCCTATTTATAACCATTATTTTAAAACGGAAAAGGGATTTAGAGATAAATTGAGTCTATACCACTTTCATTCAGAAACACCAAGAGGTTTAACGATCAGCCCCAGATCACACTGTAGGTTAGGGTAGAGTGGGGCTGTACATGTTGGTCTCTTGATCTAGTTTCAAGTTTTGACTCATGCCATGAAGTTTTTGCCAGTCCTCAAATGTAGGTTCACAGGTCATCCTCAAACCATGGAGATTAAAAACGTGGGATTCAGGACCTGCTACAATAGTTACTGTTAGGAGATTTGATATAGACCATATACTTTTACACCTGTATTCAGAAATCAAAACCAGAACAACCCCACCCAAAGTAAACCCAAAACTTTAGTTGCTGTATTGAAAAATAAAGATTTCTTGGACCTTAACACATAAAAGAGGTGTATTCAATAATTATTAATGTTCAAATATTGGCAGTAATTTCTACTAAAATATGTTTCTTTTTTTATAAAAGAAAACTTGTTACTAAAAAATTGCAAAGGGTTTTACAGAATTGTGAAGCAGCTTTTATAAATCCATAACTTGATGAAATAATATGCTATGAACCTAAATTGAATGCACACAATTTCCTTTAAATATAATTTAGTTTTGAAAAGTTAAAAAATAATGCTTGAAAAATATTTTGATTTAATTATTCCCAAAATATCCTTTTTAAAAATGAAAACAACTAACTTGCATTTGCTCGTTAAAGAGGAGCCTGTTGCTTCCACTCATTTCAACAATAGTAATTTAGCCTGTTTTTTGTTTTTTACTCTGATACACTCAGTGGGTTATTTACTCCCCTGGTGCTCAATAAATGTTTGCTATGGGACTGACAGATGTGTTTGATCTCCTAGGCACTATTGTAGTGAGCACAAACAGATACACAGTTGCTGAAAGGGAGTAGCTGATAGATTTAGGAAGGGAGGCAGGGCATGGGAGGAAGTTAGAGCTCATCAGCAAGATGAGACACTGAGTCTTATAGGTGCCATTTGAAATTCATGTCTGTTAATTATTTAGAGGCATATGTAGGGAATTAGTGAATCTGATATACACAAAAACGTGTGACAGATTACTGATATTATTAGATAAACAAAAGATGGTTCTATCTTAACATTTTGTTTTCCTCCCAAATAGTTTTGTACATTTCAAGAGGTAAGCCTGTCTGGTGTGGCTCAGTGATTGAGCATCAACTCATAAACCAAGAGATCACTTGTTCAATTCCCGTTCAGGGCACCTTCCTGGGTCTCTGGCTCGATCCCCAGTAGGGAGTGTGCAGGAGGCAGCTGATCAAAAATGTTTCTCATCGATGTTTCTATCTCCCTGTCCCTCTCCCTTCCTCTCTCTCTCTCTCTCAAAAAAAAAATCAATTAAAAAAGATTCTTCCCAGAGCATGTTTTAAAAAGAAAAGAAAAGAAAAGAAAAGAAAAGAAAAAGATAAGCAAAAGTTACTAATAGGGTATTCTAGGCCCTAGAATACACCAAATACCTATAATCACTTCCCATGGCCCAGACTATGTGCTATGGCTGTGCATGTAATGACAGAAAAGAGAATTTCTTCCTGAATGCGCTCACAAATCAGTCATACAGGTGAGGTGTCTCTCTCACTTTGGGCACCAACCAATATATTCCTTTTTCAATATTAATCCTGGCTTTAATTTTCTATATTTTCATGCTTTGACATCTTGGGGCCTTGCTGATCCTGGAGGGGCTGACTCTCCCAGGGTTATCTATTTTCTATGCCACATAAAGGCTCTTGTCCAGGCTTTCTTCTTGCTTCCTCTGCTGTCTGACTAACCCTGGTGCTTCCTCATGTGGTTCGGCATGGCATGTTGTGCCTTCTGTTTCTAGGGATCTGTGAGTAGAAGAAACTTCTTCCTTCATGATTGTCATGTTCATGTCTGTGAGCCTTTCTATTCCTGATTAAAACAAATCCCAGTTACCTTTAGAATACAACTCTATCAAATCGGTCTTTGCTTTCAACTAAGGGCTCCAAGATAATGTGGAGGTTGTGGGGAGAAGGGGGCATAAGTGTGTGGGTGGCCAAGGAAACAAGCATCTACAATGTACAGACAACTAAATGAGTTATGAATTCTTCATAGGTAAATAAAGGAAAAGGCCATGAAATAAATTCAAAAGAGCTAGATCCCATATGTGTCCAGTGTATAAAGGACAATAAATTTAAAGGACTTAATAAAGATAAAGCTGAGAGCCAACCTCCAAATGAATTTCAAGGAATGACACAGTTTGAGCACATGGGTCAGAATGTATTAATCAATTTTATTGAATCTATTCTTTAGAAATCATATAGCCAGGTTTTTCAGAGCATGGGTGAAAACATCTGCAGTTAGAAAATACCAATGGTGTTAGTTGAAAGTACTTATATTTTGAAAGATTAGGTTGAACCCCAGGGTTGAATTATTTTTATATAGTTGTGAAAATAATGAACATGTTAAGGACTTAAAGGTTCAAGTCATATATACTTTGGAAACCAAAAATCAATATTCTCATTGTTCAAAGCTCTCAGTGTGCTCATAATTTTAAAATATATTTTCCTACCCTTTAGAAATAAATTTATGATTATGAATGGTGATTGAATTAAATATTTTTGTACAGAAAGAGAAGTAGTAAAAGAAAGAGGATTTTTTCAGAATGAGTGATAGAACTCTCTCTTCTCCCAGCATAGAAAAATGCCCCTAGTTCCCATTACCCATTTGCATTAAGACCATTTATAATAAAATTATATGCGCAATAGTAGCCATGAGATAGGCCTCCTTACAGCTGGTATTACCAGACCAGTTGCTCAACACCTGGCTGCTCTTATCTTCCTCCTATGCACATGCTCCATGGAGGTTATTGAGTAGACAAGGCAGATGCCCTGTGCTTTCTTTTTGTTGTTTATTTTTCCACACTGATTAAGTATATATATATATATATCATACTTTTATGCATTATTCATTTAATAAAACCAATAAAGAAAGCAAAGAACTAGTAGCTAGAAAATGCATTATGAATATTCTCAGTGAAATGTGTTTACCATTCAACATGGAGTTTCACACCAGTATGTTTTTATCCTGAGAAAGAATCTGTGGAACCTAATGGAAATCCAGAGCATCTATATTGTAACAGACATTCATTGCAGAAACCTTGGTGCTGGCCCACTGTTGAGCATGGAGAATGTCTACCACTATCTTCAAGAACATTCTTCAGACATTCCAGAATCATTATGACTAGCTCCATGGAAAAACACATTTATCAAGGCTTTGTAGCAAATTATTGATTTCTTTTTTCTGCAGTTGATGTGCAAGAGAATAGAATGACATTCATTCTGAAGTTTGAGGTCATAGTTGTCTAAGAAAGAAATATACATAACAAAAATATATTGCTAATACCGAAGAGGAATTCTGACTGTTCTATTGTAGTAGCAAACAAATGTGAAAAATTAGAAAATAAACTCTCGCAGGGATGAAAGGAATCATGAAGAAGCCTATCCCATACATTAGATACTTAGGGAAAGGGTGAAAAAAGTACATATTCTGAGTAATTAAATTGCCCCATGCTCTGTGCTAGAGGCTTTACCTATGTGAACACATTTTAATCACCATACTAACCCTATGGGAAATAATAATAGCAGCAATAATAATACTAGTAGTAATAACAAACAGTTTGGGCCACTGGCTATGTGTCAGAGCTAAGTTTTACATATATTAACTCAGTATATTAAATTTTCTCAACAAAGTTGAGTGGTAAGACATATTATGATACCCGTTTTAGAGTTGAAGAGACAGAATCACAGAGAATATGTAATATTCCCAATAGCCAGAAAGTCAGAGACCCAATACATACTATATAAAAACAGTTGGAAGATTCAATCAGGATAAGGAAAGATTCAAAATGGAATCAAGTTGATGGCCATCTCCAAAAGTATGGATGGGTGTTATCCAAAGGAGGTATTAGATTCAATCCCTATGTCTCCAAAATTTCTTGCCATGAACAATGAGTGGAGAAGACAGAATCATATTCTGAATTGCTCAAGACTGAACACTGCCTCAGACAACTAGAAACTCCACAGAAATCTCTCCATCACAGGAGTGTTCAAGTAAAACTAGGCAACCACCAGGCAGAGTAAAATGAGGCAAAAAATCCAACCTTCTGAATCTCAGTGATCTGGGTTCGAATTTGGGTTTTGCCTGGGAAAACTACTTAGGCACTCTGTGACCATTCCCTTGGCAATACAAATGGAACAAATAAAGGTACCTGGTTCCCAGATAAAAACGTTTGCCACATGTAGGTAAACTCAATACAATGTATCACTTGGCAAAAATGCCAAGGTCATTTTGACAACAGGTTTATAGTTAGCACATTTCTAAATTGTGAAATTGTCATATGCCCTGACTAGCTACATGCAAAAAAAATATGTACCTGATGGTTTTTTCATTGTTTTTTGATTTTATGTGGATTTTGTTATTGACAGTGCTCTGAAAAAATTCTATCTAAGGACAGCACAAATAGACCAATGGTGAATATATTCAGGAGATTCTGGCTCATGATTTCTGTTTCTGTGAGAATGAATTATAAAAATTCACTTTATGCCATGGTGGGTGCAATGGGTACGAGGGGCTTTCTAAATATTGAGAGGATGATGCCTAACTTTTTACTTAATCATTCTGCAATTTCCTACTAGTGTGATTCATGTGCACAACGTCCTCTCTTGTGGATTTGCCCTTTTCTTACATTTTTCTGTTGTAATATATTTTTCCTAAAATACAGCTGCCAGTTTGATCTACATGCTGCGTCAGCTGTGGGGATAGGAAATGCCTCTCTCACAATTCAGCTGGTCCAATGTAGTGGCTTTGATTTCCTTTCCCAGCTGTTGTGGAAATTGGCTGCTCCTTGAGTGTATTAGAACCAGTTTAGGTTTCATAGCATGTAATAGCTCTAGAATTACCAGAAATAACTGTCATAATAAACATGAAAATGATAGCACTGATTCTTCTTCTTGAAGAGAGAAACTTTCTTCCATGCATTTCATCCCCTATTCTGACAGGTAAAGGAAACTACTGTACAGCAACTATGACTCTAAATTTGCAATCAAGTATTTGTGAAGGTTCTGAAAAAATGTATTTCTTTAATTCCTCCTTGCTTTAATTTTCAGTTGCTCCATTTTCTTTAATTTTCCTCTCTCCACGCACTATTTATTTACATGAACATATTCCCTCACCTCCTCAATTTCACAAAGAACAAAAGATTAGATGCATATGACACCTACTTTCTGTGTTAAATATGGCCTATTGCAAGGAAAAACAAAATGATAAAATAGGCAGTAGAGAAAAAAGAATATACAATTTGAGATATATGGTGAGTTCCCAGTTACTTCATCTAGTGTTCTCTTAGCAACTCCAAGCCACCCAGGCCATTCACTCTTCCTTTCTATCTCTTCCAATCCAGCAAGGATGCTCTGAGCTTCAAAATAAACTTTTTTTCAATGGGCCATATATCTAATTATTTTCTACCTAAGATAAAGCCTTTCATTTTCTAGTAATAAACCAAAAGTCCTAAATAGAAATAATAAGATGAAAAATATAACATCCAAAATTAAGATTATACAGAAAATAGTTGTATCAGAGACATCCATCATTTGGGGGAGAAGATTATGCACTGGTGTCAGAAGAGTCTGAAATGGAAGATGATACCTTTGTAGACAAACTAAAGACAAAGTTTTTTTTCAGAACTCTTACCAGAAATTGTCCTGTCCTTAATCAGAATTCTGTCTCCAGTTTGGCCTTCAGGTTATCAGTGAGGGCATTTTTTTTTATTAATCCTCATTATTTGAGTTGACCCTATTTATTCAGCCCCAGAACATCCAATGAATCTAGCTTCCTGGATTCTTTTCCCCACTCTCAAACTTGAATAATACATTTTTTTAAAATAATATAAATACTAGTTATGCTTACCCATATTTAGACATAATACATATTTCCTTCTGACCTTGAAGAAAGCAGTCTTCTTGGTTTTTTATTAAAATATGTATGTATATATTTAAAATATATTTTTATTGATTTCAGAGAGTAAGGGTGAGGGAGAGAGAGTTAGAAACATCAATGATGAGAGATAATCATTGGTCAGCTGCCTCATGCACGCCCCCTACTGGGGATCGAGCCTGCAACCTGGGCATGTGCCCTTGACTGGAATGGAACCTAGGACCTTTATTCCACAGGTGGACGCTCTATCCACCAAGCCAAACCGGTAGGGCTTCTTGGTCTTTGATGAACTTACCAGGTACTCAAGAAGACAGGTGGAGAGTCACAAATTATTTCAACATGACATTGGGCAACTCCATTGCCTTTGGAAAGGAATGGAGGTCAATTGATATCCTGAAAGTTATTTTTTAAAAATCCCAATTGCATTTTCCCTACAAACTAAAACTCCAACTTGGATCCAGAACAGTGGCTCTCACCAGGCTTTGAAGGATTTGTAAATCCCCAGGACACTAGTTATCCTCATTCATCCTTGTTTTTTTTTTTGTTTGTTTGTTTGTTTTGTTTTTAACTCATTTACTAAGGCCTTATGTGCCTGTCCCTTGTTTTGGTTTGCTACAAAAAAATGCAAAGAGAAGCAGTTATGCTTTTGGCATTTCCAATCCCAAGTGGACACTACTGTTAACCTCTACCAAGGTTATTTTAACTATTTTATTACATAGATTCTCTCTCTCTCTTTCTCCTTTAATTCTGTTGATTTTACACTCTAAGTATTCATTTGAACATGGTCAGCTCAAGCTGATTCTTTTGATGGTGCCAGGTGGTTTAGCTGAGTGTTTGACCTCCCTTTCATTAAAAAAGTTTTATTTGCACTGAGCCAGCAAGCCTTCTATTCCAGACCCAAACGAAGAGCTGAACAGGCACAGGACAATTGGCCTGTTCGGAAGCATCTGGTTCAAGTCACTTTTTACTGTAACAAATCCATCCCCACGTGTGAATTCATCCTTGAGGGCAGCCAGGCTTTCCCTGAGTTAATGCCAAGTTTAGCTTTCACATCTGACAAGAAGGGTACTTTCAGCCAACTGACATCCCTCTCACAACAAATGCAAAATTGTTTAAGTAATTTTAAGAACCAGAAAAGACCTTATTTAAAAATGGCTTTATAAATACAGTATGATTTGGCAGTCAATCCTATTAGAAGAAATAGAAAACACAACTAGCTTTCATTCTTTGGGATGTAGTTGTCATCTCAGTGAAACCATATGTCCCAGGAGAAGACACAATTACATCTGACTGTCTTTTCTTTTGAAACTTTCTTTTCTATCTACACTGTGATAAATTTCCTCCACACTCTAAAAGCAGATACAGAACAGTGGTAGATTATGATTATGAATATCTGGGTCACTGCTGAGATTCACATGTACGTGGTTTGATTGTGACTGAAGAATACTGTGTTTTTACAACATGAGCATTTTCAGTACTTACTTTGACATGTCACCATAGTTTTATTGTCTCCCTCTCATGTTTATTCATATCTTTTGAAAATGTTTATTTATGGGCCCAAGAATAGCAGCACTGTTTGTTCTTTGATCATTCAGAGTTGCCTCAATATTTATAAGATTATATGCATTGTTTTGCATTTAATCCTTTTTAAATGTTAGAGTTCAGAGCTAAGTCTGAGATTACTGAGACTGAGATCAAAAATTGCCAAAAGGTCCATATTTGAGGGAAAATTTAAAAAATTTTCATCTTTCAAACTGGCAATTAAAATAAAAAAGAATAAAAAAAAGGCACAATCAGTTATAATACTCAGGGTGGAAAAGATTCAGGATAAGATATTTAATACTTTTCTATAATCTGAATATTCTCCAGTTATATTTTATATCAGTCTCTGTTTATTTTATAACCCTTATTAGAATTTGTCATTATTTATTTGACTTTATGTCTTCAACACCAGCAGATAAATATCATGAACATCCAGGCTTCAACTCTATTGTTGACAATTAAAAGAGATTTTTTGGACATCACATGCTCTCAAAAATATTTGTTGAATGTATGAAATACAATTAGTTTTCAAAAGCAGTAAAATGAACTTAGAGCCTTTATTCATATTATGTTTTTAAGGAATTCATTGTAAGATAGAGCATAAATTACTCAGGTGTCTATTCATAAAATAATAGATTTATACATAGTGTGAATTTTCAGACAGGCAAAACTAATTAATGGTAGTAAAAAATCAAGACAGTGGTTTCCTCTGGGGTGTGTGTGTAGGATTTGACTGAAAAGTGTGAGGGTATTTATTGCAGTGATGATAATATTCTAAATCTAGATAGGAGTTTGGATTACATAGGTGTATGTATTTGTCAAAACCCAACAAGTATATATTAAATATTTGTGAACATCACTATATGTAAATGTTGTCTTAAAATTAAAAAAGCTGTAAGCAAAAATAATTAGTTACTAAATAAACCTGGGCAAGGAACAGTAGAAACATAGTATGTCCAGAGGTACAGAGATATGAAACTGTGTGATAAGTTTGGAGAAATAAAAGGATGTCTTCCAATGGCTAAACCAAGAATTTTGCTTCTCTCATGTTTATAGCTCTCCCCAAGAGAAAATTCGTTTTCATTATCTCCAATGTGAAAGAAATTCTGGTAGGTTTATAACAATTCCAAGGGAAAATTGCAACCTTTTAAAGCACAAAAGTGTTTTCCGATACATGGAAATAAGCCTCCATCATTCTCTTTGACCTGGTGTAGACTTCAGAACTTGAGTAATAGTTCTGTTCTCTATGCCAATCTCCAGCATCATCTTGGAGGGCCTCCATATGGATTTCCATCTAATTTCTTACTCAACAAGCTTCTTGATTTCCCAAATACTCAACCACTAGTCCATTAGAGCCTCAAATTAGACCTTGACACATCTAAAACTGTAATGACCTTTGAGTCTAAGTATCACTTGAAACCTTCTCAAAAATGATAGCTCATGATTCTATTCCTACCTCTTTGATCATGTCTTTCCAGTTTTCCTTTGCAGGCTTCCCTAGCTTAACCTATATGCAAAGGATCATTAGCCAAATTATTCTGTCTTCAGCTCTGTCACTATAGACATGTTCTTTATCCAATCTCATCTATGCTCATGGCGTCACCACCATATATATTAATGATTTTTGAATGTCTGTTGTTAACTCAAACTTTCTCCTGAGCTCCATCCTAGTATATAAGCTGCCAAATGAACATTCCTACATCCCCTAGAGGGGCCTCAAATTTACTACCTCAACCTGGTAATGGCACCACAGCCATGAAAATGAAAGTTATTTATTCCTGTACTCCTTTAACTAGCCCTCCACATCAGGAGCTGTGACCTGCCAATTCGAATATCTTTTTTTGGTGTATAATATACTTTATTTTTATATTTTTCCAGTTTTATTGAGGTATAGTACACAAATAAAAATTGTATATTTAATGTGTACCACATGTTGTTTTGGTATATATATGCATTGTGAAATGATCACCATAATCAAGCTAATTGACATTCCCATCACTTTACATAGGTGTGTGTGTGTGTGTGTGTGTGTGTGTGTGTGTGTGTGTCAAGAACACTTAAGATCTACACTCTTGCAGCAACTTTCAAGTTTATTTTATAGTATTACTAGAGGCCTGGTGCATGAAATTCATGCACTGGGGGGAGGGGTGTACCTCAGCCCAGCCTGCACCCTCTCCAATCTGGGACCCCTCGGGGGATGTCCGACTGCCAGTTTGTACATACAAATAATGACAAATAAACTGGCAGTCAGACATCCCTCTCACAATCTGGGACTGCTGGCTCCCAACTGCTTGCCTGCCTGCCAGCCTGATCACCCCCTAACCACTCCCCTGCCAGCCTGATCGACGCCCAACTGCTCCCCTGCTGGCCCAATTGCCCCCAACTGCCCTCCCCTGCTGGCCTGGTCGCCCCTAACTGCCCTCTCCTGCTGGCACTGTCGCCCCCAACTGCCCTCTCCTGCTGGCTCTATCACCCCCAACTGCCCTCCCCTACTGGCCTGATCGCCCACGACTGCCCTCCCCTGCCAGCCTGGTCACCTCCAACTGCCCTCTTCTGCAGGCCCGGTCATTCCCAACTGCCCTCCCCTGCTGGCACGGTCACCGCTAACTGCCTGTTAGGATCAGGCCTAAACAGCCAGTCGGACATCCATTGAGGGGTCCCAGATTGAACAGGGTGCAGGCTGGGCTGAGGGACATGCCCCCCAGTGCATGAATTTTGTGCACCGGGCCTCTAGTTAAGCAATGATAAAGAATGAAATGTTGTTATTTGTGACAGCTATGGATGGTATTATGCTAAATGAAGTCAGACAGAGAAAATTGAATACCATGTAATTTTACTTATATGTGGAATCTAATTAAAACAATTCCAATAAACAAACAAAAAAAAAACAGGAACAGACCATAGATATAACAAACAAGCTGATGGTTACCAGAAAGAAGGATGGTGAGGGAAATGGGAAAATATATGAATAAATAAAGTTATATGCAAAGTTTCAACTGCATAGGGGTTGGTGTCCCTAATCTCTGCATTGTTCAAGGGACAACTTAAATTCCAAAGTGCCTTTACATGATAGTTAAATATCATTGGCCCCAAATATATATTTTATAAAGACACATAGTCCAAAAATTTAGTAGCCTGTAATCATTATTAATCGTATCAGCTTTATGGTCATTGAGTAGCATAGCCCAAGCAACAGGGAGGGAAAAAAAGGAGACTATTTATGGTAGGCTTCTTACCAAAAGCAACAAAAATGATATACCAAATGGTAGTCACTGAAACAATTGTCCCTATAATTTAGGAAATAAGACAAGAAAACCTGTCTTCAGAATCACTTCTGTTGCAACATCTGTGTGTTAGTTTTCTACATCTGCTATAACAATGTCCTACAAATAACACGAACAAGCTTTAAACGACAGAAATTATTGTCTCACAGTTATAGAGGCTAGAAATCCCAAATCAAGGTGGTGGCAAGGCCATGCCCTCTCACAAAACGTCCTTGCTTCTAGTGGTTGCTGACAATCCTTGATGTTCCCTGGCTTACAGATGGATTATCCCAATTTCTGGCTTTATCTTCACATGGCATTCTATTCTGTGTGTCTGTATCTAAATATCTCTTTTCTTTCTTATTAGGAGAGAAGTCATTGGAATAGGGCCTACCCTAATCCAGGATGACCTAATCTTATTTTGATTAAATCTGCAAAGGCAGGGTATAACTTCACATATTTTTTAGAGGACACAATTCAATTCATAACAATCTATCAAAAGTTAAAATATATAGGTAACTTTGGCCCAGCAACCAATCCCACTTCTGGAAATCTACCCCATAGAAACAAAAGCCCTATTTTTAGAATATGGGAGTGTGTGTGTGTGTGTGTGTGTGTGTGTGTGTGTGTGTGTGTAATGATTAATGTTTAATTCATTTTAATTTTGAAAACAAATTGAATTTCATGAATTGAGAAATTGTGGCATATCCACTCTATGCACCACACATAGGGATTTAAAATATTATAGAATAATAAATTAGAGTTGGACTGGTTGACCAGTTGGCATGTAGGGTACGCTACAAGGTAAATGATAATGAGTAAGAAATGCAAGATGCAGAAAACTTTTCATGACCCTAATTTTTTAAAACAATGAAAGAGAATCACTATAGCAGTATAAACAATTTAATATATGCTAATGTTACTGTGGAGAAAAATAAAACATTCAAAGCTATTAACATGGGTTACTTTCTTGGGAGAATACAATAGGGGTAAGAAAGATAAGAAAAAAGAAGCAGCAAGTAAAAATCAAAAGGAAAGCCCTAGCCGCTTAGCTCAGTGAATAGAGCATCGACCTCCAGACTGAAGGGTCTCGGGTTTGATTACGGTCAAGGGCACATGCCTGGGTTGTGAGCTCGATCCCCAGTAGGGGGCATGCAGGAGGCAGCCAATCAATGATTCTCATCATTGATGTTTCTATCTCTCTCTCCCTCTCCTTTCCTCTCTGAAATCAATAAAAATATATTTAAAAAAATAAAAAGGAAAAAGAATACATTGCAAGAACGTATATCATTCATATCTGTATACAGTTTTTGTGTGTGTGTGTGTAAACACTCACCCTCCAGGGCTAAATAAACAAATAGTTAAAGAACTGTTATACGTATTCTTACATAAATATTCCTAAAATGAATAAACTTGGATGACTCCTACAAGGGGAAATCCAGGTAATTATGCTTCCTTATATAATTTGGTCAAGATGTGCAACATAGTACAAACGTGGGTGACAAAACTGAGTAAACAGGTAATGAATGCATATTAATGGAAATAATTTGGAAAATATAATTTGTTTAAAATAAATATACAATAATACTTTTTACATGTGCTATTTGTGAAAAGTAATATTTTAAGAAAGTGAAATTATTTTAATTTCTATAATGGAATTTAGTGGAAAAATATTCCATGGTATTCTACAGATAGCATTGTGATTTCCAGAGATCTTTCCCACTGAATTAGTATGAAAACCTCAGTTCTACAATATCTTACTCTATGCCAGGCCTATAGCTGGAGAATGAGGTTAAAATAGTCACATATTTTCAGGGGTAAAGGAGGGATAAGATTAATAAGACTACTTAGTTGCAGTGTTTAATCAGATGACAGCAGATAGGGAAGATATAGTGTGAGCTAGAGGGAGAAAAAAATCAGAAGCAGAATAGAGAAAACCCAATTGGTGTTCTTTGAATATGTGTTTTGGTGAGCTTAGTTTGGTGAGTTTCTTAAATCTTTTTTAGGCTGTATATGCAAGACATTGGACTTTTAATATTTCCATACTTCCCCCTACTACTGCCCCAGAATTTACCTGGGCAGAAAATTAACTGCAGCATTTAAGGTTAAAAGGGTCTTGCACTGTCAGAAGCAACTCTCTGAGAATTAAAAATTAATATAATATACTAAATATAATACAAACCAAAACATTTTCCCCCAAACCACAGCAATAGTGAATATCCATGCTGAGTAGGCCACTTTATTGAACCCTATGTATCCAATGATGAATATGATGTGATACCTTTCCTTAAAGTATTACCAGTCCTGGAAAGTAACTGTCTATGCCTACAATTTACCACAATTCAAAATAGAGATAGAAAACTTATAGTAGAAGAGCAAATAATATATTAGAACAAGAGAAAGAGTAAGTATGTCCAAACCAGGTAACAAAAACTTGGTACAGTTTTTAATCCACTCATACTACGCTGCTGTAAAAAAGTGTTACCATTTGCAACAGCATGAATGGAACTGGAGAGCATTATGCTAAGCAAAAAAAGCCAGTTGGAAAAAGATAAATATCACATGATCTCACTCATATGTGGACTATAATGAACAACATAAACTGATGAACTAAAGTAGATCCAGAGTCATAGAAGCATCGAACAGACCATTCAACCTCAGTGTGAAGGTGGTGGTAGGGGTGTGTGTGTGAGGGGGGGGAGAGATCAATCAAAGGACTTGTATGCATGCATATAAGCATAACCCATGGACACACTTAGTAGGGGGAGGTGAGGACATGTGCTGGGGGCAGGGAATGAGCAGGGAGAAGTCAATGGGGGGAAAAGGATTCATATGTAATACTTTAAACAATAAAGAATTTTTTAAAAAAAACTTGGTACACATAGTAATTCCAATAACTATTCACCTACTAGTCAAAAAACCCCCAATAATGTAAAATATTACAAAATATGTTCTTGCTTGTTCCTATTATGCTTAACAGTGCAGTATTTAGAATTACTTGCATATAAAGGGTGCAGTTGATTGATGGACAGCAGTTTTGAGCACTCACTTTGTGCAGGAGGCTGCCCTGGAAAGCACACTTTGCAAAACTGAGAAGCAGGTGTGCATTTTTTTTTTGTACTAAGAATAGTTCAGGCAGTTACATCAAATCGTTAGCATCATGCTAAAGGCAGCTGTTTTCTCAAATGAAAAAGAGTCTGTATGAGGTTTAAAACTATGAGAACTAAGTGGTAGTCCTGATGTTTCCTCTGTTCATTCTCATGTGCTTGAACAAATCATTTACCATCTTTGAATTCCAGTGGAAATTCCAAACTAACTGAAAATAATTCCTTATGACTAGATCATAAAAAGGATAAAATATTGCATATATTACACAATAAAAGTGTTTTATCTGAATGTAAGATGATTATTAAAATAACTAGTACTAAGTACAATAAATGGCTGATAAAGGAATTAAACATACTTTTGCTTAAAATTACAACTTCTATAAATAGGAATGGCCAGTAATGTGCTTTATAGTTGGTTCTACAGTTAGATCAGGAAGTGAGCCAGACTTTCACCTATTTCATGAACTCTGAATTGAACTCTGAATGACCTTCAATGGGTCATACAGCCGAAATCAATTTGAAATTCTCTAACATAAAAGGGATGGGGGGAATAATATAACATGAAAGGGATGGGAGAAATAATCTCCTCAATTCATTTCAATTCTCAAGTTAAATTATAATAAATACCTAATTCAATGATGGGTAAATATTTTTCGGATGCCATATACAGTGGTTTTGAATAATGAATATTTTAATCTCAGAGGACAGTAGAATCTGAATTAGAAGTCAAGTAACCAGAGTGGAGAGTGTTTGAGGGACTGGGTGAAAAAGGTGAAGGGATTGAGAAGTACAGATTGGCAGTTACAAAATAGTCACAAGGAGGTAAAGAATAGCATAGAAAATATAGTCAATAATATTGGAATAACTATTTACGGTGCCAATTGGGTACTAGAAATATCAGAGAGACCGCTTTGTAAATTATATGATTGTCTAAGCACTATGCCCATAGGTATACAACAAAATAATATTAAATATAAACTGTAAATAAAAAATTAATGTAATAAAAAAGAAGACAAGTAACCACTGACTGATATATTAAAAATGAGATACCATCATTTATTAAAACTTCATTGCAGGGACTTTGATTTCAGCTCAGACATATGAAGAGGTTGGAAACCATCATTCCTGTCCTTGCAACAGAAAAGAAAATGACCTTGGTTGTCGGCACATCCCCAGTAGGGGGTGTGCAGGAGGCAGCTGATCGATGCTTCTCTCTCATTGATGTTTCTAACTCTCTAGCCCTCTCCCTTCCTCTCTGTAAAAAAAATCAATAAAATATATAAAAAAAGAAAGAAAAGAAAATGGTACCTATAATACAACAAACACCAAATACAACCCAACTCCTGGCCAGATTAAAATAAATGCTCACATTATGGGTCTCAGTATTTAACTTGGTATTTTACACCATATACAACATGTCTGACTTCCAGCAAAATATTACAAATCATGCCAAAGACTAACAATACAAAAAATAATCTGAAGCCCTAATCTGTTTGGCTCAGTGGATAGAGAGTCAACCTGGGGACTCAAGGGTCCCAGGTTGATTCCAGTCAAGGGCATGTACCTTGGTTGCGGGCACATCCCCAGTAGGGGGTGTGCAGGAGGCAGCTGATCAATGTTTCTCTCTCATCGATGTTTCTAACTCTCTATCCCTCTCCCTTCCTCTCTGTAAAAAATCAATAAAACCTATTTTAAAAAAATAAAAAATAATCTGAAGACACAAAGTAATCAACGGAACCGACTCAGATATGACATCAATGTTAGAATTAAAATGGAGATAATTTAAAATAACTATGTTTAATATGTTAAGGATCTGACAGAAAAGGTAGACTTCAGGCAAAACCAGATATCAGAAGATGGTAACTATGAGAAAGTACCAAAAAGAAATTCTAAAAACACACAAAACCACCACAATAGCATAAAGAAAAATATATTTCAGGGATTTATTTGAGTAGACTTGATAAGGCTGAGGATAAAATCAGTAACCTTGAATAAAGGTCAATACAAATTTCCCAAACTAAAATACAGAGAATAAAATGTAAAAAAAAAAAAAACAACAGACACCTAAGAACTGTGAGACAATAGAAAGCAGTGTAACATATGCAAAATTGGAATGTTAGAAGAGAGAACAGAATGAAATTAATATTTGAAAAAATGATGGCTAAAATTTTTCTAAAAATTGTGACACAGAACACTAAACAGGATACCTGCAAAACACACACACACACACACACACACACACACTCACTCAGCAAACTAAAGACAAAGAGAAAAATTGTAAAGCAGCCAAAGAAAAGACCAATAAAATTTATAAAACTCTAGCAATCAAGGCCAACCAAAGAAAATTAAAAAGATACAAAGTGCCAATATCAGTGAAGAGAAAGGGGGTCAATCACTACTGATCCTAGAACATTAACAGGATAATTAGGATAAGTAGGGAATACTATGACCAATCCTATGCCCATAAATTTAGTAACTTAGATGAAATAGATCAATTACTTAAAAGATACAACCCACCAAAATTCACTGAAAAAGAAATGGATAGCCTAAATAAACCTATATTTACTAGACAAATTGAATTAGTAGCTAAAAATCTACCACCCAAAAATGCTAGGCCGAGATGATGTTATTAGTGAACTCTACAAAACGTTTAAAGAAGAAATAATTCAAATAATACACAATCTTTTTCATAAAGTAGAAAAGGAGGGAACATTCCCCAACTCATTTTATGAAGTCAGAAATATCTTCATACTGAAAACAAAGACATGCAAGAAAAGGAAATAGCAGACTGTTATATCTCATGAGCATAGAACTAAAATCTTCAATAAAATATAAGGACACTAAATTCAACAATTTACAAAAGGAATTATACACCATGGTCTAGCGGGTTTCACATCAATCTATTTCACCATATTTATAGACTAAGGAAAAAAGTCACATGATTATATCAATAGATGCAGAAAAGTCATAAATAACACGTAATACCTATTCATGATAAAAATTCTCAAAACCTTAGGAATAGAGGGAAAATTTATTAACCTAATAAGAGGTAGGTATGAAAAACTTTCAGCTAACATCATAGTTAGTGGTGAGAGACTAAATGCTTTCTCCCTTGGGTCAAGCACAAGGCAAGGATATCTTCCCTTACAATTCTTACTCAACATTATACTAGAAGTATTAGCTAGTGAAGTAAGGCAAGATAAATAATAAAAGTTACACAGATTGTCACCTTTATTTGCAGATGACATGAATGTCTACTGAGAAAACACCAAAGAACCTACCAAAAACAAAACAGAACACCTGGAACTAATGTGCAAGCTTAGGAAGGGTATAGGACCCAAGGTGAATATACAAACATCAAAAGCTTCCCCATATACCAGCAATGAACAAATAAAATTTGAAATTTATATATATATATACTCTAGGGGCCCGGTGCACGAAATTCGTGCACTGGGTGGGGGGGGGGTGTCCCTCAGCCCAGCCTGCCCCCTCTCACATACTGGGAGCCCTCAGGCGTTGACCCCCATCACCCTCCAATCGCAGGATCCGCCCCTTGCCCAGGCCTGATGCCTCTGCCAGAGGTGTCAGGCCTGGGCAGGGGACCCTCATTTCCCCCCGATCACTGGTTCTGCCCCCCGCCCAGGCCTGATGCCTCTGGCCCAGGCATCAGGCCTGGGCAGGGG